>NC_140586.1:88554500-89031492 GCF_964204655.1 Triturus cristatus
TTTGCTCACGAGCCCCGTGAGGCTCCCACGACTTGGGCAGCAATTGTCTTTAGAGCGCGAGGCGCTCCAATTTGGGATTGCTTAATCCAAGAGTCCAGAGAGGCTCCAAACATACGGGGGCATTCCTTTGCGGTTAAGAGCGGCCCCGGAAGGCAGCGGGCCGTTCCAACGTTGCCTCCCGCCCACAGTTGTACCAGAGCCCACGAGGCTCCCACGTCAGTGCCTGATATCTGCCTGAGTCCCCCGAGCGGGACTCCAACGTTGAGGGCACATTGTTCTTGAGCCACGAAGGCTCTAGGGGGCATTTTTGTGTGGCTAAGAGCCCAGGAGAGGCGCCACGTGAGTGCTGCATATTTGTGTGGAAGGGCACAGTGGTGCCCACACTCATTTCTCCAGCTGCCCAGCACTTAGTGGGCAGCTGCAACGTTTAGGTTGTGGCCCTCTGCGTTTTGGACTACGCCTCCTGCGCAGTCTTCCCCTGACTTTGCTGGACACAGGGTGTCCTAGCCCCGACAAGGCCAGTTGGCCTAGGGACTGCCACAGTGGTGGCTGATGTGAGTTTTGGCGCCATTGTACCTGTTCTGCACCTCTGAATGTGTTTTTGCGTCATGTGCTTTGCTTTACACCTCTGAATGTTATGCATCATGTGTTTATGTGCTTAGACCCCTACAGGTATAGTGATACTTAGGTGGTTGTTTTCTCCCTAGTACAGGTGGTGCTAGTGAGGTCCTGATTCCCTGCGCAATACTGTCCTAAGGTGGTTAGGGTTGCGTAGGTGGTACTTTCTGGTTACCAGTAGTTACTGGTTGTGTGCTACATATGTTATTTTGTACTACAGTATTATTCCTATTTCTAAAAAGTGCAACTTCCTGACAGTGGTCCAAGTGGCCCTGTCCCCTGTATATATAATCCCTTGTAAATTCTGCCCGTGCCTGTTGGCACATTGTAAAGTGTGTGTTTTTATCTAATGTGTTGTGTATAATACAAAGGTTATTTTTATATAATACCTTGTGTGGAGTTTCCTTTGTGGTGGGCCTTGGGTGTTGTTGCTGGGTGCGCGCGCAAACGCTTTACACATCGCCTCAGGGATAAGCCTGTCTGCTCGTGCCAAGCTACCAAGGGGGTGAGCAGGGGTTATCTTTGTCGTGTAACTCCCCAGCCCTGACTAGAGTGGTGGTTTCTGTCTGGCTTTGGCGCAAGCCTCAGCCAACCAGAAATCCCATTTCTAACACCCCTGGTCTATAGGAACAGTCAAGCCCGCACTGCCAGGCCATGTACTCCCTGAACTGGTAAGCAAGCAACCCAGGTCCGGTTTCACCCTAATTAGGGCTCATCATTGGCTGATTCCAAACATTACTTCAGTGAAACTGTGGTGAGACAAGCCCCTTGACTTAAGAGCCAAGTATGGTGCCATCAGAACAGAACAGTGAATTTTTCTAAGTGTAAAGTAAAGAAGCTGGCACAGAGTTAAAGAGTCTGGTAACAAAGAAGGTAAACCTGCAACTTTGTTTACAGCATCTAGGAGCTCCTGAAGGATTAGTAGCAAAATTAATACCAGAACATCCCCAGTAAAGTCTCCTTTTAAACTGGACCCTCTGCTCAACTAGAAGCCAGTAGGAAACTTGAGTGCTCCGTGTTGGCAACCTCAGCGGTGAGGCCAAGTTTCGAATGTGTATAGTGCCCTGACACACATTATACCTGCTGTTCAAATTTGGGGTGTGCATCTAGGAACATCTTCTGTTTTTTTGCAAACCCCAGTTCTTTAAATGGAAATATAAAAGTGTTAGTGCTCGCTGTCCAGAGTACTTGTTTGCTCCTGAGAAGTGCTGGTACTTTCACAATAAATATTTTGCAATAGTGCCGAGAAGTGCAGGTACTCTCTATTTCAAATTAAACAAGTGACGGTACTCAGTACTGGACGGTGCCCACCCATTTAAAGCACTGGTAGAACCTCAGACCGCAGTGCTCCCACTCCAGCACCTTTCGCCATTAGAAAATAAAGCAAGCATTGGCATAGCCAATAGGTCTCGCCTTTGGGACCTTATAAGTGTTTGGCCATGCAACAGTTGCATAACTAAATACTTATAAGGTCCCAAAAGCGAGACCTATTGGCTATGCCAAGCGGCCGTGACAGTAATCGCGGAAAGGCGTGGCGCGCGTCCCCGCGCACATGCACTGTAGCTCTAGGCTGGCCTGGTAGCACTTTTTGGAGCCCTCTCAAAAAGTCTCGCCAGACCAGTGCATGCGCTGGGTCAGGCGAGACCTAAAAAACACACCTACAGCCATTCTGGTTTACGGCCCTCACCGACAAGAAAAAGGAAGACGCGCCAACCCGCCCGCGTGGATGAGACACGTCACCCCTCCGCTTCCCATCGCTTTGTCTAATTAAACTCCTTGCATGTCACGAGCAGCCCCTTAAGCGCAGGCAGCCAGCATCAAATCAGAAGGCAGCAAACTGGAAGTACAGGCTAATTAAATTCCCCTGCCAAACATTGGAGCGATTAAGAAAAGCACGTTGCGGCACTCTTGCAATAATACCATATCTTCCACAAAAGCTTCATGTGACACCTCCGACGATGTTTCTGGAGACAGGCTTATTAAGTTAAGCGCAGTGTCTTTGGCGTCAATGCAGTCTTTTTGACCTGAATGAAACAGCATGCAAATTGCACCAGGAATCTTCTGCTGCCTATGATGTACCTGTTCTTTAAGTGTGCCGAAGGGAGCTTGCATAGCTGCTGCCCTTTCTCTAGCAGGATGGGGGGGGGGGGTGTGTGTGTGTGTGTGTGTGTGTGTGTGTGTGTGTGTGTGTGTGTGTCAGAGAGAGTGCGTGTGTGTGTGTGTGTGTGTGTCAGAGAGAGCGAGTGCGTGTGTGTGTGTGTGAGGGGGTGGAAGTGTGAGAGTGTGTGTGTGTGAGAGTGTGTGTATGAGTATGTGTGTGTGAGTATGTGCGAGCGAGTGAGTGTGAGCGAGTGAGTGTGAGTGAGTGAGAGTGTGTGTGTCCCAAGCTGTGAGGACCAAATCGGTCCTCATAGCATGGGTAAACCCTGACAGAACCAGACAAACACTATCTTTGTGAGGACCGGTGCGTTAGGAGGACCAGTGCCTGTAGTGCGTTTAGGTACTTTTGAGCGAGTGCGTTGAAAAACTAATAGTGCAGTTATCTTTGCCTTGATCCGCTTTATATCCTACCCTACTATCCAAGCGCGCGTGGAGTTAGAATAGTAAATGCACACTTGTGTGTGTTGCGTGCCTGTGTGAAAGGGAGGGAGTGGCAGCAGTTGCAATGCTGCTGGCTGAGCTACACCTGTTCTGGGGTTGCGGGGGGGGGTATGTATGCAACACGAGCTTGCACTTTTGCCACTCATGTACAGACTTTATGGAGTGTGTGAGGGTGGGATGGCACAGCTGCTGTCTCTGCTGTACCTGTTTCACGTGTGAAGAGAAGGCTTGCACAGCCGCAGTATATGCTCTACCTGTTGTGCGTGTTTGTGTGTGTGTGTGTGTGTGTGTGGGCACTTGCACTGCTGCTGCCCAGGATATTCCTGTTCTCAGGATGTGAGGGTAGGCTTGTACTGCTGTTTTCAGTGCTGTCCCTGTCCCGTGTGTGAGGAGAGAGCTTACGCTGCTGCTGCCAAGGATATGTCTGCTTGTTTATGAGGGTGAAAGACTTGCACTGTTGCTGTCCATGCTGTAAGAGTGTGTGGGGGAGAGGTGAGCTTGCACTGTTGCTACCATGGATGGTATTGTCCTGTGTGTGCAAGAGAGCTTGTACCACTGCTGTCAGAGCTCTACTGATTTTCTTAGTGTGATGTGTGGGACTTGCACGGCTGCTGCCCAGGATGTGCCTCTCCTTTATGCGAAGGGAGCTTGCACTGTTGCTGTCTGTGCTCTATCTGTACTATGTGGGAAGAGCGTGCACTGCAGCTGCCCAGGATGTAAATGTGTGCAGGGGGGGGGGGGGGGAAGGTTGCACTGCAGCTGCCCAGGATGCTCCTGTTCGGCGTGTGTACAGTGGAGCTAGCACTGCTGCTGCCTGTGCTCGACCAGTTCTCTGTGTGTGAGGGGGGAGACATTCACTGCTGTTGTCCAGCATGTACCTTTTCTGTGGGCAAAGGGAACTTGTACTGCAGCGGTGTATGCTCCACTCGCTTCATATATGTGGGGAGACTCAGACTGCACTGCTGCTGAAAGAGAGGGTGTGTGTGTATATATATATATATATATATATATATATATATATATATATATATTACCTACTGGCGGTCGCCAGTAGGTAGATATAGTTAGGACCTATTTTCCATAGGAAATCCGCAACATTCTATTTGGAATAACGTTGGCGCCGATTGACGAATCTTCGCGAAATTTTCCAAACTTTTGGCCAGCTCCGGTCCGCTCCTATCCTGGAAATTTCACGATGATTCGTCAAGCGGGGGCCGAGAAAAAAGGGGTGTCCCAAAACGTGTTTTCCCTATGCATTTTCCCATAGGACCTGTTGACGCAGCTACAGCCCGAACTGCTGAACGGAATTACACCAAATTTAGCAAAGAGGTAGTCCTCAGTTCAGACTCGTACCTTTTGCTTAAATGGTGTAAATCCGTTCAGTAATTCCTGAGAAAATGAGGGTAAAAAAGTTAGTGATATCTATGGCCTCGGAGGATCCGCGCACCCTCCCCGCACCCAGCGCGAACCCTGCCGTGCATGAGCTGTATTCTAATTGGCTGTTAACACTCCAGATCAGGAAGTGTTGGCAGCCATCTTGTGCCTCGGTAGAACCGAGGCACAAGAAACCTGAAACACAACGGCGAAAAATGTGACAAGGGGGCAGGGTAGAAACACCCTGACCCCCTAGGCCTGCTCAGGGCCAAAAAAAGAATAAAAAAAAAACAAAAAAAAACAACAGCGCGAATTTCGGCCGAATATAAAAAATTCAGCGCAGGCTCCCGCGCTGAATATTCTACTTTGCCCCCGGGGGCCAAATCCCGGGGGCATAATTTACAAAAAAGTGTGGGGGGGTCCCAATCCCCCCCACACTGCCCCGGGAACCACCAACCCCGGGGCTTTATTTCAATGTATGCGGGGGGCTCATGGCCCCTCCGCAGCCCTGGGGACCGCCACCCCCGGGGTTGGTTTAAAAAAAAAAAAAAAAAACCCTGTGTGTGGGGGGGGGGGGGGGGGGGGGGACCTCGAGCCCCCCCCCCACACGCCCGGGGACCGCCACCTCTCCGGGGCACTAAATATTTAAAATAGTGGGTCCATTACGGACCCTCAAGCCCCGGGGACCACCACGCCCCAGGGCTTTAAATTAACTTGGAGGGGGGCCGCGCGCCCCCCCCCCCCTGGAGCCAATGATGGCCCTGGGGACCGCCACCCCCCAGGGCCGGCTCCTGCAGTGTCCCGGGGTGCCCGCCCCCGGGACACTGCTGTTTGCAATGGCAGGGCAGGAGCCTCGCGGCTCCCACCCTGCCATTGCAAACTGCTTTGCTTCATGGCAGGGAAACCTGCTCTCGCTTCAATGAAGCAAAGCAGATTGTTTTTCCACATGGGGAGCAGCATGTTAGCTGCTCCCCATGTGGAAAAGCAATGCCGGCTCCCGCAGGAGGTGGGGAGCCGGCGGGGTTGTGGGGGGATTGGGACCCCCCCACGGTCCCCAACGAGGTGGCCAGGCCCCGGGGGATGGGGTCCCCGGGGCCAGTAGCGGCCCGGGAGGGGGGCCACACGGCCCCCCTCCTAAAAATAAAAGATAAATAAAAAAAACGGCCCGAGGGATGGGGTACCCGGGGGATGGGGTCCCCGGGGTCAAAATGGGCCACAGGAGGGGGCAAGGCAGCCCCCCTCCAAAAAACTAAAATGAAGAAAAAAAAAAAAAGGGCCATGCCCCGGGGGATGGAGTCCCCGGGGCAAAAAATAAAAAAGAAATTGGGGGCAAGCCCTGGGGGATGGGGTCCCTAGGGCCAAAAACTTAGAAAAAGAGGGGGGGGGGGGCTACACAGCCCCCCTTCTAAAAAAAGGGAAAAAAAAAAAAAAAGGGATCGGGCCAGAGGCCACGCCCCCTCTTTCCACCACTCTGCAAACGCGCCCTCTGGCGCGTTTGCAGACGGGGATCTAATTTCCCTTGAATACTGGGGGTCCCTGGGGGCCAACTAGCCCACCAGGAACCTCCAGTATGCACCAGGAGGCTGCGTTGCAGAAAGGTGTAATGAGGCCACGCCCCTTTTTACACCTCTCTGCAAGGCAGCTCCGTGGCGCTTACTGGAGGTACCTGGTGGGCTAGTTGGCAGCCAGGGGACCTCCTTCACATATATTAACACACACACACACACACACACACACACACACACACACACACATACACATACATATCCAAAATACACCAAATAAGTACGCTCTCAGTGACAACCGCACTCCGCAACTTTAAAGTATCCACAAGGTGTTTATTTCACCACAACGCGTTTCGGCTTGCAACGAAGCCTTGATCACGTGAAATGTGCACAAATAATGAACAACATACAAGTCATATGTCATATCAACAACACAAATGAAGGACAATAGTAAGATCAGCTATTTTGGCAGACTTCTTAGAATAGGCAAAAAGTTGAATAATGCACTGCCCTATTGCAATGATCATGTATTTATACACGGTCACAAGGGTTCACCATGCCCCCATATATTAGCTCCAAATTCCGAAACATATGTCAGTACCGTAAATGTTGTTCGTTATTTGTGCACATTTCACGTGATCAAGGCTTCGTTGCAAGCCGAAACGCGTTGTGGTGAAATAAACACCTTGTAGATACTTTAAAGTTGCGGAGTGCGTTTGTCACTGAGAGCGCACTTATATATATATATATATCAAAAGTTCCAATTCCTACTACTTCCACTCCACGGCGGCGAAGAAGGAAACTCAGCCCCCGCTGGACTTCAGGTAGGATATTTATTGCAACTCACAACCCACGCACGACGCGTTTCGGGCCTCAGGAGCCCTTGATCACATCATATATACACACACACACACACACACATATATATATATATATATATATATATATAGGGAGCAAGGCTTTCGTACACTCTTAAATGCGTAGGGTGCTCTTTCAATGATTTGCTGAGATGAATTATAATATTGTGCAATACACCACGATTTTTCAGCAACCACTGAGTGTGCGTATTGCTCGTCTCAACCAAGCCCGGAGCCATACCATTTCCATGTTCAGGGTGCCTCGCCAGTCCACGCACAAATGCAGCGAGGAATCTTGGGGCAACAAGGTCAAAGGAGATGCGGGGGTATATAGATATATCTATATCAAATAGTCATGGCCAACCCCAGGCCTAAAAAATTGATAAAAGCAGGGAGGCGGGGCAATGGACACGCTGAGGTGGGTTGGGGGACAGCATGAACCACTCAGCAAGGTAACAGCGAACAGCCACTGCATGTCATCAAAAAAGTGTTTATTTATGTATTTTATAATAGAAAAATGAAGATTAATGGAGAGGGCAAGGGGAGCAACATGGAAGAGAGCAAGGAAGGACGTGCTTCCATGGAATGCTACAAAACAAAGAAAGAGCACAGGGGCATGGTACAGGGATTGACAGATGTGTCAGAAATGTTGACACATCTGTCGGTGCAAAAGTCACGCATTGCTGGAGTCGTGTCACAAGCACGACGTAACTCCAGCAATGCATGGGGAGGCTGATTCCTAATACAAGGTGTCGCTCCATACACCTGCTCCAAGCAGGCGTAAGGAGTAGAAGGCATAGGAGTGGTCCAGTGAAATCTTGTAGATTTGACTGCATCACTTCGATGACGCTTTTCAGCATCAGAACGCCCAACCTGCATACATTATGCCTAACGCAGGTATAATATGGTGCAGGGCTTTACAAGGTGATCCATTTCCCTAGTTGCGTCACGTTGTAAATGGGCCGCAACATGGCGCATTCTTAATGAGGACGCTGCGTCACAAAAAGTGACGCAATGGCGGCACAAAAGTGTTGCAAGGGGCATGTCAATCTGCCCCACAGTTCCCTAATATCAGCAGTGGAGTTACACAAGACATGAAATCAGAACGCAGTAAATGTGAAATGCTCCAGAGGTGAACAACAACAAAAAAACAAGCATTTGCAATGCAATAGGTCTCGCATTTACGAGAGTTTGAGCTATTGCCATTGTAAATGACAATGCCTTTTATTTATGTTTTGGTTTTTAAAACATAAAATAAAAGGCATTGTCATTTACAATGCCAATAGCTTCCTCGCGTAAATGCGAGACCTGTTGCATTTTCAATGCTTGTTAGATGAGCTTCAAAGACTTTTGAATGGAAGCATTAAAAGAAAACCTCTCATAACTGTACCAACAAATAGGTCCTTTTTCTCACCAGGCACATGGCATGCATGATTAGAAGCTGTGTAGAAATAGCGCTTCGCGGTACTGTGGTAAACACTAATGTACTGGAATCTTTATTTGAATCCCTTTCGGAGCAGTCAGTAAAAGTGGCAAATATAATTGAAAAATTGAGCAGTTAACATGCACCTTTTGGTTTCACTTTTCCAAAATTATCCTACATAAAATCCTACTGAGCAATGTGCTGGGGGTTACTCACTTGGTGCACATGGGGTCTAAGCTTATACTTTTTGACAGGGCTGTTTTAAATAACCAGTCCGGCCCTGGACGTGTTCCAGAGTCGAGTCGATGACAAAGAAGTGGTCCAAATGCTACGTTCAGAAGGGGGAGGGTGTGGCTTAACAGCCAGTGCAGCCGACTTGGGCGCTGAGAGATCCAGGTTTAAGTCTCGTCGTGTGCTCAACATCCTGTGATTCTGGGCAAATCACTTCCCCCTGCCTACGGACAGCGGCTACAGACCCTCACGGGTTATTAGCGGCGCTATACAAATCCAAGTATTATATTATAGTATGACTATTAAGAAGAGAAAGAGGCAGCCAAAAGACGAGGATCAAATGTAGAGCAAAATGGAAAAAGTGGCCTAGAAGGAGACTAGATAAGAGGGGGGGAGGAGTGGCCCGAACGCTACTCTTAAAAGCTGATGAAACACAACTAGTAGAAACGGACAAAGTATTGAGGAACTATATGCAGCCGGTACCGACGGGAATCTCTGTACGCAATTACGAGTTTGCAGACCAAGAATTACTTGGCATAATTCTGCATGGAGAGCTGCATGTTAAAAGCTACAGATCAAATTTTTAATGAAACTGCACTACAGCAACAGCACCGGCCCTGATATAATATTAATGGCCGCCGAGCAGCACGGTAGCAGCAGAAAGCCTTTTAGGCTCTTACGCAACATGTTGCTAAATTAATTATTTGCAGGGAAAGGATCCCATACCCCCGGCAGCCTCTGAGGGATCAGTGAGAGCCGGACTGCGGAGGCGTTCATTAGCGACCCTCAAATGTCAGACACCGGGAGGAAAGAAGAGGTCTGACAGGGAAGGAGAGACAGCGACAGAGATCTGGAAGGGAGGGGGCGCGAGAAAGACAGGGACAGCGAGGTACAATGATGGAAGAGGTGGCGACGTGAGAAAGGGAGCGGACACGAAGAGGGGAGAGGGCGCGAGGTAGACGGGGACCACAGGTTAGAGATAGGAAATGATGGAAGGCTCGTGAGAGAGAGCAGGATAGAATGGGGAGAGCGGGAGAGACAAAGAGCAGTAAATTCAGACATAAGCGAAGAGAGAGAGAGAGCAGTAAATACAGACATAAGCGAAGAGAGAGAGAGCAGTAAATACAGACATAAGCGAAAGGGAATGGGGTCGTAAGAGAGACAGAGGACTAGGAAAAGGAGGGGAGCCAGGTAGAGAACAAATGCGTATTACGAAGAAAACAAGACAAGCCCGGCTTCTAAAGTGGTCCGGACGCGAGCGAGCGCCCGCCGCGCGACAGTGAAAGCAAATTTGTCACAGCGAGACGCAGCAGAGCATGCGTGCGTGCTTGGCGGGGGGAGCGCATTCCAGGCAGGGGAGCGGACCCTTTGAAGTACGATGCCGAGGGTGCCAGTGGGCTGAAGCGCTTCCCCAAACGGATTGCATGGCGGCACGATGCACGTGATTGTGCGCGTGCTCGCCATGCAATCCACTTTTGGGAGCACTTTGAAATGCCCCTCTTACTAGAGTCTTGCATAGCGATTGCGTAAACGCAATAGCTAGGCGAGACCTAATCAGGGAGTAATGCTATCGCATAAGAAGGCAGGAAACCGACAGACAAAAAGACATCCAATCAAATGCGAAGGGCCATGCCAAAACCTACTACACGTATATTATTTAAATGTCTTTTAGACAATAGCTGTTCAATAACACACAGCTAAAGAGATGTGTAGGCGAGACCTAATAAAATCCTCTTAGTGACTGGAGCAGTCACGACGGCTGATAAGGGAGCACAGAGTGTTCATTTGCGGCTAGCCCAGCTCTCTTATCTCTATTGCTGCTGACCGGTTCCCAAGCACCTCTGATACCGTCACCGGAAAAAAGGAAATTAAGCTTTTTCTTGAACCTTGGGGAGCGCGCAACGGTCTTATCTCTAGCCTTTGTGTCAATCGTGGATAACCACTCTCGGGGCTCCCCTTCGTTTTTAGCACCTGATGCACTCTGGCGATATGTACCAGTGCGACTTTGTTGCTTTGGGGAGGCTGCCTTACGGCTCCACCGGAAGTGGTCACAAGTGGGTTTCAGGTTGCAGCAAATAGCCTTAAAGTTGTGCTCAGTAGCGGCCGGAAGGTTGACAGTGGCAAATAAAATAGTAATTAATACACTTACCGGCATCGCACCCCTCTCCTCTGCAGGCACAGGGTCCCAGAGTGCACTGCCGCCAATCCTGACGCTGCTTTCATGCTGCTGAATGTCATGTCAGGATTGGCCTGAACGCCGAAGATTTGCACTTCCAGCTAGACTGGGAGCCAGTGCCTGCTCTCTCCAACCCGCAATGCAGCTTGAGTTGGAGAGAGCTTCACTGCACATGATGGTTTTGCCAGACCGTCATGCGTACTGAATAGCAGTGCAACCACTCCTGCACCAGCCTGGCATTACCCTAGCCCTGCCCCAAGCCTTGCCTCAGAGAAAAGCTGGGCCAAGGAGAGAAAACAGCGCTTACTTCACTGGGCCCAGGCCTGGAAAAGGAAATAACTACACACTCACCATATGGGCGCACCTGGCAGCAGAGAAAAGAAGACACAGTGAATAGGTAGAAAGTTCAAGAGACAAGTCAACGTTTGGCAGATAGCAGCTAACAATTGGAGTCCAGCTGAACCTGTGCATTATTTTAAACTTTGACCTAGAACGTCCTTTCCTTTCTCCACTAGTTTTCAGCTGGAACAGACACTCTCAAAAAAGTTTGCAATAGTAGTTAAACTTTGTGGGAGAACTGAATCCATTTAATCACTGCCAGGATGCTTTTCCCATGTGTCCCTGTCCATGTTTTGGCCTCTGAAAGGACAGAGCGCCACTGCTCTGGTTCTACCACCAAACTCCACTGCAGGCAGAGCATCCCAAACTCTTTCATAAAGTCTGGTCACAGAGAAAGGTGAGGCATTGAGAGAGTACAGCGGTAGGGAAGAGAACCAAGGAGGCTAGCGGTAGGGAAGAGAACCAAGGAGGCTAGCGCCAATGTGGAGGGAGTCCGCTCACAGAGGACCGTAAGGAAACACACAACGTGAGGCGCAACAAACCACTAGCAAGTAAGCTCCGCCTTCATAGCGCCGGCCACAAGCCACTCTGGTGGGGCCCAACGGTCGCTCACACACAGACAGTGCACCTGACACCACTAGTAATCAGGGACAAGGCTACATAAGACCCAGCCGCAGAAGGGTAAGGCCTCAGCAACTTCCTCAGTATGAGGTTTGACTTGCTAAGACTGCCTCTGTTGACCATACCTGCTTGTGCTTTCCTGCCTTCATTGCTTAGGTATATAGAGTTTGCACTGGCCTTGTTCCAGTTTCTACCCTATTCTCCTTCCTCCACTCAGAAAGCTCCCTTGATTCTTGTTGCTCCCTGCCTTGTGCCCCATCCCTGACCCTCCTAATGTGGCTCATTCCACTCCCAGTCCAGTGATTCTGTCCTTGGAGAATTTTCTCTGATTAACACCACCCACTTGCACGGGTGTCAGTGTCCTATCATTTTCCAGAGAGATTATCCCCAGTGCCCTAAGGTTGCTCCTGAGGATATAAATTTCCAGCGATGGTGCACTCTGGATCTGGAAGTTCTCATAGAAAGTTTGGGAGTGGGTAAATTATCAATAACATAGAATCACACTCTACCATGAAGGCATTTGACCAATATTTCCACTTGTCTTGTTTTAGCTCCCTTGTTGTCACTCTTCTATGCTTTCGTACCAATGGGGGTCTTCTTGCTTTCAGTCTAATATACTCATGAGCAGTGGTCCCGTAAACTGTCCCTGTTCAGATCCACTCCTGAGGATACATCTGTCTCCAGCTACCAGATCCGAACGCCATGACTTGACCCAATTACTTGGGGAAACCATTCACTCGCCTTTAACATAGTAAGACATTTGATCAGCTTTATCAACTCAAAGTTGATCATCTTCCCTTATGTAGTATGCAGGGATGAAGGGAATAACTTTATGCATTTCACCAGGTTCTCCCATCCTACACTTCAGAGCAGGAAATGGGAGCTGTTGAGATAGGTCACATGGTTTACATCGGTAGATGGGCGAATTGTGCCCTAGATGTAATAGCTCCTGTGGGTAGTGACAAGCGCACTCCTTACTACAGACCACCTATCTCACTGGCTTATTAGGGACACCCTCAAACTTCCAAGAAGCTGTACAGTAATTAAGCCAATATGAATGGCTGCCTGGCGACCAATCAGATTGGCTTGAACAGAAGAGTTAATCCTTTATATTACATGATGGAGTCAGATAGATTTAAAATGGCATGCGTCTTTCCTGAAGAAAGCTTATGGCACAAGAAGGCCACAGGCATCACATGCGGTGCCCAGAGAGAAAAAGATGGAAAATGTCACCATGCAATTTTAAGGGTGAAACTACTCTAGTGAAGCCCTGGGAGTCTTCAGCAGGTTCTACGGTTTCATACTCCAATGAACTTTATCGGCCAGCATGGGCATATGGGCTTGCACAACAAGTAAGTGAAAATGATGCAGAGCAGTTTGTGGCTGATTCTTCAGTGGTACTGGTGCCTTTCAGGTGTATTGGTACAATTGGGAGACAGCACTTACCCCTGCCGTTGTGATTGGACTGTAAGTAAAGACAGGGATGCAGTTGATACATGACACATCCTACATGATTAGTTGCATAATGGTGGATGCCAGTCGGCCTGTAAACTGTATATGCTAGAAGAGCTGTATATCCTATCAGTATATAATGACTGCTGTTTA
This sequence comes from Triturus cristatus, assembly GCF_964204655.1. NCBI lineage: Eukaryota > Metazoa > Chordata > Amphibia > Caudata > Salamandridae > Triturus > Triturus cristatus. The sequence goes on from NC_140586.1 coordinate 88,567,851, forward strand.
AGTTGAATGGAATTTTAATAAATGCATGCAGTTTTCAGAGAGCATTGGATGGAGGTTTTTATCCTTGAAGGGATGCCGACTGTGGTACTATTGCTACGCGGCATCAATGTATCAAGTAACAATACCTGTCCTGTTGGTGGCCTTGTGTGAATTATTTTGTTCACCGAAACATTGACTTGCGCAAACGGATAGCACAACTGTTACATATTTTATTATAATATTCCACTATAAATTGTATCATTTGTATTGGGTATTTTTTCTTGTTTTAGGACAGTCGTATTTGTTTTTTTTTTTGTTAAATGTGGCAGTTTGAGGGTTTGTCATTGTGTGCTTTTTAAACTGCTTTATTGGTTTTTAACAGTGCTGGTTCGTGGTTACCTCAACAGATAATGCACCAAGAGCATAATCAAATTGCATCATAAGAAGGTAGAAACAGGTCTAAATAAAAAATATCAAGCCATGTATGCAGTAGTTCTGTCCCGCGTCTTGGATGGTGAAGGTTGAAGGCGTATTCCAATGCCCCGGGAGGTGCTGAGGGCTCACCAGGACGCCGATCATAAAGAGAACGGGCCACTATGGGGCTCTTTTAACTCGGAGAGCAGTCTACCCCCTTCGTGGGCTATCAGGTGGCGATGGAGGCTCTTCTCTGTGTAAAGCCACTGCCTTTGCCCTCGCACATAGCATTAGCGCCTGACACCGGACATCACATGAGGACCATTGGGTTCTTCCATTGCATGGTTATTGGTCTTTTTGGCGAGGATGAGGGCCAGGTTTGGAGAGTGGCAGGCTGTTCTATATTTCTTGGGCCATTTAAAGTTTCCCACTGCCCCCTTTCCCAGGAGCATATGTCTGAGTCCTGCAGCCTGGACACGGCACCCGTCACACAAGTCTGCGGCTCCAGTAAAGTCATTTGTGTTGTTGTTTCTTATCAACATGCTACTCTCCTCATGGATTTCATTGAAAATACAGATGTATGAATTGTAAATAAAATTGATATATTTAAAAAAAATATTTTTTGTCCCAATTGGAGAATTGTTTTATACGATGAGATGGTTTTTCATTTTAGAATACTGCCATTAATTCACAATATACTTTGATTATAAGCGACACCTCAGGCATCATTTTGTAGTGCTCGGTATTTACCCATGGTCGGGGGGGGGGGGCCATATACAGATTGCTCGGTCTGTCGTCTATGGTACTGAATGAGACAGCCACAACATACCGCAACTTGCATACACAAGCAGTCAGAGTTGTGCAAAGTTACAAAGCCTTTCCTCTGCGAACTTAGTGACGTTTTCGTCAAAATTTGTTTTACATTTCAAGAAAATAATTTGTAAAAATAGTTTTTGGGGAAAACATGCAAAAAACACTTTAATAGAAAATTATCTTGCACAAAATAGCAATTTGGAAATAAAATCAACTAAAGAGCAAGAATTCTCAACTGCAAGCAAAGTTTTGTAAAGTTTATAAACTTTGCAGACGCACTATACATTTCACCCACACTCTACAAGAAGTAATAAAAACGTACTCTTAAGTTTCTGTATTGGAAAAAATTCAAAAAATTGTATACCATATAAAAGATGTCCTGGGGCCAGGACGCAAGCTGCGTACAGACCTGCGCTACGAGCAGTACTTCACCCAACCTCTCCCTCTACCATCCAGGCTCTCAACTTTGTTCTCCAAGACCCAGTAATAACTAGTTTTCACTACTGACCTTTCCGCCAACAATCTTATAACTCCTTCCAGTCGGGAGTCTGCACCCTACACTCAACTGAAATTTTACTCTCTCGTGTTGCAAACTTTACTTTCTCTGCTCACCACACTTACCTCTCTTCTGTCCTCATTCTTCTTAACATGTGCAGCATTTGACAATGTAGTATTCCCTACATTACTTTACTCTCTCAGCACTTTTAGTATTGAGGACTCCGGCGTACAAATCAGTTTCTCCTATTAAATCACTCTTTCTCAATGTAGGGCAACTCCAAGAGATCTCCACTGACCTCTCTACAAGTTGTCTGACCCTGGAGGGTCCGCATTCCTCTGATTTTATTGTCTTCATTAACCACCAACCCTTGGCAAAATCATCTCTTGTGGTTTCTCCTCACACCTTTTCGACGGTGACAAACATAGATGTCTCTTTCCTAAACTCAACCCCTGTCGCCGTCCAGAGTGCTTCGGTGGTAATCAACACTGGACGGCCCTCAGGGCTCTCAGGATGACCTTCTCCAAATCCGATTCCTTCCTTCTCTGCACACCTCTCCACCTAGAAGATCATCTTCTGGACATCTTTACTTTTTACTCATAAGCTAGAAATCATGGTGTAATTTTCAGCATTTCAAGGTGTAAGGAATAGTTTGGTAAGGCTATCAAGGGAGTATAGTAACTAATACTAAAAGTGTGAGGGATAAGCCCTCTCTCATTTTTCACCCAGCCAAGTCACTCATTTAATCACTAGTAGTTAGTAAATTGGATTATTGCACCAGCTTGCTTGATGGCCGCCCTCAATAGTCGTTCTCTCCACTGGACAAGGGTCTTAACTTTGCCACCAGAACATTATTCCACCTTTCCATGTGCACACACCTCAAACACCCTTCATCCCCTGCTCCATTTTGTCAGTGCTGGGACGGGAGGCTCACAGCTAAAAACATGGCCCTCTAAAAGTTGTTGAACCTTTTATACAAGCCAAACAATTGCACCTCTCCGAGCTACCATGCCAACATTCGAACTTGTAACACCTGCACCAGGAACTTTCATCAACCAGAACTTGCAAGCGATGCCCACACCACCCTCTGTGCAGTGCCTGGATTCCCATCTCTGTACCTTCTAGGCCAACATCACTGTAATTCACTGCTTCCTGAGAACCCAGCCTGTGCCTCACTCAGTGAATTCAAAACTACTCTGAAGCCAATGCTCAGCCAATCAACAAGAAAAATTAGCTACTGAGGCAGATTGCACCCAGTAAGCAGCCCTGCCAAGTTTCCCAGGTCCAAGTGTGACATGTTGCCGCAGTACAAATCCTCCACCAGGGCTCTATTTAAGTTATCCACAGCCGCTGCCTGTTAAGCTGTGTCACAACATTGTGCTCCTGTGCGCAGTTTCTGTTGAAACGGTCATGCTACTCCTGGTAAATAAACCAACAGTGCTCTTTGAACCCAAAACGTATTAGTGGTGCATTACTATAGGGCGATAAGAAATTAATGTGGACGCTACTGCTCAAAAAATGTCAGACTCTAAGGGCAGGGTCCCTTCCTCTAAGCCACCCCTGGACAGTACAGCCAATCACCTACAGCCCAAACAAACTGAGGATAGATCACTTTTACAATGAGGCACAAAGCGACTCAAGCGCTTTGTTGAATGAGTCTGGTGAAGCTTAGTAGCAACTGCCCCACAATTCCACCCAGAGGCGCAACTAGAGGCAAATTTCGGGGGGGGGGGGGCTAAGGAAAAATTTCGGGGGGGGCTGAACTTTAAGCAATAGGCAGAGTGGAGCTGCAGGGGCTCTTAGAAGGGGTGAAACAACAGTAAGGCCTCATTAACATGCAAATGGTCTTTTAAAGACCTGTGAAGTGCTCAGGTGCGGCTGTGTGCGCGCCCGGGAAGCTGTCTCTTCCCGAGCTGCCACCCACACACGACGGGGGACGGGGGGGGGGGGGGGGCTGAAGCCCTGCGAGTCCAATGGGTGTTGCGCGCCTGACCACCACATCAGTGCCTAACTTGTAAAGGAATAAGCGCCAGTGCTTAAAGCTCTGCTTCAGCGATGCATTTAAAAATCGTTGCACAGAATGCCAAGGCTGCGCCATGCTGAATTCACCACAGGCCTCTTTAACCCACTACCAGGCACCGCTGCCCTTCATCTCACAAATGCCATGTCCTGCTTTCTCCCTTCATGCCCGTTTTTCCGTCTTTCTCTTGCTCCTCCATTCCCGCTTCTGTGGTTTTGCTGTCCGACTCGCAGCCAAGAGCTGATGAGGGAAAATAAGTGTCGGTCCGCAAAAATGAGTGCGGGGGGAGGGGGGGGGGCACCAGCAGCTCAAATTAAGCACCTCCAGCACCCCATCTTTCACAGCTCATCCGAGAACCATTTTCTTCCTGTACTTTCTCCATTTCCGCCTATGCTCATCATCATAGACATAGATCCCTCCCTTGGTGCTTTCAGCGCCCCCTCCTGCCATGTTGTATACCTTTGCTTTGTAGCCAGTCTGTATTGTATTGTAATTGCACAAGGTTTAGCACCCCTATCGGGCACTCTGCCCCAGAACCCCGGATTCGCTCTATAAAGCTCATATACATTAATGAGTCTCTTGAATTCTAACAGTGTCTTTAAAGTAAACGTTAAAGTAAAATCAGGGTCGGACTGGCCGTACCGGGCATCGGGCGTTTCTCGGGGAAGCTGGGGGCCAGTTTTGTAGTGGTGGGGGCGGTTTTGTTACTGGGGGCCGGAGATCTGGAGATAGGCAGTCCTTCAGGGGATGGTCCGAGAATATTGCCAGGGCTGCTTTGGGTTAAGTCAAATGAATTAGTTCGGGTCCCTCAGTGACACCTTTGGCAACGACAGGTTGTATCCAGATGAATAAAAGATACAATTGTATGCATTAGGTTGAAATCGAGAGTGAAGAGGGTGTACGGAGTTCCACCACTATTTTTAGAAAGGGGACTCCGTTCCCCTTAGGAGGCAGGGAGGTGTTACCCTGTGCTCCAGCACTGCAGCGGTTTCCATTTGTAAACACTAAGCACGTAACCGGGCCTATGGATGCTTGTAATCCTCCATCCCACTCGCAGCATCCTCTTTATTTGTGGGAATGGCCTAGTAGGGGGTTATGTTTCAATCTCTTATCTGAGCACACAATAGAACCTGACACCATTAATCCCTGCATTATTAAACAAACTGCAAATGTGAAGCACTTTTGTGCTTAAGAGCTAGATAAAGAACAGCATCCGGAAACTAACAGGCATTAACAGCAAGTTTAATGTTTAAAAGATACACCCAGCACATTTTGCTTACTCAGTAAAAGCAGTCTTAAAACATAATTTACAAGTTCCGCATGACTGATTAAAAATATTGTCACGTGCAGCCATTTCCCAGCTCAGTAACACCTTTGATATGTGGAAGGAATACGTGTGATTTATAGAGAGTAAAACAAAAACAAGCATTGGCATAGCCAATAGGTCTCGTCTTTGGGACCTTATAAGTGTTTTGCCAGAGTTATTGGATTTGCCAATGGGTTTAAGCTATGTTGTAGAGCAGTGCAGCTGCTGTACAGCATTTTGAAAAGTTATAATAAAGTGTTAAGCATTTTTGTTACCTTATATATAAGCAAGAGAACATTATGTACAAATGAACAACCCTAGTAAAAAAAGAATTAACATATACAATTTCTTCTAGTTTGTCTGTCCTGGTGCTGAGGTGATGCCGTGCTGATGCTCCAGTGTGCTTGTACAGAGGTGGTGCTGATTGATGCCGAGTTGGTGCTGAGTGATGCCGAGTTGATGCTGTGCTGGTGTTGTACTAATGCCCAAGTGGTGCTGCACTGGTGCATAGGTGGTGCTGCGCTGATGCTGAGTTCATGCTGTGCTGATACGGAGGTGGTGCTGTGGTGGTGTTGAGCGATGCTGACGAGATTCTGCGCTGCTGCTGAGTGATGCTGTGGTGGTGCTACGCTGATGCTGAGGTGGTGGTGCACTGGTAGTGAGGTGGTGCTGTGCTGGTAGTGAGGTGGTGCTGCGCTGGTGCTTAGGTCATGCGGAGTTAAACGGACGTAGTGCTAAGGTGGTGGTGTGCTTGTGCGGAGGTGGTTCTGTGCTGGTGCAAACGTGGAGCTGCGCTGGTGCTGAGAGCTTGCATTCCATAGGGGCAGCACAAAGCGGCCCTTGTGTGAGTAATACAAGAGTTCTTCCCACAACTGAGGAAAAGGCAGACGACTCTACACTACACTGTGTGTGAAACAAAAACAACCTAAATCAACATCTGGCTCTACCGTGCAGAGCTGCGGCGCCTCACAAGGAGCAGACTAGATTTAGCTTAACTTTCTGAGCTTGAACCAAGTCGGTGAAGACAGCTGCGGGCCTTTGAGAGTTACACGTACACACGCCCGCGGGCCTCCAAGTGCGTACATGGTCTTCACATTATTTTATACTTTGTGCTCAGCTGGGCGCACCATGGCACACAGAGCAGTGACCAGTTGTCAGTGTTGCGTGATTACTCTGGGCCCCGAGAAATGCTGATCAAATACAACCCATGAGTTCGTGTGTATTGCTGGGGGGAGCTGCCAACTCTACAGTGGAGGCCTATAAGCCACATTTACAGTATCTCGTTTCTCGCCATTTATATAGCGCCCAGCGGGCCTCTGGTGTGGTATTGCGGTGCTTTATGTATCTCTAGTAGGAAAAGCAGGCACCAACATACAGGGGGTTCTCGGAAAACATTAAACTCCATCTTATCAAAATCCAGTCATGCACTGGCACTTTATTCATACTTCTAGGGAGGCCTCCCCGTAGCATACATGATGTATGAGTGCCCCCCCCCCCCGAACCCACCCTTTAACAGGATAATAGAAAACGGAGTTTGATGGAAGGAGAGCCTCTTATTGAGGCGCACAGATAAAGTGCTGGGATCTATACTTGTATTGGTTCTTGGTGTTAATGCACACAGAGGAAATACGTTTGACACGTGTTAACTTTATAAAAACAACCTCTCTACATTTTAAAGATGTAAAGAAATGCACAACGCATGAGTTAAATAAAAATGCCAGGACACAAAATTGGGGTGCACTGGAAAGGATCCTGCCAACACGAACTGACAGATGACCAGTACTAAACCCTCCACTAGCAGCCCCCCCCCACAGGTGTACTTTATCCATCCAAGCATCACTTCCAAGGCCCAGCAACCGGCTACAAAGGACAAGAAGACGGGCAACCCCGGACAGGCTCACTGAAGCAGACTGCGCGGATAAGATCTTCTCGGAGAACAATAAACTATATTTATTAGTTGTTGGGGTCGGGCGGTCTGAGTCGGAGACCGGGCAGCTGCACGGGAGCCATGGACACTGCAGGGCTGACAGGTCTCCAGCCGGGCCACACTCACGGGAGAGACTATCCTGATCACTTCATCGAGATAACGCCTGACTGGCGAGGGCAGGGGCCAGCCTCCGGCATTCCAAGTCAACCGAAGGCCTTCTGGGAGCTATACACAGTATCCACTTCAACTGAACCGAGCACCGCGTGACAGTGGTTGGTAAAAGGTAACGAACCCCATGACATGAAGACGGTGCCTCAATCTGGCATCGCTAGATAACGCCATCAGTAAGAGCAGGCAAAGAATACCGGGACTTTTTAGGAACATTATATTTTACACGCTGCAAGTTAAATAGCCTCTATGCGCTTGTTCACAACCGTGTTAGTACCACGACACATGCATCTTGCATAAGAGCACGACCAGAAACAAACTGAAGTATTTTTAGAAGACAAGACCTAAAACCAAGCTGATCTGCAAGTGTCCGGTAACCAAACGCACCCAGTGCGCCACTCCTCCGCAAGCACCCTAACCAAGAGGATAAAGTGCCACAGAATTAAGATACTGGTGAATTCAGCACATTCTGTGCTTGCGCACACCTCTGATGCAAGGTATGCGCCCCTGACAGAATGTGATCGCCAAAGGAAAACAGGAACAAACAAGTAAAATATGTGGGTGATTGCGGTGTCCTCGCCTAAAATGATGGAATCCCAGCATGACAAATTAGCCTCTCATTCTTTGAAGGTCGATCGAAGTCGCACTGCTGAATTCGAGGACATCGACACATCCCATCACGGACTGTGTATACAAATAACGCACGCCATTGTCCCGCGAGTGCTGGGAGGGGGCAGAGGGGTGTTGCCTAATAAAGTTAATAACCAAGCGCGGCAGCTAAAGTTAGCGGACCGCACTACAAAATAAAACGTATGCGAATTTGAAAGCGGCCCGCACAGCACAACAATTAAATTAAAAAACAAGCACAGTCTTGTGTAGGAGCCAGGCTTGCGGGCGTTTGTGTAGGGGGGGGGCAATAAACAAAGCCTGAGGAGCAGTGAGGGGCGGCGAAAAGCTATAGCCAAAAAAAAGTGCTCTAGTGGCTAATTAAGACACACTGTCTCCCGCCGCTAGTAAAAGATGCAATCCCGGTGGGCAGGACCAAAAGCGGACAGGGTGGTAACCAGGAGGGACTAAAAAGCCTCCTGGACAATCATAACACCCAGTTTTGCATAATTGGTGACGCAAAATGACGCGCACCAATGGAAAACACGGGCGGAGCAGAAAGCAAGCTTCTGGAAACGTATTGATTCTAAGAAGCCCTCGCATGGCAAGTGCAGCGCATGCGCGCTGTTAACGCCAGGCGAGACCTAAAAATGTTCTTTCATATTTGGGATTGTGTTAATTTGCGGTTTCTGTAAATTATCCCTTGATCTTTTAAGTAACGATTATTCAAAGGCAATGACATCACTACTTGTGACGTCATTTCCTGTGTCATTTGTGAACGGTACACATGCTTAGAAGGAACATGCTGGCCATCTTGGAAAGGTAAAACAATTATACACTTTATTCAAAGACAAATAGCCACATTAGAAGCAATGGCAATGCAGGATGTGGCGCACTGCATATGAAAGGAGCAGCACACAAGTGGCCAAGCGGTATTGTCTGGTGAGCTGCCGGGCAATCAAAGAAAATAAAGGAAACAAATGAAAGGGGATCTACAAAACTAGAAGATTGTACAAAATGGAGAATTAAAGGACTGGCTCACAAACTCTGGTACTGAAGCATGTTCAATTTCAGGTGTATGTGCACATGTGATCAGACAATATTCCGTCGCTCACAGGGCAGTAGTGCCAATGCATGATGTGGGCTGACACACTGCCCCATGCTAGATGCTGTCATGGGTAGAAACAAATGTGAATTACTCTGCAACACATCAGTGACAGAAGAGAACCCACTCAAAACCAATTGGTGTAGGTAAACGAATGTATGCATTTTTATTAAATATTTAGATCACATGCCTTGAACATAATGTAACAATCCGCCTACAAAGGCCATAGCATATCTTTTCACTATAAATAAGTCAGCCCAACAGCCTTTGCTATAACTTTTCATAATAAACAGGTCAAACCTACAACATCTCGCATAACTTGTTCAAATAAACCAGTCAAGCTGACAGCCTCTATCGTCGGCTTGTCTCCATAACCAACTACATATAGCATAACATTTCCCAGGATTACAAATATGTTAAAAATTACAGATGGCAAATTAATATACAACCCTTCCTAAGTGGGCCTAACAAGGATACTCACAGCACAAATCTTCAACCCCAGGGTCCCCAAAAGAGGGTAACCACCACCAAAACCTTTGCCAACAGCAGTAATCTGTAAGATTCCATGAAATAAAATATTAATGAATAGACTTTACCAAAGATTATTAACAGCCCACCCTTAAACACCTGTTCGCTTTAACAGGTGCTTTTCACAATAAGTCAGGCCCACGGCCTTTGTCAATCATTTTCCTAATAAACAGATCAGACACACGATTTTTGACATAACCTTTGCCTTTAAACTAATGAGGCCTATATACTTTATCATTGGCTTTTAACCCAAACCAACTCAAGCCTACTGACTTTGGCATAAGCATCCCCAATTGCAACCCTCAGGCACACAGTTGGAAAATTTCAAATAGATACAAAGTTAAAGTTGTCGAATCAATGTACCATCCCTTTCAAGTGGTTCTAGAAAGAGGTATCACAGTGCACTTCTTCTGCCACAGGGTTCATCAGAAGGGGTAACCAGTACCAAAATCCTTGGCAATTACAGTAATCTATGAGTCAATGTAACAAAATACATTTTCTATTGGCTTTAGCACTTCGTAATAACAATCCACTATAAAGGCCTACTTGCTTTAACTTATGTTTTTCACAATAAATAATTCTGATCTGTTGTCAGTGTCATTTTCATAACTTTTCCTGATACACAGCTCAGACCTATGACAACTGACATGCCATTATCATTGGCTTGTCACCATAACCAACTCAGGCCCACTACACTGAGCATAAGCATCACAGCGAAGCATAAAGTGCAATACAAGCACTCGTTTAATGGAAGCACACATCTTCTACCTAATCAAGTGCTGGAGTTTGGAGAATCAACATGTGGGCAGAACTGAAGCCCCTCTCTGAGTAGTGCTTTTTAACGCTCCTTTTCTATTGATCACATAAGGTAAAGAGATAGTTCTGCTGTAAAGCCAGACATAAAAACTGTAGTTTCCAAAGGAAAAGGTCCCCGTCATCAGAGTGCGTAGAGGATGTCACTTTCTCTGGCGACTCACTCAGGATCCCGGTAATGAGAAAGAACGAGTCCAGCGGTTGAACACACAGCTCACACTGGCCCCTCCCTGCACCACGTACAGCCATTTCCCTCGCGGGCCGCCAGACTGAATATTGATCAGCGAGCGGCTACTGATTGGATTCAATTAGAGTACAGCAGGCCAAGGAGCCAGAGCCAGTCGTTGCAGCTTGAACAAGAAAATGCATTTCAAAACTACAGAGTCATGGTTTAAGATGATTGGTTGACAATAAATACAGCAGGCGTCACGAAACGCCAGATGCGCGGCCATGTGAGCGCACGTGCAGGAGAACATGGTGGAGAGCTTAACTCTGTTAGTAGAAGGCAGTAAAGCAAGTTATTTCAGAATAAAAAGCTAAAGAGCAAAAAGTATACTCAAAATACAGACTGACAGAACATCGACCATACTTAATAATCTTCATGCAAACATTTTAATTTGCACCCAATACCACCAAGCTCTTGCCGCCATGTAGGCTGAGAATGGACTTGGAGTTGTAAACTGATGCATTTTTAAAATAGGTTGGTAGTGAGTTTGTCTGGATTTAGTAATTTTAAAATACATAGATAATTATGTCTCTATGATAGATAAATGTTCTTGTGCCACATAGTCAAGGTTTTTATATGGAACGGGAGGAGACTGCTTTCACTCAGTCTTTTCAATATTTCATGTACTAACTCCTTCACAAGTCCCCTCACTGTAAGAACTGAAGAAGGACTTTCAGCACTAGATCATGGAAGCACTGCAGACATTATAGTTAATCTTAGTGAACAATTGGTAACTATTCAATTTTGATGGATCCTTGTATATTAAACAATCACACTAGATCATATCAACATTTCGATTCAGTAGCAACATGAATAAGCTACTTTGCATGAAATTTCAGAGACCTACTATATTTTCCTATAATGACCTAAAACCTCTACTTGGACATTCTGCCTGCCCTCATTAACTGCATTGTAAGAGATTCACGCCACTCTATGTATTTTGGCCTGCTCAAAATTATTGGGGAAAAAAGTTAAAAGGTTACATTCAAAATATTAGTGTACATTTATTATAAATGAATTTAATAACCTCTAGTATTGGTTATGCGGTACGTTGCTAACATGAAGGATTTTAAGATTGGACTATTGCATGCAGAAACTTGTACACCATATACGCCTTCATTTACTATGATGGGCAAATAATTTGTGAGCGGTAATTAAATTAAATGAAAGTGTTGAAAAAAGTAGAGTTAATGAACTTTACAAGTAAGGCTATTAGTTTCCTTGATTAACAGACGCACTTGCAGTAAAAATATACTTATGGGGTTGGCTGTGAGCATGTCAGTGGTAATACAATTACCCCATACTGCTTTAATAAGTTAAACAGATACTTTTTTTAAAATACTATTTACAATACAGCATGGGGGTGATGGAAGAGATGGAGTGTGGGTAATAAACATTGCAGGGAGTAGGTGAGAAATCTCATTAATGCTCTTCCTCCTTTTTTTGGCAAAAAAATAAAAATCAAAAAGCAGGCTGCACTACAGCTGCAAATACAAACTATTCCTGTGCGGCGCGGTGTCTCAATTCTTGTAAACACATGCCTACCTCTCACGCGTACAATCCATTTATTGCGTTTTATGGACGATTTCCATTGGCCACTGCTAGTGTCACTTAAATATTATAGGATAATATTAACCTATCAGTGTTACTCATTGAGGCAAACTCAGATGTATGAACATTGAAGAAATATCTGCAGTAGGCGCTCAGCTCCTCGGATATCTTATAAAACGGCGCTGCCCGACGGGTGGTCTGAGCCCACGCCGAGACCTGAACTCGACATCAAGAATAAATAAATGAAAAAGCCAGGTTTTGGTTCCTCTCACAGGCGCGCGCTCGCTGCTCGTGAACCGTGGCTGCTGAGAGGACGTGGATATTATCTGGTAATGGCAGAGGGAGCTCTGGCCGGTTTTGTTTTCCCTGGTACTTCAAACCCCCCGAGCGGCTCATTTCATGAAGATAATTGCGTTAGGATTGCGGCCTTGCAGGCTGCCCCTTGGACGCCGAGCACTTTGCAGCGCGCGGCGCCAGGGGTGGCTTCACCCTCCGGATGGAGCTAATGTGGCCGGTTGTACACAAAGTCTCCCTTCCCGCTGAGCAGCCAATGTTTAACGACGCAGGGACCAGTGAGCATGGCGGCGAGATCTGCTTGTGGAAGAAGCAGCTGTGCAGGGGTCTTAAAATGGAGGGGACACCTGCCAGTAATGCGGCATAATTTACGTGCGCGAGCTGCAAGGGCTTCTGGGAGCAGGAAGATTTCTAGACGTACGAGTTCAAGATTTTTGGTTTGGAGGATTTAGCAAACCATTCCAAAGTCTAATGATAAAAAAAATATCTTGCCCAGTGACAAATGTTATGTGCCCCTCACCCACGCAGGGTAACCAGCAAACTGGGACAGAAGCGTGGAACCTGGCTGCAACTTATCCAAGTTGAGGTAATGATAGTGGTAGGGAGGAAGGCATGTGAGTACATGTATTTTGACCAAGTGACCTTTTTCCTCCACAGGTAGGAGGTCAAAGGGATAGCTTGTACATATGTCACCAAGTTTAATACCTAAGCATTACTAGTGGGTTTTTGTGAAAGATGGCAATTTTCTCAACCAAACGCGAAAAAAGGGTGTGCAGAATTTGTGTAACCTTTATGCAATTACACAACATTTTGGAGCTATATTTTTGTGTAAAATGCATCCTGCCATCAAATGTGGACGCAAGGACACATTCTGCGCCAAACAAAAAACACAACTGCTGCAAATAATAGCTGCTCGCATTCTACTCATTCGCTTTGTTCTTGTACCCAACATTTTCCAGTGAACACAGCTTAATTGCACCACGGGGCATAATGGTGTCATTTTGGTCGTTTCACATAACTCGCATAATGTGAAAGTCAATCAATCATAGGGATTTGTATAGCGCACTGCTCACCCGGAGGGTCTCAAGGCACTGGGGGGGGGAACGCTACTGCTCGAACAGCCAGGTCTTGAGTTGCTTCCTGAAGGCGAGATGGTCTTGCGTTGTCCGGAGGTGGATGGGGAGGGAGTTCCATGTCTTGGCTGCCAGGTAGGAGAAGGATCTTCCTCCGGCTGTGGCTCTGCGGATGCGGGGGACGGTGGCGAGAGCGAGGCTGGCGGAGCGGAGCTGGCGGGTGGGCTTGTGGAAGGTCAGGCGGCTGTTGAGGAACTTGGGGCCCAGGTCGTGGAGGGCCTTGTGTGCGTGGGTGAGGAGTTGGAACGTGATTCTTTTGTTGACGGGGAGCCAGTGCAGGTCTCTCAGGTGTCCGGAGATGTGGCTGTGTCGGGGGATGTCCAGGATGAGTCGTGCTGAGGCGTTCTGGATCCTGTGGAAATATGGATTTTTCTGGTCAGTTATGTCCCCTATCTTGGACCCCAACGGTTCTATGTGCATGTTACAAGTACATGTATGTTCCCTCCAGTTCCAGTTATGAAGACGCAAATACATGTGCGTCCACCGTTAACATGTCCTCTGTTGATCCGCCATGAATGGGCCGGATATTCCATTCCTAAGTACGAAAGGCCATCGCCTTTATATGGTTCACTTATGCCATTTTACAGTCCAGGCAAGTAGGCCCTGATTTTGTCGTCAAACTCTTCTTGCCTTCTGCCTCTGAAAACTCCAGTCTGAGCCTGCATCTGTGACCATGAACTTTGTCTCATTCTCTGCGCGGCTCACAAAGCCTGACATCAGCCTATTCTCTGCCAAGAACTGTATTTCACCTTCGAGTTATCTGCTTCACCCCTTAGCCGATGCATTCCTGTCTAGTAGTTTAAATAAACATTCTTCCAGCTACCGAGCAATGGCTCGGCTTCTCTGTCTTTATGCAAGTAATTCATAGTCCTGTTACCATGGAATATTCCTACCCCCTCGCATTTAGTGTAGACACTTAGACGCTTGTACACGCACGCACGGTCAGTATAGAATAGATTCTGTCCGAGAGTCCTTCTTTTGTGGATAACATAGTTCTTTAAACATAGGATGTTAGATATGATTTGGGATTAGGTTGACTTGACCCCCCAGACTTTTCGTCTCCACATATAGAGCTAAACGTCAAGTCCCCTTCACCCCCTAGTTGCACGTCAATCACACGTCATGCTGCTGCGCGCGCATCTATGCCAAGTATTATCTTATAGATCCACCTATATATGACATCATAACCAATTATGTTCCTTTTTACTCCTTATTACACCCATTTTCGGTTACGCATATGAATCGTCATTTTCCTTATCAATTGTTACGCCTACTGCATTCGCTTCATTGTAATGTATGTACTATAAAAGTCATTTCTTGTCAATAAAGTATGTACTTCACTTCCTGAACCTCCGTGGTGATGGAACTTGGAGCAACCGATTATAATCGTTCATTGGAATAAAGCCCATTCCGAACCTCTGATACCACGGATTCTGCCTCTCATTTTACTGAGCTATTTTATTATGTTTCCGTATCAAATTAAGTCCCGGTAATGAATTTTATTTACCACATGAATGGCGCCCGAACAGGGACACTTTCTCATCTCACGCGCCGGCGGTGAGTTGCAGGCCCGGTCTCCTGCCACAGCTGGACGGACAATAACGCGTACCAGCAGGATTTCCTGTATCTCCCTCCGGTCAAGCGGGGGCGACTGAGGCTGCGATCAACACCCAGACGAGGCGGTGAGAAGTGCGAAGTATCCCGACCAGAGCCTAGCTGAGAGAGCAAGATCCGAGGTATACAGAGGCCCACCAGTTCGAAGTCGAGTCCAGTTTCCGACGAGTCGAGTCGAGTCCAGTCCGGTCCGGTCCAAGTTCAGTTTCCGAGGCCTTCCGTTTCCGAAGCTACCCGGTGAGTACCATTGCTGGGGAGGCATTTCTGACGTGCACATAGGTTGTGCCGGTCAAGACGGGTTTGGGTACACAAATCCGGTCTGCACTGTTTTAGCAGTGTATATGTAATGTTTAGCAGTATATCAAGTATTCCGAAGTATCTAGTTATTGTCAAAGAATTATGCTTGGTGATTAGTTATGCAGACGATCATCATTGTTGGTTATTTCAAAGGTTAAAAAAATGTTTAATGTTTAATGTGTTAAACGTCCTGCATATTGTGGTATGAATGGTTGTTCATTATTGTGCTTTTGTACTAAGTGTGTTCAAGATTAAGTATCAGATCAGTTCTCAATATGCCGCTCTTTTCGAAACTAAGACAGATCACTACAAGAAAAGGGGTACTCGAAGAAGCCGTTCCTATTCCTCCTAGGGACACTCCAGGGTACTTCATGTATCATAAACATGGCTTAGACGCTATATTATTTCTTGATTTATGGGTAGACTACACCAAGGAATTACCAGAAAGCCAGAGGTGGCCCACAGCGGGAACCTGGGATGCAGAGTGCATCATGAAAGTAGAGGAAGAATTATGGAAAAAGAAAGCTAGACAATCACAGAAAGACGCCATTGAGTTATGGCGTAAAGAATCACATAGACGAACAGAAAAAGCACGTAGACAGGAGGAGAAGAGTAAAGAGAATTCCAATAAAATTCGAGAAAACGTGTTAGTTGAGGAAGGTATCCGAGTGAAATCAGAACAAGTAGACAGACAAAGAAATGCCCTTATGAATGGTATGTATCCCCTTCTGGCCGAAGGATTACCTAAAGCTACTCCAGAAACACCGAAAGACTTGCCGCCCCCATTATTCCCAATAAAGGTACATCCTAAGGGGCATCCTAGAACCGCAGAAGATGTTTTTCTTTCCTCATATTTAGATGACGCAGCTCCCGAGTATGCTAATTCCGCCCCACATAGACCGCCTATCAGGGAGGTTCAACGCCAAGACCCAGTACCCGTATCCCTACAGCAACAGATCGTGTCACAAGTTCCGACAAGCACATCTGTTTCTACATCTGTTCCTACAGCTGCTTCTATAGCTGTGTCCACACCTATAGTTGCTGTGTCACGTTCAACGAATCCTTTCACACCCGACACCCCAGATGGGGCTACGGGAGGTGCTAGTAACATTTTTTCTACGCCACCCAGAATAAATAAACTTACTTTTCAAGAGTCAGCACATTCACGTACCCCCAAACTCATAAATGCCCGTACGCTTAAGGAACTTCTTATAGATTGCAGATATGACCCTGTGCCCGGCAAAGAGGACGAAATGATCCTGGCATCATTGCGTATCAGACGAGCCGCAGTGTACTTAGGGAAGTTACCAGGAATGACTGCGCACCTAGATAAAATATACCATTTTGTCCAAACAGGGCGAGATCCAGAATGTATTAACAGAGCTATGGAATACCAGAAAGTGGAGATACAGGGGGAACTGTTACGTTTCCTCATAAATTGTGTGATCAGAAATGAAGACCGACCGGGGGTAGACCCGGAAGCAATGCAAATTCTTACCAGATGGAGCCAGAATATATCAGAAGGTAGACATGATAAACAAAATTGTATAATAGCCATGTGCCGAAAGATCCGTAAAGAAATAGAACGCCTACACGAAGAAAGATTAGAGGTAGACGAGTTCGAACAAAACGAGGAGGAAGGGTCAGGACTGCCCGCAGGACAGCCAGACACCATAGCCTATGTAGGTAAAGGAAGATCTTGTAATAGTAATAGATGTCCTATTGACCCGATACGTCCGATATGTCCAGATAATAACAGGAATTTCCAAATACCTATAATTAACATCAGGTCTAACG
Source organism: Triturus cristatus (assembly GCF_964204655.1). Lineage (NCBI taxonomy): Eukaryota > Metazoa > Chordata > Amphibia > Caudata > Salamandridae > Triturus > Triturus cristatus. The sequence continues at coordinate 88,584,938 of NC_140586.1, forward strand.
AGCATTCGTTCCAAGCCGCCGACAAACTACTCCGAGAACGAAGGGGTTATCATTTCCTCGATTCTATGGATGAACAAGATTTAGCTAGGGCAGCTGTCCATTGGGTGGACAGTCCCGGAAAATATAGTGATGATACAGTAGCACGCGCATTTTTGAATCTCACCCCAGATGAACAGCGGTTAGCTGGGATTTATATGATTCAACAACTCATTATACTATATCAGAGTCAGCATTCGGACCCTGGTCCCTTACCTGATATATTGACTGAATTGCTTATGAATAGATGGAGAGGTTCAGGTACTAAATTAATTAAAGAAATTCTAGAATCAAGAAAGCAGTATATTCTTTTTGTATGTTCAGACCGTGTCTCATTGCCCATCAAGGAAAGAACCACGTATTACATGGATAGACAGAATCCCTTACGAGAAGTGCACCCAATAAAGGGCGAGGACAACGAGTTTAAGCGCGTATTTGTATATACGCCCATATCAAAAATAGAATTGTTAGAAATGAAGAAAGTGGTACCCAGTCATGACAAAGATCCAGCGGGTTTTCACCGAGAAATTAAAGACATGTTACTCATGGGAGAGTATACCTATCCCGACATTATGACAATATTAAAGGTATTGATGCCTGCTGGCATTTATGAGAAACTCAGGGAAAAAGAGTGGGAGGTAGGAGACCAAAAGATAGAATGGTCAGTATTAGAAGCAGAAGAAAAGGCCCGAACTGCAGGAGCAGGACTCGGGGATAAAACTAAAGCACTACCAGGTTTATTAGTACAGGTACTGCCACGTTTATTAACTACGAAAAAGGAAGATTGGGGTACAATTTCAGCCTGTAAACAGAAGCAAGATGAAGACACTAGTGATTACTATGCCCGATTTGAAAAATGTTTTGGTATAAATAGTGGCATAAAAGCGAGTAGCGAATCATACCCACATTTGTTTGTAACAAAATTAGTAGAAAATGCCCTGCCCCAAGTAAAGAATAGAGTATTAAAATTCGAGAGTACCTGGCAAGGTAACACTCCATCACAAATGTTACAAATGTTACAGTACCATCACAATAGAATTAGAGAGGAACAAGAACATGAACACAGACGCATGAAAGACACGAAAATGAAAATGTTAGTTTCTCAGACAGTTCCAGCTGAAGGACATAAAAAGGGTATGACACATTCCGGTGATTCAGCCGGACCTGTAAAAGGGACATGCAATTATTGTAAAAAGCCAGGTCATTACGTACACGATTGTCCAGTTTTGAAACATAATATCACCATAGGTAAAACACAAGAAAGACCACGGCCACCTAGACAGGACCAGAATGAACAAGGAGCCCCGCAGCATGCACAGTCCATGCCAGCTCCACCACAGTCTGTACAGTTTGTGCCAGCTGCACCAGCGCTGCCCGTTGCTGCCACACAAACCACGACACGACAACTGTACCAGACCGCACAGTACGACTATCCTGATTATCAACGATACGCATGAACCAGCCTAGAGAGGGAAGTTGACTTACCCCTTATCGAGATCCCTGTAGATCAAGAAGGACCTTATGTACATAGTGAATTATTAGGCCAAGACAGAAAATTTTTACTCGATACAGGGGCAAGTCGAACGACCATAAAACGTAGTGAAGTTCCAGGGGCACCCCTCTCAGGCTCACAGAATATTTCCCTTGGTTTTTCAGGAAAACCTATTGTTAATGAAGTGTCACAACCTCTTCCACTTACGATAGGACCTTTGACCCGAACTACAGATTTATTGCTTACTAAATCATGTCCAGAAAACCTGTTAGGAATAAAAACACTGAAGGCTCTAGGAGCTATAATATGTTGTTCTCCGGAAGGAGTAAGATTGTTTTTACGTGATTTTAAAGGTCATTATGTGTCTAGAGACATGGATCCCCGACTGCAGACTTTACCTACACATCTATGGGCACAAGGCCCTACTGATGTTGGATGCATGAATATTACACCATATCGAGTCACATTAAAGGCAGGAGTGGTGCTACCACGAATGCGACAATACAAGTTACCACCAGATGCTGTAGTGGCTTTACTACAAATCATTGACGAGCTCATTACCCAAGGAGTGGTTGTAGAAACAGACTCCAATGTATGTAATTCACCGATAATTCCGATTCTTAAACGAACAGATCCAAAGGCCCCGCCAGTATATCGATTGGTTATTGATCTGCGCGAATTAAACAAATGCATTGTGCCACAATTTCCTGTGGTCCCAGATATCTCGTCATTACTGACAGCTATTGATTCCGAAGCGACATTCTTTACTGTAATCGATCTCAAGAATGCCTTTTTCAGCGTCCCAATAGATCCGGAAAGCCAATATTTGTTCGGATTTAGTTTAAATGGACGTAGCTTTAAATTCTCACGCGCACCTCAAGGATTTACAGAAAGCCCCAGCATCTATAGCCAAGCACTGAAACGAGAACTCGACCGTATCCACATGCCAGTTAACACTGCTCTGCTTCAATACGTCGATGATCTGTTGATCACCGCGAGAAGTGAACCGGAATGTGAAAAAGCATCACTGACAGTTTTACAAGTTCTAGCCGAAAAGGGGCACAAGGTGTCCCCTTCTAAGCTGCAATTCTGTGTCCAGCGAGTTATTTATCTTGGACACTCGCTGTCCAAGGAGGGAAGGCAGCTTACACCCGACCGCATTCAGTTAATAGCTAACATGCCAATACCCAAGACACAAAAGGAGGTGCGGGCTTTCATAGGCCTCACGTCATATTGCAGGCAGTGGATCCCTCAGTACGCATTTCTAGCAAAACCACTCCTTCAGTTGACAACACAGGAGGCAGCCACATCGACTGTTCTCCCTTGGACTCAGGAACATACACAAGCTTTTGAAAGCCTAAAGAAAGCTTTATGTCAAGCACCTGTTTTAGCAACGCCATGTTACAGAAAACAGTTTACACTCTGTTACAGAACGCGAAGGTACTGCCTTGTCAGTACTCACACAGGAACAAGCAGGAGCACACAAACCATGTGCTTATTTTTCTAGTACATTAGATCCCGTAGCTCAGGCTTTGCCTGCATGCCTAAAATCAGTGGCAGCGACAGCTTTAGCAATCAGATAAAGCGATGCCATAGTGTTAGGACATCCATTGACAGTTCAAGTACCACATGCAGTAGAGGTTCTTGTAAATAGAACGCAAACACAACACTTGACTATAGCGCGACTTACAGGGTACGAACTTACATTGTTTCAGCCACACATAGAAATCAGACGCTGTAACACATTGAATCCTGCCACACTTTTGCCAGTAACCGGAACAGACCCACTAGCCCATGACTGTATTGAAGTTATTACAATAACGACGAAACCTAGACAAGACTTAACCGATGTCCCATTGTCAGACCCAGACCAGACATTGTATGTAGATGGTTCATGTATGAGAACAAATACAGGAGAGTTGGTGGCTGCTTACGCAGTCACAACAGATACTGAAGTCATTGAAACTAATCGTATAAATACTTTGTCAGCTCAAGCCGCAGAGCTTATTGCTCTGACACAAGCCTGTATTCAAGCCACAAATAAAAAAGTCAACATATACACTGATTCACGTTATGCATTCGGAGTTGTACATGACTTCGGCGTGCTATGGCAAGAGAGAGGTTATTTAACTTCCCACGGTGCCCACATTCAGCACGGACCCCTCATTCATGCCTTATTAGATGCAATACATCTACCTACTGCAATATCAATTATGAAATGTAAGGCTCATACGAAGGTTACTGATATCATTTCTCAAGGCAATGATCTAGCCGACAGAACAGCTAAACAGACTGCTCAAACCCAAACATCCGACATGACAAAGACAATAGTCCCGATGCCGACACATTGTATGACAGTTAAAGATCCTACCCTTGACGTAATTGACATACAGACACATGCTACACCAGACGAAATAAAGAAATGGACTGAATTAGGAGGGATCCAAACGGACCAAGGATGGATGATGAAGGAAAAGTCTGTGTGGTTCCTTCCTGATTCAATGGTCCAAGTTATAGTTAACACTATACATAGTCCAGCACATCTAGGAGAAAAAGCTATGCTAGACAGCATTCAACACATTTGGTTCAATAAACATTTACGAGCAGCAGCCAAACAAAAGGTCCATACCTGTATGATCTGTTGCCAGTTCAACCCAGGAAAAAGTGTTCCCGTAGAACAAGGTGGATTTCATCCTCCTAATCACCCTTTTGAAGTACTCCAGATGGATTATATCCAGATGGAACGATGTCGAGGATTCAAATATGTTCTCGTAGTTGTCTGCGCTCTGTCCCGCTGGACGGAGGCATACCCGGTTTCAGATTACACTGCCCCGACTACTGCCAAACAGTTAGTTCGAGAATTCTTCCCACGATACGGTTTACCACGTGTTGTTCACTCAGATAACGGCCAGCCGTTCTCATCCGAATTAATGAAACATGTTTCACTTCTGTTAGGTTATCAGTGGAAATTTCACTGTGTCCGACACCCCGAAGCAGCAGGTCTCGTAGAAAGACATAATCAGATACTGAAAATCAGACTGTCCAAAATATGCAGAGAGAAAGGTGTCGACTGGGTAGTAGCGTTACCAGTTGCACTCTTCTACATGAGAATGGTAGCACACTCTCGAACAGGGCTATCCCCGTATGAGGTGATCTTCGGCAGACCACCAAATATGTGGGGGACGCCTATACCACGCAAAATAACTGATGTTGACTGTAATATGCTGACAGATTACTTGGCTTCCTTGATGTCTGCACTACAATCTTGTCGTTCACAGGTAGCTGCAGCCTTTCCCGACAACACTGAGGTGAAACCCCATGACGTAGTTCCGGGGGACCTTGTGCTTGTGAGAAATTTCGACCGAAAGACTCAGCTGGAGCCCAGGTGGAAGACACCCCAGCTGGTCCTGCTGACCACAAGGACAGCCGTGAAGATCGAAGGCAGAAAAGGATGGATTCATTCAAGTCATATCAAGAAATTTCATGGACTGAAATCAGATGTGAATACCACACCTCGTGTGTCCTCACCAATTGACTCAAAACTACCTCTGGCTGAGGCCGACAGTAAAGAACTATATAAACTGAAATTAAGGCCTAGACCGTCGGACGATTTGATTGTTTAAGTCCTCTCCTAGGTGAAGCGGTTGAATCTGTCTCCGACATGTATCGCCTAGACCTGAATCATGGACAGTCGCGAAAAATGATGAAACGACAGGCGTATTGTAAATCACTGCGTAGCCATTGCATAGTGACATTATTAATCTTGTTTTTCTTAAGTCTTTTAATAATTACTGCAAGTATATTGTTGCACATATATTACCCTATTGCCAGAAATGTTTACAATGTTACTGCTGAACATTCTTTTAGTGACCTACCGCCACATGAATTGTCTTATAGACTTGCGCTGCGCAATAACACTTTCATTAGTATGTTACATCATTCCCATCAGACTAGTAATGCAACTAATTGTTGGGTGTGTGGCCGGCTCCCTCCCTATCAGAATTATGAAGGAGTCCTGCCTTTCTTTCCACATCCGTTTACACATAATGGCTCCTGTGGAGCATGGTTTAGTTTAATCAATTCCATAGACTCAGATACAGCCGTTTACCAAGACCAGTGGGTATGGGGAAATCTGAACCTAGTTTTATTCAAAGTCTGTTACCCTGACAAGGAGGGTCGCCCCAAAGGAACAGGAACTGATCTAGAAAATGAAGTATATGGATTAGGTAACTTTACTCCTAATCTCATGGTTCTAAATGTCGAATCCGAAGTTGAACTAGTTTTACCAACCATGTCAGTATTCCCAGCGAAAGGTGAATTGTGTGTAAGAAAAGTTGTTTCCATACATATGGGCCATAGTAAATGCACTACTACAGTAGAATTCAGTGATCAAGGCAAATCTTCATTTAGAGCTTATCGCCACTCCTACTTTATATGTGGTCAGACTGCATATATGCGTCTACCTCTAGATTGGGATGGTACCTGCTACATTGCATTCCTTTTGCCACCTGTTTTCCTAGCTCCTCCTGATTATTATAGAAATATTCATTTAGTACACAACAGAGAGCGGAGAGATCTCCCGATAGTCGATTACACTGAAACGGCATGGGAAAAATACACAGATTTCAATAAAGGTCTCTTTCCCTATATAGGTACTGTTACTAATAGTAAGCTGATACGTAGATTGACTAGAACCCTTGAAGCAGTAGTGAACGAAACTATTTCCGCTTTAGGCAATTTAACAGAAGAGCAGTCTGCTATGCGGATTGTTGTGCTTCAAAATCGTCTTGTCCTTGACGTCATCCTGGCTGATAGGGGCGGAGCTTGTAGGGTCATCGGATCAAGCTGTTGCATTTTCATACCAGAAAATTCGCCATCTGTATATAAGGCCATAACCCGCCTTCATAAGATTGTAAGCCAGATACACCAGAATCCAGGCACCTGGACTTGGTCCGGTTGGTTTTGGAGCGTGATATCAGCCTGGGGATGGAGAGTTCTATCCTTCCTAGGTATTGGCCTTCTCATATTATTCAGTTGCTGCTTATGCCTGCAATGTGGACCAGCGATTTGTGGTCTGTGTGCCACATCGTGCATTCCACATCAAGATTTTCATTCAAGATCCCGGAAGAAGAAGGAAGAACAAATGATGCTATATGAACAGATCAATGGATTAATGAAGATTGATATCTCTTGACGGGCAAGTAGGGGACAAGGAGGGAATGTGGAAATATGGATTTTTCTGGTCAGTTATGTCCCCTATCTTGGACCCCAACGGTTCTATGTGCATGTTACAAGTACATGTATGTTCCCTCCAGTTCCAGTTATGAAGACGCAAATACATGTGCGTCCACCGTTAACATGTCCTCTGTTGATCCGCCATGAATGGGCCGGATATTCCATTCCTAAGTACGAAAGGCCATCGCCTTTATATGGTTCACTTATGCCATTTTACAGTCCAGGCAAGTAGGCCCTGATTTTGACGTCAAACTCTTCTTGCCTTCTGCCTCTGAAAACTCCAGTCTGAGCCTGCATCTGTGACCATGAACTTTGTCTCATTCTCTGCGCGGCTCACAAAGCCTGACATCAGCCTATTCTCTGCCAAGAACTGTATTTCACCTTCGAGTTATCTGCTTCACCCCTTAGCCGATGCATTCCTGTCTAGTAGTTTAAATAAACATTCTTCCAGCTACCGAGCAATGGCTCGGCTTCTCTGTCTTTATGCAAGTAATTCATAGTCCTGTTACCATGGAATATTCCTACCCCCTCGCATTTAGTGTAGACACTTAGACGCTTGTACACGCACGCACGGTCAGTATAGAATAGATTCTGTCCGAGAGTCCTTCTTTTGTGGATAACATAGTTCTTTAAACATAGGATGTTAGATATGATTTGGGATTAGGTTGACTTGACCCCCCAGACTTTTCGTCTCCACATATAGAGCTAAACGTCAAGTCCCCTTCACCCCCTAGTTGCACGTCAATCACACGTCATGCTGCTGCGCGCGCATCTATGCCAAGTATTATCTTATAGATCCACCTATATATGACATCATAACCAATTATGTTCCTTTTTACTCCTTATTACACCCATTTTCGGTTACGCATATGAATCGTCATTTTCCTTATCAATTGTTACGCCTACTGCATTCGCTTCATTGTAATGTATGTACTATAAAAGTCATTTCTTGTCAATAAAGTATGTACTTCACTTCCTGAACCTCCGTGGTGATGGAACTTGGAGCAACCGATTATAATCGTTCATTGGAATAAAGCCCATTCCGAACCTCTGATACCACGGATTCTGCCTCTCATTTTACTGAGCTATTTTATTATGTTTCCGTATCAAATTAAGTCCCGGTAATGAATTTTATTTACCACAATCCGTTGGAGTTTCTTCTGGAGTTTGGCGGCGGTGCCGGCGTAGAGGGCGTTCCCGTAGTCCAGCCGACTGGTGACGAGGGCCTGGGTGACCGTCTTCCTGGTCTCGGTGGGGATTCACCGGAAGATCTTTCGAAGCATGCGCAGGGTGTTGAAGCATGAAGACGAGACGGCGTTGACTTGTCTGGTCATCGAGAGGGAGGAGTCTAGGATGAAGCCTAGGTTGCGTGCGTGGTCCGTTGGCTTGGGGGTGGCTCCCAGGGCGGGGGGCCACCAGGAGTCGTCCCAGGCGGAGGGTGATGATCCCAGGATGAGGACCTCCGTCTTGTCTGAGTTCAGTTTCAGGCGGCTGTTCTTCATCCATTCGGCGACGACTTTCATCCCTTCGTGTAGGCTGGCTCTGGCGGCGTCCGGGTCGCTGGTGAGGGAGAGGATCAGCTGGGTGTCGTCGGCGTAGGTGATTATCTTGAGGTTGTGTTGACGTGCGATGGTTGCGAGGGGGCTCATGTAGACGTTGAAGAGGGTGGGGCTGAGCGATGACCCTTGTGGAACGCCGCAGATGACTTCGGTGGCCGCTGACCGGAACAGGGGGAGGCGGACTCTCTGGGTTCTTCCGGCGAGGAATGAGGTGATTCACTCCAGGGCCTTCTCCTGGATGCCGGTGTTGTTCAGGCGCTGTACCAGGGTGCGGTGGCAGACAGTGTCGAACGCTGCGGAGAGGTCCAGGAGGATGAGGGCCGCAGTTTCCCCGTTGTCCATTAGGGATCTGATGTCATCTGTGGCTGCGATGAGGGCGGTCTCCGTGCTGTGGTTGGCTCGGAAGCCGGATTGCGAGTGGTCGAGGGATCCGTTGGTCTCGAGGAAGGCGGCTAGCTGTCTGTTGACGGTCTTCTCAATGACTTTGGCAGGAAACGGGAGGAGCGAGATGGGGCGGTAGTTCTTGAGGTCGGAGGGGTCTGCAGTTGGTTTCTTCAGCAGGGCACTGATCTCGGCGTGTTTCCAGCACTCCGGGAAGGTGGCGGTGTTGAAGGAGGCGTTGATAATGTCGCGGAGGTGGGGTGCGATGATGTGGTCGGCCGTGTTGAAGATGTGGTGTGGGCAGGGGTCCGTAGGGGATCCGGAGTGGATGGTGTTCATTGTGCGTGTTGTGTCTTCGGTGCTGACTGGGGTCCAGGTGCGGAGGGTGGCGGTGGGGGGCATCGGTTCGGTGGTGGGGTTCGTGGTTGGTGGGCCGAAGCGGTTGTGAATGTTGGCGATCTTGTCATGGAAGAAGGCTGCGAGGGAGTCGCAGAGGTCTTGCGAGGGAGTGATGTCATTGTTTCCGGCGTCTGGGTTGGAGAGCTCTTTGACGATGTTGAAGAGTTCCTTGCTGTTGTGGGTGTTGTTGTCCAGTCGTTCCTTGAAGGCTGTCTTCTTTGTGGCGCGGATCAGTTGGTTGTGTTTGCGGGTGGCGTGTTTGATGGCCGTCATGTTGTCTGTGGTCTGGTTGGTGCGCCAGGTGTTCTCCAGGGAGCGGCAGTTCTTCTTGGAGGTGATGTGCTCGTCTGTGAACCAGGAGGCTTTCTTGCTGCCGCGTCTGCTGGGGGGGTTCTTCTTCAGTGGTGCGAGGGCGTCTGCGCAGTTGGTGATCCACTGTGTGAGGTTGTTGGCGGCTTCGTTGGGGTCCGTTGAGCTGGTGGGGGGGTTCTGGCTGAGGAAGGTGGTGAGCTGGTCGCCGGTGATCTTGTTCCAGCTCCTGCGGGGGGCTTGTTGAGGGTGGTGGTGGGTCGTCGTTTTACTGAAGCTGAAGTGGACGCAGCTGTGGTCAGTCCACTGGAGATTGGTGGAGTGTCTGAAGGTGACGTATTTGCTGGATGAGAAGACTGGGTCAAGCGTGTGGCCGGCGTAGTGGGTGGGGGTGGTTACCAGTTGCTTGAGTCCGAGGTTGGCCAGGTTGTCCAGCAGAGCAGTGGTGTTGCGGTCCTTGTTGTCCTCCAGGTGGAAGTTGAGGTCCCCCAGGAGGATGTAGTCGGTGGAATTGATGGCGTGCGGGCTGACGAAGTCTGTGATGTCTTCACTGAACTGTGTGCGTGGTCCCGGTGGTCTGTAGACGAGGGGGCCTCTGAGCGTGGTCTTGGGGTCGGTGTGTATCTGGAAGTGGAGGTGTTCGGCGGAGGTGAAGGTGTCATCGGAGTTGGTCGTGATGCGGATGGTGTTCTTGTGGATGATGGCGATGCCTCCTCCTGTCTGGTTGACGCGGTCCTTCCTGGTGATTTTGTAGCCTTCTGGGACGGCGATGGCGACGTCGGGCGCTGAGGAGGCGTTCATCCAGGTTTCCGTCAGGAAGGCGATGTCTGGTGCTGTCGAGTCGAGGAGGTTCCAGAGTTCGACGGCATGCCTGTGAATGGAGCGGGTGTTGAGCAGGATGCACATCAGGTGTTTGTTGCTGGGGCTCGGTTTAGCAGGTGCGGTGTTGGGTCGGAGGCCGGTGAAGCGGCAGGTCAGGCAGGTGAAGGGTCCGTGGGTGCATCTCGGGGTGGCTCGGTAGCAGGCGGTGTTTCGGCCGGCGTTGAGTGCGTGGAGGGTTTTGGCGTCGTAGATGTGCAGGGTGTGCTGGCGAGGGCGAGGACCAGGGGGTCTGGCGCTGGGCGCGGTCCAGGCGCAGACGGGCTTACCTTTGGCGCACCTTCGGCGCTCAATCGGCGCTGCCGCTGCGCGCGTCCGCTGCGCGGTCGCTCCGGGGGCGTCATAAGTAAGGAGCCGGGAGGGAGGAGCAGCTGGGTGGCGGGAGCGGGGAGGCGAATGGAATCACAGGGGGGCGGGGCCGCAGGGAGGCAGCGGCGGGAAATTCCAAGAAGCAGCGAGCAGCGGGAAATTCCCAGGACCAGCGGGCAGCGAGCGAAGGAATCTGCAGGCAGGAGGCGGCAAAGGCAGGCAGGAGCGGCAGCAGTGAGTGGGGCGACCAAGCCCTGTGGAGGGCTGAGCGGTCACCGCCAGCCAAGTCATGAAATTATGCAAGATTATGCTAGTTTAATACAAAATTTGTCCACGCCTATTTAGAGGATGCAGGGTACAAATCCTTGCACAGACAAAAAGTAGCATGAAGACAGTGGTGTAACGAAATTTGAGGAGGCCTCCCCTACAAGGTGCAGGGAGGGGTCCGCTCTGGATATTATCAGGAGCTCTCGGACAAGAGTACTGTGCTGTGGTTGCCCCCTGCAGCTCGGGCCCCTCCGCACTGCGGGGCTCTGTGCCCCTCCGCACTGCGGGGCTCTGTGCTACGTCACTGCATGAAGATAGTTGCACTAGTTCTGGGTGAAGAATGGCTCTCATGGACAGCAAGGTCATACAACCGGGTGCCCTTTTGAGGCAGATGGTTTAAGTATGGGTGGGCGGAGATAGCACAGCACATTGTTTGCCGAAAGAAAATTTGAGGGTCACTCAAACAAGCTAATTGAGACACCCATTGTGTTTGAAGCTGGACTCCTTTCTACACATGTCCCCTCTTGATGACAATATAGAGCAGGAGAGAAGATGACTCATTAATATGGGATGCTGCGCGCTCATCACGGACGCTGGGCATGGGATCGGAGAGGGCACTGTGGAAAGCGGTAAAGGTCAGCAATCCTGCTTGCACCTGATAGGTGGTGGCAGCGCTTTACTAATAAAAAAAGAAGATGTGCAAGGGGTGAAGGTTTTTCTTCCAAGCTTACCAAGAATACTGCCAGAGGTGTGAAATGCCAAGGCTTCCTAGATTTTAGACCCGATCAATCCTCTTTCTTCCACCGCCCTACATTTCCTGTCTCTTTAGTTCACTGTAACTGGTTATTTTTCACCCGTGCATTCTTCGTTTGTCACTCTTTCCTTCATCTTTCTTCTACCTTCGTTCTTCTATTTCTCTCTTTTGCTCTTTCTCAGAGTTTTATGATGAAAAATAAACCCCTGAAAGCTGTAACCAGAAATGAGTGCCAGAGCTCGCCACCCGCAACCACCAGCACAAATTAAGCACTGTCCGTGGTGCCCAGTATGAATGTTGTGCAGCTTAATTCTGTTAACTAGAGCACCTCACGTAGCTGAAAGGTAAGACTGGCTCTGAAGGAGGTTGGAAGAGCGGGCTATTTTCTGCTCTGTGCTTCTCTGCAGACGTCAGATCCAAGGACTATGCTGTTCCGAGGCTGGGGCTCCGCGCGGAGGGCTTAAACAGGCCGCGCCGTTCGCCGGGCCCCGTAGTCTTGTCACAATACGTGCCCGTCCGCCACTGACTTCGGCGCGAAAAGCTGCAATTTATGTGCGCAGACAAAAGTGTTCCAGCGAACTCCGCCACCTCCAAACAGTGTTTAAATGACATCCCCGAGCGGCTTTAATCGAGTGGCGCGCCCACGCGCAGTCCCCAAATGAACGTCGTACTGTGGAGGTTCACCGAGCGCGGGCTGCCTGAGACCTACGGCAAGAGAGGCGGCGGAAACCGGAAGTAGGCGGCGATGGAGGGGCACTGAGCTCAGGCCTCGGGTGGGAGAAGTTCACCCACTCCTGGGTTATAAAGGTGTCCTGTGACAGCGGAGTCAATCGACAAGTCCGGGGATCTCGAAGTGTCCGGTTCCAGAAGTGAGACGCTCACACAGTCCAGAGAGCTCAACTTTCAGGCGGCGTTAATTCTTCCATTCCAGAGATCCCAAGCGGCCCCATATCCGGTGCGAGTCATTGCGACCTATCGCCGTCATGCTATTGGGTGGATCGGTCTGCCTCCTCAGGAGTCCTCGCAGTGCAATGCTCTAGGGACTATTTTACATTTAAAAAGCACACCCAGCTACATTCTTTTGTTGCCATATGAAAAGGTTTTCGTATACATACACTGTATACAGAAAGTAATGATGTTTTTGAACTGCGGCAGGCACTTTTTGGATGCTTTTGTCTCGAGTGTGTGTTTAACCATAACCTGACCTTCGGATACATTTTTATGTAAACAATAACACTACCACCCCCAATAACACACCGTGATCAAACCATTCCATAATGAAAGCCACCATCAATAACATCACCACCACCAATATCACCACCAACAGTAGCGGACACCACTAGAACCACCATAATTACCACTATTATTAACAATGTCATCATTACCAACACCACCCAAATCACTACCAGTACCAATACCACCATCAGTACCAAAAACAATAACACTGATGCCACTTACTTAAATACAACCAATGCAGGGGCGTAACACAGGCCCCCGTGGTGCGGGGGGCCCCCCAACCTACAGGGGGCCACCTCAGCACCGCACTTTGGCTGGAGAGCTCCAGATTGAGTTCGGAGGGGGCCCCTCCGTGCACCCTGCAGGGGGGGGCCCCTTCAATTTTCATTACGCCACAGCACCAATGCTGCAAAATATTATCAATACCACCATTATCATCAATACCACCACAAATAGCATCCCCAATACCAGCACACCACCGCCACCAATACCACATCTCTTCCACTATTAATACCCCTACTACAAAACCAATACCACTAACACCTCCACGACCACCAATCCTAACACCCCCAACATTAACACCAGCAACAACGCCAGATCACCAACAGCACTACCACAGCTACCAAGGATTTGCTAAGAAAACAAATTCTGCCAGTAATGTGCCATTGTGAGGAAACATAATTTTGGCATGCTATTGCCACATTAAACCCAGACCTATTGGCTTTACTTGCGCGTGTTCACAGATGGGAGTGGCACACAGATTTATGCATTTTGGTCAAAGCAGCTTGTTAGTTAAATTTGATACCTAGGCCCTCATCAGAAATTACTCGTAAGCTCCAATGTGCCCGGTTATTCAGGTTACTGAGTCAATCCTGAGTGCAAGTATTGCATAAACGCTGCTGTGCTGCACACTTTTATTCTGGGACTCTAGCTACTCAAAGCAGCCAAACTTTCCTGGTGAACATGTGGCTGTGAATGAGGAATAGCCATGGGGATAAGATACAGTAAATTCAATTTCCTGGCGATTCTCAATTTTTGGGTGAAACTTCAAGGTCCAACTAGTAAAAATGCCCTGTTTTTCCAGCCTCTGTATTTACCGTATTAGTAAGTACTACAGTGATTAACGTGGATTTTGCAATGATGCCCTTAATACGCAACAGCTTTGGTTTGTTCCATTACATCACATTGGCGACTCGGCCTCGTATTGAACCTAACCGTGGCACTGCACTGTTTACATTTTAGATGTTCCCTGTCGATTTATTGACTGTGGCTCATGATAAGGGTGTTATACAAAGCACTAAATAAATACCTGTCTGCTCTCTGATGTCAGTTTCTTTTCAAGGCTCTATTCATACATTTTGTGAAGAGCAGATTTCTAGTTCCATTGTATTAGGCCCCATCCTTGGTTACTACGGACTCCTTAAGTCCAATGGGGTCGGAATCAGGAGTTCATAATGAGGTCCTTATTCTATAGGAAAAAGGTAATGTTTTTAAACCTCTAAATTTGCATCAAGTGATATGAAAAAATACAATGCTGCCTAAAAGGAAGAAAGGGAAGGCGGAGGTAATTCAGAGCAGATGGGAGTTTGGAGCACCACTTGACGAGGGTGCCCAGCAGGCACGGAGATGCAACAGAAGGGATTTTGTAGGCCAGGTACCGTGCAAGCCTTTTAAGACACTGTCGGCTTTGTTCAGTCGCTTTGGGGCTTTGCTGCGCTGTGCTGCTTTGCATGTTGGTTGTTCTTTGCGACCCTAATGCATGGGCTTTGCCTGGGGGCCAATCATGGCATCCACTTAAGACTAGGTCGGCCGTTCACCACCTGATGCTGGAGTGATGGGGGAATCTGGGTAGGGGGAAAGGGGGAGGGATAGTGAGTGGGGAGGGGAGGGTTTGGTTTAACTGCTCTTAATGGATCGGTGTACATGTACGTCTCAAGTTTCCAAGGTCCATGTGTGAGTAGAGGAGAGTCAAGGTTTTTACTGTGTATTCTGGGACTTGTAGTCCTGATTTTAAGATGGGATAAACAATACTAAAAGTCCCATAAAGCAAAGCAAAAGCCAGGACAGAATGGGTTACTCAAGTATGGACCTAAGACTGGGAAACTTGGGTGCTCCCCTAGCCCCGGAGCGATATATCTGGCGAGGATCCTAGTGCTACTGACTGCCAGTGTGACCTTAGTGCAGGTGAGCTGAGGCTTAGCTGCATCTGCCAATGCTTTGCTATTTGTACAATGCAGAGCATATCGCTCCAACCCGAATGGCACGACACGGGCTCCTGCTTCAAGCCGAGAACACCTTCTGGATATCCTGTATGACAAGCAGGGGCACCTGAAGTGGCACTCGTCTACATACGGCAAATAAGTGAATTTTCTCAGTTAGATTGCAACACACGAGATCAGCACATGGTCAGGCTGGACTTAAAAACTGCAAAAATGAGAAAGCCAGAAGACAAATCTTCATCTATGCTCCAAAGATCTGGAACAACACCCCCATCAGCATTAGAACATATGCAATCTAGAAAGAAGCCGAAGAGCCAGAGATTCAAAGACAAATATGGTCCCACAAATAGCAGCATAAGCCGCACACATCCTGCTTCGTCGCAAACGTATCAAATCATAACTGAAGGACCTGCCCTGCATCAGTGCTCTGTTATTCACTACCAGGGTTTGCGCCCTATGGGTACCTATACAAACAGATATACATGAACATGCAAATGTCCAAGGTCCAAACCCAAGTGGTGCGCCCAGTCCGGGTCTACGCTCTTCATTCTGGAACCTGCCAGCCTGATTTTATGATGGAATAAAACAGGACTACAATGCCCAGAATGCAAAGCTTAGGCCTGATCTGAATGACATATTCAAGCAGGGACTTGGGGGAAAATTGAGAGCTATGCTTTTTTTAGCTTTATGTGGTGCCACCAGGGCTGCTTTGTAGCACTGAAAAAGGATGCACTGGCAATTACTGAAGCATACTTGCGAATTCCTAGAAAAAGAGACAATCAGCTGTAAAATCAATAACTTGGCAACTCCAAACGACACGCTCCCGTTTAGCAAGTATGACTGACTCCGAGTTCATTGTGTCAGCTTTTTAAAAATATACAAATATATTTTGCTACTTCATCCTGTTTCTCTTTTTTGAGCTAGGTGCATTGAAGTTTAGCAATAAATCAAACAACCTTAAAGACAAGATATACCTACTCAGACACAACAGAACATTCACGTCTACCATCAGAAAGGCAAAAGAACTATACTATTCCAACCAACCCCATAATGCAAAGTGTGCCAATAAAGAATATTCAAAAATACAGAATTCCATAAGCCAAAATGCACAGAAGCTACCTACCCCATTTCACACGAACTTTTTTTTTTTATCAAACTGGCATATCATTACACAACTAAAGCAAACATGTTCATGTTGAATTCTTAAACAACAAAAACAGCCCAACCCTTTTCCTACAAAATCCTCCAGGGAAAGGAAAGCACTGCCTCTACGCTCCTTCAAAGAACTATCACCAACTGAATTTCTGGATCTTGTCAAAGCGAGTAAGCGATTGTCCACCTCAAATCTTCAAACACATTCTACTACCAACTTCTGGGGCCATCCCGGTCAGAACACTCATCAACACCTTCGTAACAACAGATTTCCCATAACACTTAAAAAAGACAAACTTACACTTTATATTAAAAAAAAACCTCATCACATCCTACCTACACAATAAAACATGACCAACTACGCTTCTCACAGTATAGAGATGACTTTGTTGTTAAACATGTGTCATTGTACATTGAACTATGCTTCTGTTTTTTTTTTAATATTTAAAAAAATAAATAAAAATAAAACTATGCTTCTGTTATGCACAGATATATATTCATATAGGGAGAAAAATGTATGTTACACCACAAGATATGTGTATATTCGACAAAGTCATAATTTCTGCTTCTGTGTACATATAGGTGCATGTATAGAAGAGTTTATGCCTGCTACTAAAACTTTAAAAAATGTTATGAATACATTTGTATTCTTCCCACAAGATACAAGTGCACATCAGAGCATGTAAATATTACTGCTCCTGGGCAGATGCGGTTATTTATGTAGAGGCTTTTTCCCCCCAGCCAATACAACCTTGCCAAGTGTCATGTGCATATGTGAATATATAACTTAATTTCAGTTTTTTTTGATGAGAAGTCCTCAATTCAACCCTTTTCCTATTTCTCCTCTCTCTGACTCATTCTAAACCTTTCTGACTGCTATGAACCCCAAACATCCTTTCCAAACTGTTCCCTCCTTTTTAGGTCTCGCTGGCGTTGCAGCGCGAAGCGCTGCCGCCAACGAGTACTATTGTTGCCTAGTTGCCTCCCAAGGGAGACAGATCGGGGCACGCGCAGCGATCGGGGTCTGTGGACGCGCAGACGCACACACAGACACACGCGCGCGCACACCCCGCCGCTGCCGACCCCGGCTGCCTAACGCGCGCGCACACACCTCGTTGCTGACTTGCTCCACGGAGACGGCCTGTTTTTGTCAGTTAATACCTCCAGCTAAATCATCTTACCTCAAACTGGCAGCCGCGCGGGATGCATCGTAGATCTTCTATGACGACAGCTTTTCCACCGCGCGAGAAGTGACTGAGGACACAGTTTGGCGCACCTCCGTACCACCCGTCACAAAGAATTGTACGTGCCTCCATGTTTTTTTCAAGTAGTCACCAGAAGTAACGCTACGGGGCTGTTTACTTCAAATGCACTTTTGTGCGTGTTTTGAGATGAAAAGGCATGAAGAAAGTACAGTGGAGAGTGAAGTAACAGGCTTCTCGCCTCTAACAAACCTTTTGTTCCTGACTCTTGTGTTTTTCTGTTGCTTTGACAAGCACACCTCAACTGGCTGGCTGTAAGTCATTATGTTCTGTGGCGGGTGATACTTCTTTGTGCTGGCAGTGCATATAGACACACAGCTTTCTGGGATTTGATTATGAACGCATTTTCGATCACACGATATGTTCCAAAGCCACAGACTTCCTGTTTTGTTTTTAGCCTGTATTGGCTCCGGGAGTTATATGTCCCATTTTCGCCCAATTTCTTGTTTTAGATCTTGCTTGACAGCACAGTTGTCTACATGATATATTATCAGTTCTTTAAAATATGCAAATAGCCGATTTTGTCCCCTCCCACAGGCTGAATCTCTCTGACTTGGTATTGACTGGTTGGTGGGTGATTCTGCCTCGAGTGGAGTGCTTGCATTGCAATGAACGAGGGACAGTTTTACAAATAAAAGTACATTGAATCATCAAACATTAAATTCTTTGTCTCATAAATGCATTGTGTATGTAAAACGATAATTTTGCTGCTTTTCTTCTCTCTGTGGCAGGCTTTTTGCAGACTTAAAAAAATATATTTGTCAGGATTCAAAATACAAGCCAGAACAATTGGCTTTGCCAATGCTTTTATATATAGCAAACTGATTCCATCTTGTCACATCTTGAGACGATCCATGATTATAGTTATTGTAGCAATGTGAATCCCATGCATGCACGGACCTGCCTTTAGGATTATGGGAAATGGAGAAGACCCTTGCATGCTACAATGCCTTACTAGCAGATGTCCGCTGGCACATAGAGTGCACTTTTAATTCTGAAAGGACTTAAATGGGAGGCTGTCTGCCAGTTGAAGTCTGAACTCTATTAGTAATGAAGCTTAACACTAAACACCATCACTAAATAGCTAGTACATCTGTTCTGAGGATTTATTTTTGTAGTGTTTTTCTCTTGCATACATACAGCTGTAGTTGTCTGTCTGAGATGTCATGTTACCAATAAAATACGGCAGACCTAAGGCATCGGTATACATTAAAAAGAGAATGGGTTTTTGATCAACCACCTCCAACCATTGGCATTTTACATAAGACTTGCCATTGGTTGTTTGGCTATACTTAAAGCCATGGTTATTTCATGGAAGTTTACATTTCTTAACCATTATATTTTGCTCTGGCTTTTGAGATAGAGAGGTCCTTTATGTAGGTTCTTCTGGTAATCACTCCCTTGCTCCCCAGATCATTCTACTCTTCTTGCTGTCTCTGAGCACACACTCATACTTTTGACTTTGCCAATGTTTGTTTAATTGCTGCTTGTTTAATTGCACCTCTAGCAGTGGCAAAGCCAATTGGATAATTCAGACATAACGAATGGAAAAAACATTCAAGAATGCAGGAGCCTATGCACAGTGGTCATATTGTAATTTTTGTTTATGCTTTGACAATGCATTATTGGATGACTGCCCTGTTTGCACGTGCAAGTTTGGCAGACATTTTGCAATTGTTTTTCATAAAGCATTAAAAAAAAATTCGATTGACCACTGTCCATGCATGCATATGTTCAGCAGCCATCTGGGCGTTTAAAAAAAAATAACACCAAAATTGGCTAAGCGAATTGGTTGGTGCCCTGTAACAAAGGTAAGACCTACTGGCTTAGTCTTGGTTTAGTTATGTTGGAACCTGATAGTAAACAATTGGCTTAATTACTGGTAAGCAATGTCCAACTATATATGTATTTAGGAATATGTAACAAAGCTATGCTGCCTAAATGTAATGAAAGCTGTGGTTTGTGTTAGAAAATTGGGTCGTTTTTCAAGTATTTTTTTTTTTATACAACTTTTTTGTTGTTCATAAAAACAAGCATAATCACAGATTGTCATGATACATAGGAAGCACAATAATAAGATCCATACATGCAATGCAAAGGCACCAGCAGAGAACAGGAAATAAGGCTAATAATCCAATCGGCCGGTAAATCTCACAAGCAAAATCAACCCATGTCTAGTTAGAACCAAAATGTGCCTGCCCGGTTGCCCAAGTCAGCATCTGCTTCTTTTAGCTTTGTAAATTGATTTCTGTAATGCCAAAAATCTAAACATACCTCTCAGACAACCCTACGGGGACGGGCAATCGGAAGATCACTAGTGCTGTGCAGTATCTTGTTGTGCTGGGTGTTATGATCCATTCCACGGCTGACAGAAGAAAACCAGGACCTCGGTGTAGATGAAATAGGCAGTATGTTTATTCCGTAAGCTTCTCAGTGCAGCCAACCCAGGAGGAGGCAGCATTCAACTGCCGCATCCCATTCTATTCATAACAACATCCAACGAATGATATGGTGTCTTTGTGTTTGGGTGTACAACATTCTACGTAATTAATAAGTATTTCATGTCCTCATTCACATCCATTTCATTCAGTATATGTAGGAGAGCCAGGTTTTGTGTAAGGGAGACAAACCGGCCCAATACATTAAGCAATTCTCCCAGAAAACTTGCACAATTAGACAACACTAAGTCTTGTGTAGAAAATCCCTACGGCCAAGTGACATTGAAGACAAGCCGGGGACGATCCTTTCCTCATCTGCCACAGCCTCTTATGGATGCAATACATTCTAAAGGAGGTAATTAAACTGGATCACCTTGTAATGAGATGGTACCTTCTCTTGGTAACTTTAATGTGTCTTACCAATATTCATCTGTATAAACCCCCACGTCTGCCTCCTTTGCTGTCCGCAAAGCTCGGAACATGCTGGTGTAATAATATCCAAGGATCTGAGAGGCACATCTTGTCGCCTGGTGCATTCAGTGTTAGTTTTGCCTCAAGTAGACCTATGTCTGGGATGGCCTCCCATGTTCTTGGTGAACAAGAGAGTTTGTGTCACAACTGAAGTTTGCTGAAAAATTGGGTTTTATGGAGGCTATGTTCCTGCTGCAGTTCCAAAAAGATTCACATTCAAGTCTAGCGTATGTATCTTTTACCCCTGAGAGTTTTTTTGGTATCTTCAATGTCATTGTTTTGAATATGTTGACCCACATAACCTCCACACATATCTATTATTCTCCTTTTGCTCTGCTTGGTATTCCATTTTTCACTCTTGATGGCCTAGTAATGCCACCACTTAACTGGCCAGCCATTTTTGCACTGAATATCACAGTTACACTAGATAACAGGACTGTTCAGTACAAATGGTTTGGGCCATGCAGTATAGGGTTCGATACTTGTTACTGGATTTATTTAGTTAATTGGGGCATCCGTGGCCAAAGTATCAACATTTTATACCTTTTTTTTTTTTTGCTAATGACTCCTCTAATCCAGAAGTTGTATTGAGTTGAAGGGCGTGGTTTGTGCAAGCAAGTTGTGTTATTACCAGTTGACTTAGGTCTTCATGACAAGATGGGATCCGCTTGTCGTGATCAGCTCATTGATAAGCAGAATGTTTTGTTTAGATTGTTTCATATCCACGAGTATGTGAATAAGCTGCCGTACACACCTGTAAAACGTCATATAAACTCAAGTAAAAGGTCACATACATACCAATGTAAAAAGGTCCTTGGCACACTATAAGGAGACCTACACACCTCAATAAAAAATCATACTCGCCTAATAAAATGTACTTGCTCCAATATAAAGACAACACTACTCATTGGAGGCAGCTCAGAAAAATGTATTAAAAAATCATTTAAAAATACACATACGCACACACACTCACTCCAGTAAAAAAAAAAGCTTTGCATGCCAGAAATGAAAGCTGTACATAACTTTCAAAAACGTTTATGCTTATTATAGTAAAGTCATACACCCCTGAGGGAAACCTCCCACTCGCCTCCATCTTTGAAAGCGCCATAAACCACATAAAGTAATCTCTGCATGCCAAGCTATAGTCAATCACACCCCTTTACAGAGCTGCATAAGCATATATTTCCCCGTGAAATGTGCATTTATAATCTGGCTCCATATCCTTAAATGAACTTGGCAAGGACTAAGCCATACAACTTGCTCGAGACTCCCTTGGTGTATTTTCCATGTCAACTTATCTTTTTTCCTGCAATCTTAGAAGCCCAATCTCACCTGAAGCAACTTCGCTCTGGAATTTTAAAACAAAAGATAGCCATTTCCTTGTGTACATCAAGCTGTTTGCCTCTTACTTTTAAGAATAAAACCACAATGGGTGAGCATGAGAAGCACTTTGGTTTAGTACTTTCTGCCGCTTGTCTAGAACAGCGTGCTTAAAAAAACAAGCATTTGCAATGCAATAGGTCTCGCAATTACGCAAGTTTGAGCTATTGGCACTGTAAATGACAATGCCTCTTATTTATGTTTTTGTTTGTAAAACATAAATAAAACGCATTGTCAATTACAATGCCAATAGCTCAAACTCCCGTAAATGCGAGACCTATTGCATTGCAAATGCTTGTTTAGCCATGTCACTCATCTAACACAAACACACAACCACTACTTACAAAAACAAATTACTACTTCCCTGTTAACCCCTTGTGTGCCCCGCCCTTTCCCCGCCCTGTGCCGGGCGTTGAATTAGCGGGCGGGGTTCATGACGAGATAGTCTAGTCATGGGCACAGCGCAACCGCGGCCCATGACGAGACTATCTCGTCATGGGCACTCAAGGGGTTAAATCTATTCTGATCATTCTATCCCTATTCTCAACTCTACTAACCACACAAGAAACCAAGAGCACAAACCTAATACAACTAATTCACAAAGAAAAGACAAAAATTATGAGTCTACTATTAACCTCTTATCTTGGGTTCCGGATTAGTGTGCGACTCACCGCAAAGCACTTCAATGCCTTCTTAGGGGTAGTAAGCGCTATATAAATACAATTGACAATTATAATGACAGTACTGAAAACAAGTGGTTTTAGAGCTCAAATCTAAAAGCTGGTATGTTGATCTGTGGGTTAATGTGCATGCTGCTGAGCTCGTGTAAACTGCGGGTTGCGTGATCCTCTTTTGTTACCAAAGCGCAGTTGGTTAATGCAACGTCTGAGGAGATCTCTGTGTAATTACAGGTCACAATATCAATGCCGGTGACAGAGCTCGGTAGGCTAATGTGGCTTTCATAGTAATCTGTGTGTAATCGCGGGTGATTAGATCGAATACTGATATCAGTGTGTTAATGTATATACAGCAGAGATATCCGAGTCAACGGCAGATCACAAGATCTAACTTTGAATGCAGTACTCTTCTGCTGCAGAGACCCCTGTGTATTCTACAATTCACAAAATGCATTCATGGACAGAACTTAGAAGGTCGAGGCACATGCTACAAAAAACTGTGTGTAACTGTTGCAGGGATTCTGCTTATACACAGAACTATGCGTAGAACCCCAGGACCTCAGTGAATTGTGGTGTACCAGAAACTCACCTCAGAACCCATAACCCAGTATCCGGCTAGCATAAGTGTCCCATTCGTTATCCGAGGTTTAGCTCGGCGGTCCCAATGAAAAGACAACCCAGAACAAGCGACTCCGTGTACTCTCAGGAATGGTGGGAATCGGAAATACCTGTTCGTATATTATTCTCACATCAGTCCACAACAAGAATAAACAAAGACACGGTGAAAATAAAAAGAGTTTATTTTATAGACCACGTGTCCTAAGATGCAGTACTTTGGCTAATACAAGCATACAAATGATTATAATTAAAACCATCAGCATCGTTACAATACCATAGAATATAAAGGGAGTGATCATGTTATAAATGACAGTGGATACTACCACCTTCCCTTTATTAAGAAGCTAATATTATTATTATGCTAATAAAAGGTCTCTTAGGCTTGAAGGGTGGACCCCATACCTCAAAGATCAGCTTAGTGAAATCACATCACAGGAGCATCAGAAGTCTTCTCGCAGGAAGGCTCGTCTTCGGTCTGAATATTAAACATGATGTCTGCAATATTAAAAGCACCAACTTTCAGGTATTCGCAGCTGCTTGTATGTTATGGCTAAATAGTGAGTCGATCAACCTAGAGTGGAAAACATGCATTGTCTAACGACCCAGACTGTTTGTTACACCATGTACAGACCAAGGTCGCTGCGCAGAGCTCGGGATGGTAACAACAGATTGCTCTCATGTGAGGCAAAGCGCGAGCCAGCAGTTTGTTTAAACAATAACATGTAGATGCAGTGTCGTGCGCAAAAGCAGCAAGATGGCTTTCTAACATCTAACGTGGTTATGCTAACTTAACAATGTATGTACGTATTAAGGGATTCCTTACTACATAACCTGTATGTGGTAGGCAAATATCAGTGGCTGCTGCAAAGATATGGGTGCAAGCTGAAGTCACGGGTTAAAATCTTGGCTTGAAGTTGTAAGTATTTCCAACTTCTGGGGTCAATTGGCCAATTATGACACTTGTTAAGATCCAAAGGGCAATTCGAGTTGTGGTGTTTACTTTATAAACTCCTATGGTAAGCATTATTTTTACAGCACTCTCTGGCATGACAGTGTGGCACCATCTACACCCAGGATGGAGGACCAATAGCTGTCTACAGGCCCTTCGCATCACACTCAACATGTAACCCACTGTTCACAAGATAGTGCCTCAACATGGACCTCCCTTGAGGCACTATATGCATCCTAGTACTTCCACAACTGCATCCATAATGCCAAGGCCGTCTGGACATTCCGTCACGCAGGCATTTCCCCAGTAGGCTGCAGGCTAGGGTACTGCCTTCAGAGCACGATGGGCTGCCGTCACCCAACTACGCTGCCATTCCTCTACTCGAGGTTTGAAAAGTTGTCTAGGACTCGTCTTGTTTTCCAGTTCACCCTTGAATGCCTTCAGAGCTTTTCCATATATTCCACCACCTGTCAATCCTTCTGGCAGCCCTACCATACCACTAACCTAGGGATCTCTGGAGACCGGAAGCAGTTCAACGCCACGGTCAAGGCCCACATCTCATGCTAAGCCCCACCACCCTCCCAAAGTTTGACCGTGTCACAGAATCTGACATCATCAAGCCAGGGGCACCAAGCAGTAATAGTGAGTACCGACAGCCTCTGACTTGCTCTCCAGTATGCACAGCTTACCACTTGCCACCCCTGTCTATAGAGGTCAAAAAGCAGACGCCAAAGCAAAAACATGCCTAAGGTCCAGTAGCCAACAAGGGTGTCAGTGGGCCTCTTGCGTGTCAGGAAAATTGCGCTCACCAACCCCGCAAACCCTTTTTTGTCAGTGGTCATAGGTGGGGTTGCAGACCATTTTGCCCACGCATCTGTTTTACTAATGGTATCCACGCCCCATCTTACTGTAGTTTAATTTCGTATCTGACCTGTGACCAAGAGCACAAAATGCAAGACTGGTTGGTTGAAAGTAGAGCTATTTGTGGACCTTGGGTGTCAAAAGGTATGTGATGTCACCTTTGCTACCGCTGGCCTTTTGGGGACTTGAAGGCCACGTGACTTCATATCCTTCTTGGCATCGGACGGCGTCTGCATCTCAAGAATGCAGTCAGCCATTTCCTGTCTTGGAACTTTCCTGTTTCACAACAAGACTTGAAACCGAAGTCTCAGAACTGCTGCAAGCTCATGACCTCCCAATAGGCTGTCAACCAGGTGTGCGAAAATATAAAAACTTTGCCCATGTAAGGGCATCAATTGGCATTGGAACCATTCATGTCTGCGACCACAATCATACAGTGAGGAGTACTTGAAGTTCCTGCCTCATCTCCCGGCTTCTTCAATAGATACATGCTGCATTGGCCCTTAGCATCCACACCACATGGCTAAGCCGAGGACACTCAGCTATGCCTTAAGTTACAAAGCACCCTCAGGGCTGGTCACCATTGGTCAGAGCGTAAACACTTTACAAGTTTCAGATCCTCCTGGTCGGCCATGTTGTGCCATGTGCTACTCCTATGTCCCAGGCCCACTACAGACTTCAAAGTCTGTGACCTGTAATCTGGACATTTAATCTGACACATGCTTTATGACTCTCCCGGGTGCGATTACTCTGTTTCTTGAGTGTGTAGTGATGTTTTCAGTTACAAGCGAGCCATGAGGTACTCAACTAACAATTTGGAAGACTGAAAGATTGGTGCCAAGACAGGACTAGATATTAATACACCCACTTCTCTGGGGTGTGTGGCTAAAGTCCAACAGGAATGGATGCGTAGGATCGGAGCTCCAGACCCGAGCGGCTTCTGACCATGGATCACGCTTGCTCACCCACACATTCGGACATACTATTGTGATGGATAACAGGGGCACCCGATGCAGTATTCAGTGCACCTATGAGGGCGCATGTCTCCCCTCTATTTGCCAATCACAAGACCTGAGGTGGAGGCGGACAAGATTCCCAAGATGGCGCCCCTGGGGCCTCACCTTACTAACAATTGAGCAGCGTGGAAGTGCTCCTTTTCCATCGGTATGAGAGCGATGCGAATCTTGCGCTGCCCGCATGCTGAGTGCTCTGCTCCCCCACCAGCCCCATGTTACTTGATTGGGTTTATTGTGGATAATGAGCTGTTTTTAAAACTACCTCCATTCCTATTTTCTGAAAGGGGAGTAGCATGCTTCTGCAATTATGCTGCTATAAACAACGCTGATCAGATCTAGGAGGCCTCGCTTTTGCTATCCTGAAGTGACATTGCTGTTGGCATTTTGTCTCTTCACACCGCCCACACACATTGCGTGTCTCAGTTTTTCCATACCATTAAGGGCCCCCTTGCTGACACATTTGGTGTTTGATGAACAGAACATTTATTTCCAATCTACAGCTACCCTACACATCCCATCTTGTGGTCATAGTTCGCCTTTGGGATCGATGTTCTTTACCATCACTTACGTATACCTGTGTCACCAGAGACAATACATCAGCATTATTCCACTCTACCTTAAAAAGATTTCAATTATGTCCGAAAGGAAGGAAAAAGACATAAGGGGGAGCACAGAGGTACCAAGCAACAGAGAGAACAGGAAACCTAACCAAAATCATTCTGAAACCACTCTTCCCTTGTCAGACTCCCCCAGTAGAGGGGTAACAAGATCTCTCTAATATTATAGAAACCATATTACAACACATCAGTTCCCTGCATGATCTGTCCCAGTCATCTAAATCTACCACAGAAAGTCTTCAACTGGAAATGGTGGGTCTACGGCAGGATGTTAAGGCCCTAGCTAATTGCTTGGAAGAGGCGGAAGCTAGGATCAGTAGGGTTGAGGACATCCAGAACTCACTGATGACTAAGTCGGATGTAATGCCACGTAAAGTAGTGTCCCAAGAGAGGGAGTTATGCGATTTGGAAGACAGAAACAGGAGGGGCAATTTAAGACTTTGTGGCCTCCCAGAAAATATAGAAAGCAGGGAACAATCTTGTGTTGCCTTCCTGGAATCCTGGCTCCCATGAGTAGTTGAAATATTGTTTAAAACGGACTTTGAAATTGAAAGAGCGCATAGAATCCTGATGAGAGCCACCTCTGCTTCATCATCAAATCCAAGAGCCCTTATCTTCAGACTTCTGAGATACCAACATACAGAATTAATCCTGGATCGCATGAGATGGATAAAGTGGAAATCTACAAAGACTATGCCAAACCTACGATGGACCGAAGGAAAAAATTCATAGAATTATGCATGGAACTGAGGTCACTAAATATTATGTACTCTTTTGTTGGCCTGCTAAGGATGAGGATTACACGCAATGGCCGCACATCCAACTATGATGAGCCTAGAGACTTTAGTGAAGAACCTGTTGGACTCCCGTTTGTCTCATTTCACCCAATTTCTTTTCCCTTACTGTTCTATTACAGGTGCCTCCCTCTAGTCTCTACAACCAATATTGACTCCTAACAGGTATCATTATGTATCCTGTATTGTTTTGATCCGATTCCGGTTTGTATTCAAGCATATAATTGTTGGCGCCTTATCCTTGCAACAATATGGTCACATGTATTTTAGAATGGGTTCCTTCCTATGATTCAGCGTCTAGGTTATAACCTACTTTTATGAACTACGTGCAGTAATGTTATGCTCTGCGGTAGACAACTTAACTATGAACAATCTGTTTGACAATGTCGGCCCATTAGTTGCCCACGTTCTTTTTGGAGGCAAGTTGGTGTTTGCGGTTTACTGTTTTTATGTTCCAATGCTCACCTAGCATTTCCAGTAGTTTGCCACTCAAGCCCTGAGGGAGGGTCTCCTATAGGCTGGTTCGCCTACATGGCTTCCCTTTCTATGTTTGGGGGGGTTGTGGTTCTGGACCTGGGTATTGTATATGGAGCGTTTCCTTGCAAACCGATTTGTTAATGTGTCTTATACCCTTTATAATTTTTGTACTCCACTTTTTCTCTCAATCTTCCACTTCTCTCTGTATCATGTCTTTTCTCTACCCCTTTCCGGAAGGAGTTCCATCAGGTACATCATAGTGAATCGGAATTGGAGATAGGTTGAGGACTCCATCTTATCTCAAAATCATATCCCTCAACATAAAAAGTCGCAATCATCCAATCAAGTGAAAGAAAGTTCTAGATGTGTGTCGTAAACTTAAGATACTATTCTCATCCAGAGCTTGGCCTGTAGAGCCTTGTAGTATGCAACTTGCTTGAGTTAATAGTGCCTGTTCCCCTGCAGTTAATAAGAAGAAAGGAGCATTTACAATGACTACCAAAGAAGCCTAATGCACCAGCGACACTATTGCACATGAGGATGAGTGTAGATGGTTATTATCTAAGATCACCAAAGATGGTGCTTCCTTCTCTGTTATCAATATATATATGCCCCCACGGTGGACAACCCTTCCTTTTGGACTTCACTGAATAATAAGTTGATTGAATGGCCCAAGGATAGTAACATTTTCTCGGGGAGAATTTTAACTTACCACTCAACATTTCACTAGACAGACTCTCAGGTTGCCAATATAGGCCCAATCAATCTAACATACGCATGCATACCCTAGCTGATGATAACAATTTGGTGGATGTATGGAGACTATACAACCATATGGGTAGGGATTTTACAAAACCTTGTCCAGAATTAATTTTATTTTCATCAGTAAACATTTTGTTCATACAGCCACTGATCCCACTACTGAACCAATGCTCATATCAGACCACTCTGTCAAAACTCTATTTCGGTAGAAAACCATAAAAGATACAACCATTCAAGACAAGCATCTTACATTCTGGCTTAAGAGTCGACATTCGGGTAGATATTAAAAGAAAATACAGTTAAAACAATGGCTGAAGTTAACAAGACAATAACAGCATACAAGAAAAGCGTAGACAAGACAATTATCAAATAATTCTTGGCTTTAGTGCCACAAACAAGCCAGAGGTTACTATGCAGAGTGGCTAGAACCCTTGTCTAATGTGCATTCAAAAGGTTTTGTGAGAGTCAGACCCTGAGTTTGCATTTCAAAACATAACACTACAAGATTTGTCTAAGTACATTAAAAGCACCATCGTTTAAGATAAAACAGCGAGAGCAGAATTAAAAATGTGTTAATTATTAACAAAAAACAGCTATTTACAATATACAGACCACTCATGTACTATACTAACCATCACCTCTCTATACAACACTCGAAAACCTGCTCATGGATAATGAGCAATACTATACTATCAGACCAAATCTCCAAGGGCTGAATCTCTCATTCTTTATCTAAATTCTTTCATGACAATAAAACTCAGGGTATTGATGTCGAAATGATCTGGGATGCGATTAAGGAGACTATCAAAGAAGAGACGATTGGCGTTTTGGCCGCAAAAAATAAACAGCTAAATGCGAGGCTGAATCTTTTGGAGACACAGATTAAAAATAAATTGAACAATAGGAAACAAACCCTAGATACCACAACTTCCGTAAGAATTAAACACCTTAAATATGAATATAGCAAAATCCTAAGTGAAAGAGCCCATGTTTGGTCCTCAAAAACTAAAGCCAAAAACCTCCTGGAGTGTAATAAGGCTGCTAGACTTCTAGCCTTAACCTTTAAGACACTATATTTTTCATTTTCCCCTCTTTTTTCCTTCTCTTTTACTCCCATACTCTCCCTTTCTTTCTTCTCTATTTGGGGCTCAATATCTATTTTCCTTCATAATATGTTGGTACGTTGAATTAGATTTACACAATTGGACAATGTTTCTATTTATTGTAGGATCGCCTTCTCTTCCTATTCTCAGTTTGAAATACTTTTGAAATGTCAGTTTGCATGTGTCACTTTTTAGGTCTCGCCTAGTCAGCACTTGCGCTGTCTCTTTGCTGTCTCTTCGAGACATGCTGTATTCAGGATATGCAAAAGACACAATTGATGGACGGAATGCAGAACAAATCAAAACATTCACCCCCAGTCAAGAGATCTGGGTTAAATCCATCATTCTTTTGCTCACCATGCCACCCCAGTTTAGACCTGGCCATATGCAAATCAGTCTTGACCCTGTGCCTCATGGGAACAGTCCAGTCCGAACTGCCAAGACCTGGCCTGGCATTTCGGGCTGGACTGTTCCCATTGGGCACAGGGTCAAGAGTGATTTGCATATGGCTGGGTCCAACTCGAATGGCATGGTGAGCAAAAAAACGATGGATTTAGGCCCAGATATCTGTACTGGGGTGAATGTATGACATTGTTCTGCATTCTGTCCCACAATAGTTCTTTTTGCATTTGTCACCTCGAGTGGGACGGGTATGCTCAGACGTGAGTCCCGTGCTCTCCATGCCACTGGAATCAAGCTCTCCTGGCTGAAGAGGGGTGAAACCCCAAAACCGGTCCTAAGATGCTTGTTTCCCATCCAGGGAGGACCTGGCATGGCAGTTCGGGCTGGACTGTTCCCATTGGGCACAGGGTCAGACTGATTTGCATATGGCCATGTCTGAACTGGGGTGACAGAGTGGGCTAAAGAACGGTGATGGATCAAACCCAGATCTGTTGACTGGGTGTGAGTGTTTGATTGGTTCTGATGCTCCGTCCATCACCACCCCCTTTTGTACCGCTTTGTTCACCATAAGTTGGCAGGGTATGCTCAGACGTGAGTCCCTTGCTCACTTTGCCACTGGATTCAAGCAAGCCTGGCTGAAGACGGCTGAAATGCCAGAAACCGGTCCTAGGAAGCTTGTTTCCGGTCCAGGGAAGGCATGGCTTGGCAGTTCGGGCTGGACTGTTCCCATGAGGCACAGGGTCAGACTGATTTGCATATGGCCATGTCTGAACTGGGGTGGCAGAGTGGGCTAAAGAACGGTGATGGATCAAACCCAGATATGTTGACTGGGTGTGAGTGTTTGATTGGTTCTGATGCTCCGTCCATCACCACCCCCTTTTGTTCCGGACTGTTCCCATTGGGCACAGGGTCAAGACTGATTTGCATATGGCTGGGTCCAAACTGGAATGGCATGGTGAGCAAAAAAACAATGGATTTAGGCCCAGATATCTGTACTGGGGTGAATATATGACATTGTTCTGCATTCTGTCCATCAATAGTTCTTTTTGTATTCAGGATATGGGCATAAAGCTCCACTCACTTTCCGCCCATCTTTTTAATTGGCTCCTATCCCCGTTCTTTGTAAATGGTGGCTTGTCATTGGTCAATAGGCTCAGTACACTCTCCTTAGTACCGCCTTGTCTCTTCTTGTAACCCTTCACTATTTTCTGAAAGGGCATCAGGCAGGACACACACTTGGTCCTAGGCAAGGCTGGGGGTGCTTCTGCTTACTTTACTCACTAGCATATCTATACGAGACCGTCTATAAATTTCCCTTCATCAGCTCCAAGCAGAGTACAACCTAATCCAGAATTAATATAATAATTATTTTGTCACATTTCAAAGCTGCCGGTCTGCATCTCCTTTTAAATTAGAAATTGTACGCCCCTCATTGGGCAGCTCTAAAGAGACTGTACGTTGCATTGGGTGAGGTGAAGTCGCCGAAATATTGTCCTTGGATGGATGCACTTTCAATATCTGTTAATGAAAAGTCCTCGTTGGACCTCGGCAAGCGTTTCCTTCCTCAATCCATATCTGATGCCCCACTTAGGAAAAACGATCTTCTTCGTGCTTCATGGCCCCCTTCACACAGGGGCGTACTATATCACATTTAAAAGGAGATGCAGAATGGCATGCACTTTTCTGACGGCGTCAGCCTCTGAAGAAGAGAACTACTCGAAACGCGTAAGGCGGCTATGTCAGCTGTTGTAATTATCGACAGGCGCTTTTCCTCCATACCAATAAAGACTGTTTGGCAGTATCCTGGTGCCCGAGTGCTGCTT
This sequence comes from Triturus cristatus, assembly GCF_964204655.1. Taxonomy (NCBI): domain Eukaryota; kingdom Metazoa; phylum Chordata; class Amphibia; order Caudata; family Salamandridae; genus Triturus; species Triturus cristatus. The sequence goes on from NC_140586.1 coordinate 88,616,815, forward strand.
ACCGGAGGGGTAACTTCACGAGCAGAATATATGTATTTAGAGAGAGGAGAGAAAGAGAGGGAGAGAGAGTGTGTGTATGCGCGTGCACAAGCATGCGCAGAGTATTAGCACAATTGCTGAGTGTGGGTATGGGCAATGACTCATGAGTGGACCCCTCACTGAACAATTGTATGGAAGAACAGCATATTACTGGATGAGGATTTGCATAAAAGTATAATGCATGCCGGCTTTGTATGTATAGAACTTGCACAGAAAGGTATATAATTAGATACAGGTGAATCTCATTAAGTAGAGCTGGTGAGTGTGGGGTGGGGTTAGTTGTTTTTCGCTGTAGAGATTTTAACAAAGAATCAGTGAAGTAGGCTGCACGCTCCTAATAAGGTAGAATTTGACCTTAGCACTGTAGTAATAAATGCGCAAGGCTGCGTCTACTGCTGCAAATGTTCCTGTATACATTCCAAAGAGATGGCGGTAACCATCATGCGAGGTAGAAAGTGGGCCACTTTCTTTGCGTTGAGAGTTTTTCAGGGCCAGGCCTTCTCTTCGCTGCAGGCTGTAGCAAGATTTTACTGTACCCAAGGTGGCCCTTGGCGCCCCAGAGGCGAGGCGGTGAGTGACGCACAGGCAGCCGCAGACAGACTGGCGCTCCCACCAGGGCCGGGGAGGCTTTTTATTCTAGCGGGCATTTCCCCAGTGGGCTGGAGCCCTTCGAGGCTTGATTTCACCCAGATCTCGGAAGTAAACTGCAGTAAACACAAGGCTTCAAGAGAGTGAGAAAGTGAGGGAGGGGGAAGACAGAGAGAAAGCGAACAGAGCGAGAGAAAATGGATGGATAGAAAGACATTACGCGAGGAGACAAAAGGGAGCGGGGCTGGTTTGAGGATTTTTTTGTCAGGGCTGCATTTGGCACCCTGGTCTGGCCCTGGCTGCCACCGGCAACGAGGGAGCCCCTGGTTCCAATAAAACTGCACAAGAAAAGGAAGGGCGTCACAAAACCTACTGCACGTAGGAAAGATATGGGCTTCTACTCGTTGGTTGTCTAGTAAAAGACAACCATCAATGGGGTGCACTGGCCCGCTACACCCGCAGCCAATCTGCCACTGCAACAGCGGCATGAAGGATCGCTACGTCACCAGAGGCACGAGGACGCAGTACATCACACAAGATTTCCACTCAACAGAGGATATGAGCTAGTGGTCTTAGAGGGCAAACATTCATTTCTAGTTTTTATATAGTGCTTAATACTGTTTTCCAACCTACTTATAGGTGTTCCCCATTTTGTCACAGGAAAGGATGGAGGTAGCCAGCAATAATGCCATTAATGTTGTATCCAACAAATTTGGTCGATGGGAAGGGCAGTTTTAGAAGTCGCGGCTTTTGCTCCCCTGGGCCCTCAGCTCAACCACAAGTCCACACTTTCTCAGAATAGATGGGTGGGTGTTCAACCTGGGGGATATGAACGCCGACGTGTCACCCCCCTCCAGATCTAGAGGGAAGGCATGTCTTTCTGGGGATCCCATGTCTTCAGCTTTAAATGTGGTGGTATTACCAACTAATGATGTCACCCATGCACACCATGACTGGGCACAGGCGCCAATAACCGGTACACCTCGCATATAGCGTACACTAGGAGCTAGGTAACATCTAGTCTTTGGTCTTCAGCACTCACTGATGGTGTCAACTGAAGCTGGTGGAGACTGAGCGGATCCCCACTGTAACACCATGTGCCCTAACTGCCCACATTAACTTTCCACCCAAGTCTTCACACAGTGTGTCTTTGTGCCCTCACAGTACCCGTCAATATGATTCAGGCTCCTAGTTCCATGAGCGGCAAGTCCCTCACTCTGTGCATGTGCTCCAAGCTCCTTGCTGTGTAGGTTCATGTACCTGAACTCTCGCGGTATGTCCTTCTGAACTCAGCTCGGAGATTGTTTGAGGCAATACATGAAGCTACATGTTTACATAAAATGTTTAACATTACTTTGTACGTATGTGTGCATATAACTAAATCTACACAGACATGTACCCACATACAAAGTCATATTTAACCCTTTAAGCAAACTTGTGTATTTATTAGAGGTGGGCGAGCCAACAAATTGACATGGAAAACCAAGCCACGGGTCTGGCCTGGCTCTAAGAGCCCATCACGAGCCGAGCCCTAAAAATGTTTGCCTTATGAATCATGTAACAAACATCACATCAAATATAAGAAAATCTCTTTAAAACTAAAACACATATCTTTACTATGCAGCAGGGTTGACATTAGTAATTCACATTATAGGTGAGAGGTAATTATTAAAAGTGACAGTTCTTAAACATGAAAGTAGAACCATTGCTGCCCCCGTCTTGGCGACAATTCCATTAGGATGTATGTAGCCCACATTTTTATAGATGGATCAACATTATAGTGTACTGAATCAAATACAATACATTTGGACAGCTCGCACTCTGAACACATTTATTATAAGGTACTTTCACATGCAATAATGAAGAAAAAAGGGCCCTGGTGGCAAGAAAATATTTGCCTAAAAATTACACAGTTTGGTTAAGTGGGGAATCTGGGGTTAACGTCAGGTTTTCTGGCTTCACTTTGTACAAGTTAGTCACTAAATGTTTTTTTATTCATCTCTCCTTATCTCAAATGCAAATGCTTTTTTAGGTGAAACCTAGTTTGCTAAAGACATCTTGGGGACATACAGAAAGCAGACCTAGGAATGCATTCCATACATTGCCGGCCATTGGCTTTGTGGATTTTAACTCAGATTTTCTAGCTTTCTATTTGTTTTAGGCTGTCCAGCTTGAGTTTGTCCCTCCCGTTTCCCAAACCATGTTTACTGTATTTTTCCACAAACTCGCTTTCTGTAAAAAGGCCTTTAAATCTTGTTCTTATGTTGTCACATTTACTGTGCATTCAAAGACAGAGGTCAAATGTCAAGCTATCTTCAGAGGGAGCTTGGTGTGCACTTTTCTTTCTCTGCCTTCAAAGTGAGAGAATTTATGTGACAATCCTGCTGAGTACCCATGTACGAGGAGAGGGCGTTTGATGTTTTTATTTCTAGCACACAACAAAAAACAGAACTGTGCTGATGTTTCAGAATATATCAGAAATAGTACAAATGAAGCACATTTTTTTTGTAATTTTGAAGTGTGGTGGAAACAAATATTTGAATAAGATCAACACATCAATAGACTAGGTGAGGACATTTGCACACATTACCGTTTGTATGCAGTAAAGCCGTATTTCTGTGCAAATGTAATGGTCATTTTGTTAGGTTTCATATAGGTACCCCAATATAGGCTCAGGTAGCAACCAAACCTTTCACCTATATTTCCCCTGCCATTATACTACATAACGGTTCTTGGGACTGACCTTTTACCTAGTTACGGTACAGCTTACAGGACGTGGGGTTTTCCCTGAAAACTAGCCTCATTTATTATGGATTCTTAGAAACTCAGCAGGACTACTATATCCTGCATAATAACTATGTAGGATACTTTCGTCATCCTAAGTCCGACATGACACAGCAAGGTAGATCCCCTGAGGGTACCACTTTGGGTATATAAACACCATATCTTTGGTGAGGCAAGGAGTGGAGAAAAAGGACTTCCATGCTGACGCAAGGCGCGGAGGTTCCTGCATGCAGACACTCCAGCTCACAGTGGTCTGACATCCCTTGCGGGGTGTCCATCTCAAGACCAAGCCTGGGTCCCACAGTCTCTTGACTTCAGGTAACAGGGTTGACATTATCCTAGAGTGATTCTTGGCTCTACACCTACATACATGCTAGGTACACTTAGGTACATCTAGTTAGGGTCGCATCGTAGGAGTACGCATTATTACTGTCATGTATTTTTATACCTGCCTGTATTTATTGTTTTAGCACTATGGTAGAGATCTACCATTCTTTTACTCTGTTGGTGCTTATAATCATTTAAATCTGTTTCTGTCTTATGGTTGTTTCAGCACACCTATTTTACACTAGAATGACGCTGGTTCAATAAATGCTTATTGAAAACACCCCCACCGTTTATTCTGTGTATCTCTCTAAGACAAAGTGAGCACGAGTGACTGAGCGCAAAATACTGTACGGTTTCCACGATCGTAGATGGGACAGAGTTGTCATATTCGATAGTTGCCAAGAACTATTCTCTCCTTGGTAAAGAGAGTTAGTCAGTGGCACTGTGAGCTAGCTGGTATACAGACAAACAGACCCGGTGGGGGTGTCTGGAATCAACCCGGACACCAATTCCACAGTCTATGTTGTCTAAACGTGCAAATCCTATATAGGTTTATAGGAACTACACGACAATTTCAGTTGAAAATATGTTGTCTGTAAATGCAGTGCGCTATCACACCATGCATACTCTACACTACATCACTCTATGTCCTTCCACTCTTTGCCACGCCACTTCATTCTACAACACTCCACGACATGCCAATCCACTCTACACCCCGTCACTCTAAGACACTATGACAAGCCACGCCACTCGACTCCACGCTACTCCAATCTACACCTCTCCTCCACAACACACTACTCCACTCCACAACACCTACCCCACTCCACTCTACCCCATCCCACTCTACCCATCCCCACTCTCACCCCACCCCACTCTAATCTACCCCACTCTACTTCAATCTACCCCAATCCACTCCACTATGATCCAATCTACCCACTCTAATCTACTCCAATCTACTCCACTCCAATGTACCCCTCTCCACTCTAATCTACCCCACTCCACTTAATCTAACCCAGTCAACTTCACCCTACGGCAATCTACCCCACTCCACTCAAATATACCCCACTCTGCTCCAATCTACCAAGTCTATTCCACTCCAATCCAGTCCAGTCCTCTCCATCCGACTCTAATGTACACCAATCCAACCCAATCCTCCAGTCTACGCAACTCGACTCCAATCTATCCCTCTTCAATCTACTCCACTCCAATCTACCCCAGTCCAATTTAACCTGCTCCATTCCAATTTACCCCACTCAATTCCAAACTCTACTTCAATCTATCCAACTCCTCTTCACTCCATCTACCCCACCCCAATCTACCCCAAACTACCCCACTCCACCCCATCTACCACTCTCCAATCCACCCCACTCCACTCCAATCTACCCCACCCCACTCCAATCCACTCTACCACACCCCACTCCACTCCATTTCTCAAACCCACCCCACTCCAATCTTACCTACTACAACCCAATCCACCCCACCTCACTTCAATCTACCCCACCCCACTCCAGTCCAATCTACCCTATTCCAGTTTAAGCCTCCCCAATTTACACCACCCCAATCTACCCCACTACAATCTACCCCTATTTATTCCACTCCAATTTACCTCACTCTACCCCACCCCACTCTACTCCAATCCAATCCAGCCACCCCACTACAATCTACCCCAATACACTCCAATCTACCTTCCTCCACTCCAATCTAACCCACTACAAACTACGCCACTCCAATCATTCCTCTTCAATGTACACCACTCCAATCTACCCCACTCCATTTCAATCTACCCTACTCTAATCCACCCAAACTACCCCACTCCACTGCAATCTACCCCACTACCCTCCACTCCAATCTATCCCACTCCACTCTTGCCCAATCTCACTCCACTCAAATCTCGACTCCACTCCAATCTGTCCAACTCCACCCCACTCCAATCTACCTCACCCCAATCTAGCAAGTCCAATCTACCCAATCCGCCCCGATCTACTCTCCCACACTCCATTCCACTCTACCCAATCTACCCCACTCTACTTCAATGTAATCTATCACACCCCATTCAAATCTACCCCAATCCGGTCCAATCTACTTCCTTTAAAGTTTCTGGGTTACATCAGGCAGGGACAGAGAAAAGCGGGGTCCCAAAATGTGCTTTCCTAATCATTACGTCAATGCCTAGCTGTCTGGTTTGCTAACGACATCATGAGGACATTTGGAAAGCTTCCCTTGGAATGCATTCCACCCATTGCTTACCATTGGCTTTGTAATTTGTAATTCACATTTGCTTGCTTTCCATTTGCTGGCTTTATTTTGTTTTGGGCTGCCCTGCTTGAGTTAGTAATTAGGAATTGGGCAATGAAAGGAACTATGTTCTTCCACCAGTGCTAGATTTCTATAAGCAGGCCAATAAATCCTGTTCTTCTCTTTTCTCATTTGTTGTGCATTCAAATACAAAGGTCAAATGTAGGCTCTGTCTTTCTGAGAACTTGGTGCTTACTTTTCTTATCATGACTTCAAAATGAGGATTTATATGACAATCAAGCTGGCTACTGGGGAAATGCTCAAGGAAGGCTGTAGAGTGCTATTTTTTTCTAGCACTCAAGACAAAATTTAAATGTCAGTGAATAAGCTGTACAGATATTTCAGAAGATATCAGAATTAGGACAGCATAAATGAAGCACATTATTTGGCAATTCTGAAGAGTGTTGGAAATAAATATTTTTAATACGATGAAAACAAATCAATACACTAGGTGATGACATTTCCACAGATCATTTGTGCGCTGTATACTTTTATCAGCAAAACTGTACATCTGTGCAAATACAATGGTCATTTCAATTAAAGATGGGTTGTCTGTAATGGCAGTATGCGACCGCACCATGCATGCTCCACTTTACCCAACCTCACTCTACCCTGCACCAATCCGCGCGGCTGCAATTTACACTGCACCACGCCACACTGCGCAACTCCACACCAACCGTCACTGCACTCTACTCTGCACCACTCCTCTCTACACCTTTCTACTCTACACCACTTTACTCTACACCAATGCACTCTACCCCACACTACTCTACTGTGCACCACTGCACTCTTCTCCAATGCACACTACGCAATTCCACTCGGCGCTACTCCACTGTATTCTACTTCACTCAGCAACACTGTACTCTATGTCACTGCACTCTACACCAATGCACTCTAATCTGTACCACTCCATTCTATGCCAGTGCACTCTATGCCACTCTAATATACTCTGCACCACTGCACTCTACTCTAGTGTACTTTAACATACACCACTCTATTCTGCTCTGAAACAATCTACTCTACTTCACGGCACTCTACGCCAATCTATTCTAGACCACTGCACTCCGTCACTATACTCTACAACACTCTACACCACTGCACTATAGGCCAACTGCACTCTATACCATTGTGCTCTACATCACTGTACTCTACACCACTCTAATCTACTCTGAACCACTGTACTCCATGCCACTGTATACTATGCCATTCTACTGTGCACCACTCTGCTATACGACACTGCACTCTACGACACTGCACTCTACGACACTGCACTCTACGACACTGCACTCTACGACACTGCACTCAATGCCATTACACAGCATGCCACTCTACTCTGCATCATTCCACTCTATGCTACTGCATTCTACTCTGCACCACTCTACGCCAATGCACTGTACTACAATGTATGCTGCTCTGCATCACTGAAATCCATGACACTGCGCTCTATGACACTCTATTCTACACCGCTGCACTCTATGCCACTTTACTCAGAACCAAAGCACTCTACACCACTGCACTCAAACTCTGCTCTGCAATGTTGCACTCTCTGCCACTGAAGTATACACCACTCTACTCTGTGCTACTGCACTCTACTGTACACCACTCTAATCTATGCCGCTCTACTGCACTTTACGCCAATGACCTCTACGTCACTACACTCAAAGCCGCAACAGTCTACGCCAATCCACTCTACATTACTGTAATCTACTGTGCACCACTGCCCTCTAGGACGCTGCACTCTCTGCCACTTCAACCTAGCCCTTTCTAATCTATGCGACTGAACTCTTTTTTGCACCACTCTACTGCACTTTAAACCACTACACGCTGCTCTACTCTGCATCTCTCTACTCTTCACATTGCACTATGCTCTATGACACTCTACTCTATGTATATGCACTCAATGCCACTCTATGCCACAGTGCACCATTTCACTGTGCGCCGCTCCACGCCACTGCAATCTTCCCTGTGCCACTCCACACCACTCTATTCTAAGCTGCTTCACTCTACTCCAACGCACCCTACACCACTTTACTCAAAACCAATGCACTCCATTCTAATCCACTCTGCACCACTGTACACCACTATACTTTACTCTGCAATACTCTAACACTACTGCACTTTACGCCATTGAAATCTATGCAACTTTACCGTAAACCACTCTACGTCACTGCCCTTTACATCAATGTACTCTATGCCACTCTACACCACTGTGCTCTGACACTCTACTCTCTGCCATTAAAGTATATGGCACTCTACTCTGTGCCACTGTACTCTACTCTGCACAGCTCTACTCTATGCCACTCTACTGCAATCTACCCCTATGCCCTCTGTCACTCCACTCTATGCCACTACACACTGTACCAATCCACTCCACTGTAATCTATTGTGCACCACTGTACTCTATGACAATGCACTCTACACCACTTCACGCTACACCTTTCTAATGTACTCTGCACCACTGTACTCTATTCCACTGCACTCTAAACCAAACCATTCTAAACCACTCCACTCTGCACGACTCCACTTTGCACCACTCCACTCTGACACTCTACAACATCGTACTCTATGCCATTGCACTCTACACCAATGAACTCTATGCTACTACTGTATGTCACTGCACTCTACCATGCACCACTCCACTCTACTCTGTAACACTTCACTCTATGCCACTTCACTGTACTCTGAAACAATCTACTCTATGCCACGACACTATGCTGCTGCACTCTATGCCATTGTACTCCACTCTGTGCTACTCCACTATGCGCCACTGCACTCTATGCCAACTACTCTGCACAACTGCACTGTAAGCCACTATACTGAACTCTGCAACACTATGCCACTGCATGCTACACCACTCTACACCATTGCGCTCCACGTCACAGCACTCTATGTGCCACTCTATTCTACTCTGCACCACTGTACCTATGCCACTGCTCTCTACACTACTCTACTCTACTCTGTGCCACTCTACTCTTCACCACTGCACTCTATGCCACTACACTTTGTGCCACTACACTCTGAAAGACTGCACTCTTCGCCACTAAACTCAACACCACTGTAATCTGCACTACTCCACTCTACAGCTCTTCACTGTACTCTGAAACAATCTACTCTACGCCACTGCAACACTTAAATCTATGCGCACTCTACGCCAAAGCACTCTGCCACTACGTTGTACTCTGTATCACTCCACTGCACACCATATTACTGCACTCTACACCACTTTGCTCTATACCACTGCACTCTATCCTGCACCACTCCTTTCTACAGCTTTTCACTCCACTCTGAATCAATCTTCTGTATGCCACTGCACTCTTCAGTACTTCACTCTATGCCATTGCACTCTATGCCACTGCAATCTACTCTGCACTACTCTACTCTATGCCAATGCACTCTACGCCATTTTACTCAAAATCAATGCACTCTATGCCACTACACTCTACATCTATCTACTCTGCATCACTGTAATTTACGCCACATCGCTCTCCGACACTCCATTCTGCAACACTACACTCGATGATACTCCACTCTATGACGCTCTACTCCATTAATCTCTACTCTAGGCCACTCTATGACACTACTTCTCTCTACGACCCTATATGCAACTCCCTCTATGTCACTCCATGCCACTTTACTCCTCTCTAGTCTATGTCAGACTACTCCACTCTGCTCCACTCCAATACTCCACCCTATCCCACGCTAAGCCATTCCACTGTAAACCACTCAACATTCTACTCTATACCATTCCAGACTCCTACACTACCCCACTCTTTGCCATTCCACTCTGACAATCTACTCTGCTCTACACCACTCTACGCAACACCCTGCATGCCAATCCACTATGTTCTACACCACTCTATGGCACTTTATGCCACTCCATTCTATGACACTCTACTCCAATCTGACACTCTACGCCACATCATTCAACTCTAATCCACTCTACACCCCTCCACTATATGACATTCTACTCCCTCCACAATACTCCACAACACTGTACACCACACTAATCTATGCCACTCCACTTCACACAACTCTAACTCTACTCTGCGTCACTCCACGCCACTCTATGCCAATCCACATCTCTCTATGCCACTCTATAACACTCCACACTACTCTCCTTTACTCCACTAACTTTTAGCCATGCTGAACAGCGGCCACACTGGTGTACAACATGGCTGAAACATAGTGGCAAAAGCCAATAGCTCTAGCATTGGCAAGACCTATTGGCTTTGCCTATGCCTGTTTTAGACAAAGCTGTAGTCCAAACACCTAAAGCAGATTTACACTAAATTTGGCAGAAAGCTAGATCTTGGTCCAGAAAGAATGCTTTTTGTGATGTGGTATAAATCTGTTCAATAGTTTTTGAGTAATTAATGCTCAGAAACGTTGGATATTTTACACCATGGAGGATCTGCAGAACCAACAGATCACATGATGAGATCTGATTGGCTGTCACCACATCAACAGCAATTGGGTGGCAACCATCTTGGTTAGGACTTGGGACTCAGCGGTGGTGGGTCCCCAAAAAGACCCCGCCTGAGGCCAAAAACATATGTTTTAATTTTACTGAGAATTTGCAGACGTTCTGCAAATCTGTGGCAACATTTTTTAAAAAGCACAGGCTCCTGTACTACTCATAAGCCCCCCCACCCCCTGGGATGACAAGGGCCCGGAGGGTGGCGAGAGGTATTCCTTTTGTTTTTGGTAGGGGAGGGCATGGACTCTCTTCCCGCGGAATTATGTATAATAAGGGGACGGGCATGCAGACCCCATCCCTGAGCCTTAATAGGCCCCAGGGATGTCACCTCCTCAGGCCGGCTCAATTATTGTGTCCCGGGGAGCCCACCTCGGGACACAGTTGTTTCGTGCCCCCATTAGCATGGGCAGGGCAATATATGTCAGCTTCCACCTGGCAGGAGCAATTTTAAACCTCCCGCCGGCTGGGAGCAGACATGCCTTACCTTACCGCAGGTATGTGTTTACTATAGTGTGTAACTATAACTTGTGCCCTAAGGTAACTATAACTCCCACTCTTGCCATGCACTGCTAATTACAACACATATTACATCAATCATTATATCTTCCAAGACATCATTGATAATATCACCGCAGCATTTGAAATAACATCATTAATGAGAAGACTGCATGGTAGGGGTATGAGTTATAGTTATCTTAGGGCGCGAGTTAGAGATACTTGGGGTAACTATCACTGATGAATTTCAGTGTTTTTTTTTAGTTTACAACATTACATTGTCACTGAAATGCTCACCTAACTATAACTTTACTTTAACGTGTGCATGCCTCCCTTTTAAAAACTTTTAGAGACACCACAAAAGTTATCAGATGTGTCTTCTCTACAAAGTACCCCAGTACCATCTGCCTAGCCATTTGTGTTACATGATCTCAGCACTCTGGACAGCTCCAGAACTCTCTCAATAGTGTTGAAACTCTTAACAGGGGTCTCCAACCTCTTCTGCAATTAGAGCTACTTATGATCAATGGAAATCCTCTCGAGCTACTAATATTATTAGAGATCTAATAGTTAGCACATTAGACAAGATTACTTTAGGGCCATCATATGCAAAGATTACCAGTAGGGACTATTTCAGTGCATTAGGAACAGGTGATTGGTCAATGTGGAATGCTCTAAATAGGTAACACTTAACAGTCCTGGCTGCAGTACACCAACTTATTAGTAATGAGACTCCCCAACGCCGTTGAATTTTTCACTCAAATATCAGCTTTTAATATATTTTAAAAATGTATCAATTTTTCGCAAACATCAGTTTAGGAGTCCTGAAAATACACATGGTTTCGTTTTCAATACTTAGTATACATACATTAATTCAACCAAGCAAAAGCTAAACATTTAGTTCAGCAGGCTGCACACGGAAGAGCTTCTTACAGTCCGCTGTAGAGAAGCTCTATAGGATAACATTGGCTTGATGTTTCCAGGGGGAGATTCCCAAACTGGACCAAACCTGTCCAAAATTTGTTCACGAACCACAGACCAGCACCTACATTAGATCTCGCAGACAAGTATTCAGTAGTCCTACAGTAGTGGCGAATGCTAGTATCATCACATTTTGACTATTCGGCTCAGTTATTACTGTTTGACAAGTTTAAAGTATTAATAATGGAGCATTCCTATTTTTCAAAGTCCTAACCATGGGTGGGAGTTCCATCTTTATTGTGGTTGCTCTACTTGTATTACACTTTATCTTGCCATAGTGTTAACACCACCTCCTTTGAGCTAGTCCTCGGTTGCTCACCCAGGCTACCTCAGAGATCCAGAAAGACTGAGCACCCAGTTTTCCATATTAGACTATCCCTCACCCTGGTCAATGGTGACACGTGCCGTCTCACCTGTGATACTGGTAGTCGGTCCCCACAACTGCTGTAATCTGGAAAAAAATCTAAGTGAGTATTCTTGGATTATTCTCACAAGGCTGGAGAGAGGTTCTGCGGCGGTCTGTGAGGCAGCAACACATTGGTGTGTAGGTGATGTCCGAACCTTGGCGAATGTGTGACTATAGGACGACATCACGCCCCAGACATGCACGACCCATGACAGACCCAGAATAACGGTACCCCCCCCCCCACCAAGGACAGAAGATCGAAACAGGTGAGAGCCTTAGGCCTCATGTATGTGCATGGTATGCATGCGAAGCAAGGCAAGGATACGGTCGATAGCCCGGACGAAAGCTCCAGACCCGATTGGCTCTCAGTGCGGGCCAAAACATGTTGCCCCTTATATATTAGGGTCAATTGGACAAACTAAATTTAATGGAGACCCTGAAACAACTTTTTATCCATACCCCAGGTACCCTACAAGTAAAGAAATTCTTTGGGCATACCTGTAGGTATTTTAAGTCCTTTCTTCCCTGCTAGATCCCTGCTTATCCAGCTAGATTTTATCTAAGAACTCCCATTCTTTTGGTTGAGTGCTCCCTGGTGGTACCACCAAACCAGGGTGTGAATAGGTGCCAAGGAAAAAGCATGTCACAATAAATTGAGTGAGGCGTCTACTTTAATATCTTTGGAATCCCAAGAGGCACTCGGAATTGGAATCTTCCTAGAACAGGATCTGTATTTTTCCTTTCTCCAGATCAGTCCAGTGTGTGACTAGTCATTTTTAGATGTCAACTGAACAGGCTTTCACCAGAACTGGGTGCATCATTCCAGTAGTTCTGAGAATGGTAGCAGCAAGAGGCAATGAAAAACATGGAGTAAGTTGCATTGAAAGGAAACAACTTAAGTACTGCGGGTAAAGTGTATATCCCTTAGTGCAGCCAAGAAATGTTAAACACACTCTACACGCTTTCCTAGATTGAACTTATCCGAGGTTCCCATTTCACACTTGGCCATCTGCATGCTTGGCCTCTGACTGGAAAGTGGGGGAGACTGATTTCAACCTAGGCGTGGGAAGGGAAGCAGGAGGCATCTGCTCCAGGCCATCTGCTGCAATGAAGTGTGTGAAGAAATCTGCAAGGAAAGTCACACCTGATGCCTAGCGGAATCGGTTGTGCCAACACCACCACTGGTCAGAGAGTAGTCGGTGGGATTTCCGTGATGTTATATCAGCACTCATGATGATACCTAGAAACCCTACAGGTAGGGCCACTGGAATTACGCGTCAGGGGAGGACCAAATAATTCAGGAGGGTTGACTAACTTATGCAGCAAGAAAAGGAAAATTATGCTGTGCAATGCAGCAATATTTGAGACAGTATTACTTCCTTATTTTGTCATTTTTACATGGGTTAACATTGTTGGGGTAAAGTATTCATGTCATTAGTACCAGTTTAACACCCGAATACAGCAATATGCAACAGAAAGAGACCAGTCAACTTTTGCAAAGGGCCTTCTACTGTGGGGCAACATTTGTCACCGTGCTTTTAGTAACTTGTGATTCGTTAGAGCTGGAAAAGAAATATTTAAATCTGCAAATTATGCACATCATGTAGCAAATGCAGAAAGTCAATAATTATGGGGAAAACGCTGAAGCTGCAAAATTGCATAATTCCAGTAGGCCACTGGAACTAAGCGGCAGGGGAGGATCAAAGTATGTGTCAAGGATGGCTAAATTATTCAACAAGAAAACGCGAATTATGCAGCACATTTTGTGATAGTGTTACCCCATTACTTTGTTTTTTTTATTCCGGTTAACACTTTCTGGCCAAATGGTTTACCTCATTATTACCAATTTGATCCAACTACAGAAATAAGCAAGAGAGGGGTGGACAGTTGATGTTTGTGAAGGGTCTCTGCCTGCACTGCAACATGTCAACGTATTTGTAATGACTTGTGATCCGTATGGGCTAGGAACAAAAATGTTTTTTGTTAAAATCTACAGATTATGCAGCAGATGATGGGTTATATGGCAAATGCGACAAACCCAAAATTATGCAGAAAATGCCACTGCCGCAGAATTGCATAACTCCAGTGGCCCTGCCTATATAGGCTATGGGAGCAATGGATGCACGTTACCCACTACAAAGATCTTTAGCACGTTCAGGCTAATTTTATTTCCACATTAACCAACATAATCCCAGACATGACAACCTAAAGATAGTGTCCCCCCCCCCCATGTTAGGCTACAGGGAAGGAATCAATCAGAGTACTTGTAAAGCACGCTACTTACCCGTGAGGGTCTCAAGGCGGAGAGGGGAGGGGGGGTGACGCTACTGCTCGAAGAGCCAGGTCTTGAGGAGTCTTCTGAAGGTGAGTAGGTCTTGGGTCTGCCGTAGGTGGGTAGGGAGGGTGTTCCAGGTCTTGGCGGCGAGGTAGGAAAAGGATCTGCCGCTGGAGGTCGTTCGTTGGATGCAGGGGACAGCGGCGAGGGCGAGGCTGGCGGAGCGGAGCTGGCGGGTGGGGGTGTAGAAGCTGAGCCTGCTGTTCAGGTAGGCTGGTCTGGCGTTGTGGAGTGCTTTGTGTGCGTGGGTGAGGAGCTTGAAGGTGATCCTCTTGTCGACGGGGAGCCAGTGTAGGTCTCTCAGGTGGGGGGCGATGTGGCTGCGGCGGGGGACGTTGACGATCAGTCGGGCGGAGGAGTTTTGGATGTGTTGTAGTCACGGTAGGTGTTTGGCTGGGATTCCTGCGTAGAGTGCGTTGCCGTACTCCAGTCTGCTGCGGACGAGGGCCTGTGTCACCGTTCTTCTTGTTTCGGTCAGGATCCACTTGTAGATCCTGCGGAGCATGCGGAGGGTGTTGTAGCAAGGAGGAGGAGACGGCGTTGACCTGTTTAGACATGGAGAGGGAGGAGTCGAGGATTAATCCCAGGTTGTGTGCATGGTCGGTGGGTGTCGGTGCTGTTCCCAGTGTGGTCGGCCACCAGGAGTCGTCCCAGGCTGAGGGGGTGGGTCCAAGGATGAGGATCTCCGTCTTGTCCGAGTTCAGCTTCAGACGGCTGCACCTCATCCGGAAGACGAGAGGTATTAGAGAGGCAGGGTCATGGACAGGGGGTATGGTATGAGGATCCAGGACTGCATAAGCATTCACTCCTACCCTCCCACAAACACATACAAAAGTGTTGGAGGCCACCTCTCCTGGGGAGGTTGCAAAATCTGAATAGACTACAAAAGTGTGGAGCCTCCACACACAAGCTTGAAACCGAATTTGTGTAAAGCTTACCAGCTCGGCTTAGTGTTCACTATGTGGTCAATCGTCTCCAATGGGTATTCGTACAAATGCAAATTGTGTGGCACACATTGGAATCATTTGAGTTGGCAAACCTGCAATCTATCACTAAACTAGACCCTCAACATATTTCTCTTAATTATACTCAAACAATTATTGGCAATGCCAGATTTTAAAAAAATGCTTTGGTGTCATACTAATGATAGAAGGCACTGTACAAATGCTGATAACATAATAGATACTTGACAGAACCAGGGTGGCCTGTCATTAAGTGGGGAGTCGCAGGATCTCTTCAAATTATATTTTACAAGCCCTCCATTTATTGAAACAAGCATTTGCAATGCCAGTAACTCTGTCTTATAACCGGAAGTGCCTTTTAGTCACTCAATAATTCATCATTCATTCACTCTGTCACTCATCCTTGCACTCATGCGTCCATTAATTCGCCCTCTGACACAATCTTGCATTCACCCGCTCACCCCTCCACAATAACACACACGCACAGACTGAACAAGCACCTGTAATATAAAGAAAATAAAAGTGGAAAAATATAAAAAGCCACAAATAAATGTGGCAGGAATGTGCTAGCAATACATAGCAAGTACAAAATTAAACATATCAGTGGGCAGCAAATTAAGAATGGTAGTGTGGATAGTGATTCATTATTTTACAGATTCGAGATGTCTAGCATACGGTTTCTGAATGTGGCAGCCACATTGGAGTGGTAAAACAAATATACACTATAGCCAATACCATTTCAAAATAGCTAGCAGATTTAGAGGCAGTGGCCTTGTGGCATGAGGAACGCTCCAGATGAAATGAGCAGCAAATGTGTAGTTTGTAAGCACTGTCTTGGGACCTGATCGATACTCCAAAAAGAAACAAACCAAGTACAATCAAAGGAGGAAATGTCAACCAACCCTGGCACTAAAGCACACTCAATTTAAAGTGTATGTGCATGTCATAAGGCGAAATGCATCACACACAGGGGAACAGAACCAATGGTTTGGGCTGACACCCTGCCACAAGCTGTATGCTGTCACAGGCAGAAAGAGAATGTGAAAGGCGCTCATACGAATGGCTGAAGAGAACTGACCAAAGCCCCTCTATACATTTTTAAAGGTATTTTTTATGAATTGTTTTGATTACCGGTGCCAAGCCAACAGCTTAAGCTGTCAATCCATATCGAGAATGACTTTGATACACAGCTGAGCACTATGGGGAAAATGTTAAAGTACATACAAAATTACTGTTGTCAAGACAATATACAGTCTTTCCTAAGCGGGTCTAGCCAGTGCTTAATTTGTAAAACAACATGTGCCAGGGCTCTTGTTGGGAGCCACAGTAGCTTGCATCACCCATTGTCCATTCCAGCATGGCCAGTGACAACTACTAACCCTCACACTTCTATTACAAGTGTAACAATTCAGACTAATCCAATCCCCAAAGACATAAATATAGCTAGGCAGCAGGTATTACTATGTTTTAATATATATTCAGTTAATAAACAACTGTTCTTGTGCTCATCTGTCAATAAGACAAGCAGCGCTATCATGTCGCAGACTTCCATAAGTGCTGGTACTGATAATTAGGTGCCGGTGCTGAAGCCTTGAAACCACCGGCTCAAATTAAGCACTGGATTTAGCAAAGATTATCACAGTGCATATCTTCTACTCCTAGAGTTTTTTAGAGGTGGTAAACAACAGCAAAACTTTTGCCTACCATTGTCACTAGTGAGATTCATGTAGCAAAATACCTGTGTGCAGGATTTAACAAAATCTAATAAGAAAATCCTCCTAAAGGCTTCTCGACTTGAACTTACTTTTCACAATAAGAAAGCCAGGTCTTCTGTCTTTTTCATAACTTATCCTAATCTATGGGATCTGGCATCGTTTTACTAATAAATCAATAAGGCATATATACTTTATGGATGGCCAACCCCCATCAACCAACTCAGGCTTACAGCATTCGGCATAAGCATTACCACTACCCACTTCTGTCATTGTGTTGCAGGGGAGTAAACATGCGGTATTTGGGCTAGTATCCAATACACAGCCCACAGAAGTACCAAACTTCACTGAACCGTATCTCAATAGCAGCATATATTTTTCATTTGGTAGGGACCACCCTTGGAACATCCATTTAACCTTCTGGTTGAAATTGAGGAACAGGGATTTTGTGTCAGAGTCCAAAGGCAACTTCAAGCCGCAGTACCTCTGGAACCACAAAGGGAATCGATGGATGGTTGAGAAATAAAGCGACTGGCTTCAGCCACAGGAACACACTAAGTTCTACAATAGGGCAAAGAGGGAAGACTTCTATGACCCTATGACCTGGGAATGGGGTGAAGTGGGCTCCCACAAAGCCAAGGATGGTAGAGATGCCATGGACAATGGTGGTTTACCAGGCTCGGAGCACTGTGATGTTCCCCACAGGGTTCTCAACCCTCTTGATGTTGTAGAAGTTCTTGGGACAGTTCTGGCCAGCTGGGCGGCAAGGTCGCCAGGCCTTTACTAGATCCCAGACTTTGTTCGGCTCTAGGAAAAAAGCAACAAACATTACACTGCAAATATCCCCTATTGCTCATGCAACCATGTTATGTTAAATGTGATGTGTTATGCTATATGCGATATATGTTGCAATATGGGATATGTGTCGTGTGTGATATGTGTTGTGTTATGTGATATGTATTATATGTGTTATGTTGGGGTATATGTGTATATATTGTGTTGTGTTATATGCTGTTGTGTTATATGTTATGTAGATTTATAGAGCACACCATCGCCCAGTGAGGGTATCCTGGCGCTAAGCAGCTGTGATTTTAGGCACACCTAGGGCCTAGTGGGACTACTCTGATAGCCAGGTCTTCCGCTTCTTGTGGAATTTAAGAAGTGAGGACGAGGCGCTTATGATTGCGGCAAGTCAGCCCATACTTTAGGAGTGATGTAGGAGAAGGCTAAACCACCAGATCTGGTTTTCCGTATATGTGGGATTTGTGCAAGTAGGAGTCAGGACGAGCAGAGGTGTCGACATGCTTTGTGAAAGCAGAGAGGATTGTTGAGGTTTACTGGGTCACTGAAAGTGTGGGTGGTTGGGGAGTTTGAATTATACTGGTTTGTGGAAGGGGAGCCAGTGGAGCTCCCTCCGGTGTGGCGTGATGCGAGTGCGGAGTGGGAGGTTTAGAGTGACTCTGGCCGTCAAGTTCTAAATGGTCTGCAGCCTTCTGGTGAGTTTTTTGTTGATCCAGCATAGAGACTATTCTCATAGTCCAGCTTGTTCTTTCTGGTTGCTGGTTGGGAGTCATTTGAAAATCTTCCTCAGCATCTTCAGGTTATGGAAGCATAATGCGGCAACGACCGACTAATGCGGTCATGTTGAGTTTGCGGTTGATGATCCCGAACTTCTTGGCGTGGGTAGTGGGCGTGGTTGTTGGACCTAGCTGTGTTGGTCGCCTGGTGGAGTCCCACAGTGATGTGCTTTTCCCAAAGATCATGATTTCGGTCTTGTGGGTGTTCAGCTTTAGACAGTTGGTCTTTATTCAGAGGGCAATTTCAGTCATTCAGGCTTTGAACTTGATCCGGCTACTGGGTATCTTATCTGTGAGGGAGAGAATAAGTTGCACATCATAAGCACAGGAGAGAATGTCAATATATTGTGAGAGCGGATAATGCTGGCTGGAGAAGTCATGTATGTGTTGAAGAGGGTCGGGCTCAGGGATGATCTTTTCAGAACTCCTCAGATAAGTTTGCAGGTGTTCGAGGTGTACGGTGCCAGGCTGGCTGTCTGGGTCCTTCCAGACAGGAATGAGCAGATCCATCAGAATGCGTGTCCTTATGTTCCAATGTCGCGGAGGCCTTGTATGAGGATGGGGTGGGAGATTGTGTCAAATGCTGCAGAGAGGTCCAGGGAGATGAGGGCCGTTTGTCTCTTCTGTCCAGAGTCATGCGGATGTCATAAGTGACCGTGATAAAGGCAATTTCCGTGCTGTGGTTGCGTCAAACCAAACTGAGAGGTGTCTAGTAGTAAGTGGTCATTGAGGTACTCGGTGAGGGGTTTCTTGATGATTTTCTCTAAGACCTTGGCTGGGAAAGGAAACAGCGGTATTGATCTGTAGTTAGTGAGCATTGAAGGGTCCTCAAGAGTTTCTTCAGCAATGGAAGGACAGTTGTGACATGCCAAGCATCTGTGAAGGTCGCGGAAGATGTGGAGGCAATCAGAACAGGTGTGAGCATGGCACTAGTGGATTGCAGTCCTCTAGGGTAGGTGTGATGGGGGCAGGGGGTCCAATGGGGCCACTGATGGATAGACTGCATGGTGATGCCAGTTTCTTCTGGGGTGATGATGGGCCATGTGGTTAGCATTGGTTCTTTGGATAAGATCAGGAGGTGTTTTGTGAGCTATATAGGGTTGAGTTCGGGGCTGAAGTTGCTGTAAATGGCAGTGATTTTGAGGAGTTCAAAGGAAGTCAAGGTTACCAGCTCACGTGAAACGTTTATCACACTTGGGAGTACAGGTGGAAAATCTTGGCCATTTAGGGGGTCTCTGCATCAAGGGTAAAAG
The DNA here is from genome assembly GCF_964204655.1 of Triturus cristatus. Lineage (NCBI taxonomy): Eukaryota > Metazoa > Chordata > Amphibia > Caudata > Salamandridae > Triturus > Triturus cristatus. The sequence continues at coordinate 88,637,046 of NC_140586.1, forward strand.
TGTAACAGTAACACACATTCAGTAACACACTCTGACCCAATTCATGTGCGGACTCGATTTTGAAGCCAAAAAATGGCTTTGTTTGGGCTGTGTCTCACTAGAAATTTCTTCGGATTCAATTTACGTCAATGTGGAAAATACGCTACACTGATTTTTTTTGTCCAAATTGCCCACTTTCCTCCTTTAAAATGTTGGCATGTATGCAAGAAGTGAAACCACAGTTTTGTGCAATACTTTCTACACAATCTATTTACATCATTCACAACGCACCTGGTTGCCCAGTCACAAGCGGTGGGTAGCGCACCACATGCACACACAGCAGACACACTGTATCCTCCGCTATACCCTCTTGTTCGGGTTTGGCAGGTGAGGTGAGAGGCATTCGGACTCTTCCCCAACAGAGGTGCCGATACAAAGGCATACGTTTTCTGAACCACAATCAGCTGCCACCAAGGTCTCTCTACAGCCTGACTTGAGGGAGCACGAGCCATGCCCTACTATTGATGGGGCACGGGCATGGCAACCACTGGCAGTGACAGCCTGGGGTTCTGCCGAGGAATAAATATCAGCAACAGAATGGAGTTGCATAGGAAAGCTCGCACATTGCCCAGCACACTAAGGGAAACAGAACACAAGCCAGGCCATAAAAAGACAACCATGGCAGCGTTGGGCAGCTCTCCATGCCACGTGACGTAGATAGCCCTAGAAGCTTGAATGAGGCATGACGCCAGGGCTGAGTAAGTGAAGCAGGCAGTGGTAATGGAAATTGGCCCCTAAGTAATGGAAGCAGGGCACACACATGGAAGCAGGACTCCGCTGAGGAAGCGTGCAGCTCAGCTGTGGAAGGTCTCGGCTTCGGAGGTATGCTGTAACAGAACAAACCGGTAGCAACCCCAAAGAAGGAAGGCGCGGGAAGCAGAGGTACCATTCCACTACTCCAGGAAGGAGCTAACAACAGAGAATGCAGGGGAAGGGGAAGAAGGTTTGGCATAAATCGTGAACTTCTGAATGAGGCAGCAGCTCAGTAAGCCTGGAAGGACCTGGGAAGCAAGGAACCAACCTCTGGAAGCAGATAACAGTTTAGAAACCAGTGGGAGGCCCAGGAGGGATACCACTCTTAGCTACTTCTGGATAGGGGCAGAATCCTCAGAAAATAAATGAAGTGCAAGAAAGTCCAGTGTAGCGACCTGTGCCCAGAGGCAGGAGACCATAAGCAGATAGAGTTCCAGGAAGCATGGCACCATACTGCAGCCGGTGGAAGCAGGCCGGTGCATATGGTAAGGTCCTGGGGGCATGGCCTAGGTCCTGCCTTCTAGAGGGAGTCAGCAGCTAAGGAAATACAGTCATGAGAAGCAAAACTCTTAATTCTGGAAGCATCAAGCAGCCCAGAGAGCGGGAAGCAGGCACCCCCCGCGCCTTTTGGACTGTGGTAGAAACCAGGCAGCACGGTGAGACTCCAGTAGTATAGGACCATAGCGTGACTTCGGAAGGAGGCCGCATCCTAGTAACCCGGGTGAGTCCTGGGAAGCATGGCACCATCCATAGACTTCTGAACGTAGATCATGCCCCTGAGAGCAGACAGCAGCTCAGGAAACAGACAAGTCTGTTTACCCAGGGTGCTGTCGCGTGAGCTCACGCACGTGCCGTTTGTACGTGCCTCGTGCCCACAGCGCCGACAGGGAGTGCAGGAGAGTTAATCACAGGGCTGTCACCCTGGCATGCGGCGCGAGCGCTTGCCTGAGCTGCCAATCAGAGCCGTCTCTATCGAGCCGGCACGAGCTTCCTTCGCCCACGGCATCGCACGCGCGCAGGGGGGATACCTGCGCCCCTTTCATTCTTTTCAATTTCATTTTAAGATGTCAAAGACGATTAACCGGTCCTGGGCAGCGCAGACAGATCGATCGATGAAGAGACAGAGAGCAAGACGAGACAAGCTTCGCACACACACACATTCACATACGCACGTACACATAGCAGCTTGCTAAGCTTCCCTCTGACACATAACTGGGGTAAATCAGGGCAGCCTCCCACCCACATCAGCAACACAGACACACAAGGGACAGCAGGGAGGCACGCGTTGATCGCACACATTTCGGAGGAGGAGTTTACATGCCAGGATTCCCTCCAGGGACAGCAGAGAGATAAGCTTCGCTCATACCCAGAGTACAGGGGCTCTGGGTATGCTCTGGGACAAAGCATGCCAGGTTTCCTCTCATATCCCCTGACACAAATAGGCAGTGCTTTAATTTGAGCCGGTGGTTTCCGGTGCCTGCCACTCACTTAATTGTCAACCCCAGGCCTGTAACTGTGTGCCACATGGTGGCTCTGTCTAATGTATAGATGAGCACAATAGTTGTTTATTAATTCTATATACAGTAAAATGACTATTGACTGCCGCCCAAGCCATTCTAATAGTTTTTGGGGCCTGGAATAGACTGAAATGTCACACTTGGAGGCGTGTGAGGATTAGTAATTCTGTTGGGACTGCCATTGGCAGTGCTGGGAAGGGCAGTCTGTGATATTAGCTGCAGTAGCCAAGGGCCCTGACTCTTATTTTTACAAACTAAGCGATGAACATAGAGGCAGGTAGAACTGCGTGAGACAAAGCATGGCCAGCACTCCCGCACACACAGAACAGTGGTGCAAAATGAACACGCTTCAGACATGCCAAGAATACAGACGGCAGCGAGGATAGCTTCGAACATGTACAGAACAGTGGGACAGAGCAAGAGGGCATATGAGAGGCAGGGACAGTTTCAATTTGGTTAAAAGCAGGTAGGTGGCTCTAGACTTTGGGGTGTGGGAAGTGCTACAGATGCTCAAAATAACTTTACAGGTATCCAGAAGGAGAATGAGAAATACAAAAGGCCTTTACATTCTGTTTTTTATCTTTTTACATTTGCTTTGCACTTAAAGACCGAGGTAAAAAGTCAGCAAGTGTCTTCTGAGAAATTGGCGCTTCTTTTAACATGGAGATTAATGGTCACTTTTCCTTCCCGTGACTGCAACTTTGGGGACTTTTGTAAAGTAAACCCAGAAACAATTTGGCTGGCACATGGAGTGTGAAAGGGTAGACTGTCAAATGTTTTCTAACACAAATTTGAATACTGTTATTGAACTAAACACAGATTAAATAAATGTCAGTAGGACAGGAAGTATAAATGAGGCACTTTTTGATAATTCTGAAGTTTGAAAAACAAATATTTTAATAGAATGAAAAAAAAACCAAGACACCTTCCTTGTGTGATGCACAAATATTAACTTGTGTGATGCATAAATAATAAATGTGCGCAGAAACCCAATTTCCACATATTATCATTCGTATACTATATCGCTTTAACGGTTGAACTGCACTGCGTGTTTGACGCAAATTTATTGGTCCTTTTCCAGAGGCCATTTTAATGAAGCATGGGCTCTCTGTAAATGGAAGTCCCCTTTCACACCATGCTTTATTCTTCTATCAAGGACGATGTGCCTCCCAATGCACCATGGAGACATACTACTCCCTTCCCACTCGTCTGCTGCATGCACGGGCTCATTAGGTCTCGCCTGACCCAGCGCATGCGCTGGTCTGGCGAGACATTTTGTGAGGGCTCCAAAAAGTGCTACCAGGCCAGCCTAGACATACAGTGCATGTGCGCGGGTCGCGCTTTCCCGCTATTACTTTCACTTTTGCGGCCGCACGGCCGCTATGATGTTTGATCGCGATCACTTTCACGGCCGCTTTGATGTTCTCCGTGAGGCTTCAATAAATTGCAGCAGTTAAAACAAGCATTGGCATAGCCAATAGGTCTCGCTTTTGGGACCTTATAAGTGTTTAGTTATAAGTATTTAGCCATGCAACAGTTGCATAAGGTCCCAAAGGCGAGACGTATTGGCTATGCCAATGCTTGGTTTTTTTTGGTGGCACTTTTATAAAGCGTGAACTCGACCTGAAGGTATCAGAGCGCTCTACATGAGCACCAGTTGCATTACAGATGGACACATTTATTTTAGGCACGGGAAGATTAAGTTATTTGCCCAGAATCACAGGATGCTTCAGCCTCCTGCCAGACTCGAACCTGGTTCCCCAGCTTCAAAGTCGGCCGCCCTAGCTCTTACTCCACTTGATCATTGAGTAGCACCTGGATTTTCCCCACTCCTACGTTATGCGGATGTAGCATTGAAGGCAGCGCCTCTACTCTAAAAACAGTTCTAGAGCCAGTCCGGTTCATATGTCGGCGGCAGTCATTCAAATGCCATGTAGGTGCCTCTGAAGTCCCTTTGGCCTGGTGCAAAATCGGCCACAAATCATGTACTATTTGCGAAAAGCTAGTAGGGCCGAGGTAAACAGTCATGTCAGGTCAGAGCCATTAATTGCCACCCAAGGAAATGGCACAGTAGGTTGCATTCTGTTGACAATGGACTATCGCTCTCTCTGGTGAGGCCCTTACATGGTCACTTTTTTACATCTCTCGTGTTCCCCTAGTGCTTGGAGACCAGCATGAGGTGGCATATATCATCCTGCTTACAACCAACATAAAATGTCAGACTGAGGCCTTTAAACAGACTCATCGGGCAGAGTCCTCTCACATGAGGCTGGTGACGCGCATTAGAAAGGCCAGTGGGGATGGGGAAGAGTGACTCATGTCAGCAGAACGGCAGGGAAGGATGGGACAGAGTTAATCACATGTCACACCAGAGTCCCAGAAAGGGTGGTCACTGGCATGTTAATGCTTCTAAAATCCTGTAGGTTTGGTGCAGAGATAACCACGGAAACAGAACAGAAGGCAGAAAGAAAGGTATTTTACCATTTTAAGTGGGAAACAATATCAAATACATGTATTCTCTGCCTATAAGCTTCTTTTGCCATTAGCATGCAAAACCTCGTGGTACCACCATATTCTCGTATGTCTCCAGGAGAAACACCAATTAAGTGGTCAAAAAAATGGAGGAAAACGTTTGGACACTAGTATGGTGTGTGGGTTAAACTGAACAGCTTAAAGAAGACTTCGTTGCTAATGTATTGTTAAGGAGTGGAAGGCCAGAAAGTGGTCAAATTGTACCAGACTTGTAAAATGAAGAGGAGGCGGCTTTAATTGAATTTGAAATGTGCAAAAAAAAATAGATCTACACTATTTACCTAAAATAGGTATATGTACTGGAAAGATATTATGTAGGTATGACGGAACAGAGGTATGGTGAGAGTGTGGAGGAGTATTTCGCCGCACTGAGAAAACTGGCATCTTGTAAATTTGGGGCTACTTTGTTTTGTTACTTTATATTCGTTTATGTGGATTTTTATAGCGCCTTATTACCAGGAGTGTGTCCTGTTGCTCTGCCGGTGTGTGGGACAGGCCTCGGAGCCTTGCTCGAGGAGCCAGGTTTTCAGCTTCTTGGGGAATTCAAGAAGCGATAAGGCTCGAATGTAACGTGGGAAATCATTCCCGGCTTTAGGAGAGATTTATGAGAACGCACCACCTCCTGATCTGCTTTTGCAAATGTGAGGCATGTGTGCTAGAGAGAGTCAGGCTAAGCGGACATGCATGTTAGGTTGATGGAACTGCATGCAGCTGTTCAGGTAGGCCGGCCCCCTATTGTGTAGTGCTTTATATGTATGGGCGAGGAGCTTGAACTGCACGCGCTTAAGTGTCGGGAGCCAAGTAAGTTCCCTTATGTGTGAAGTGACACGAGACCGGGAGGAGAAGTTTAGGACGGTCTGAAGAGGTTGGTTGGTGATTCCTGCATAGAAGGGGTTCCCGCAATCCAGTCTGCTGGTGATGAAGGTTTGGGTGACCATTTTCCTGGTATTGCTGGGTAGTCACTTGAATATCTTTTTCAGCATTCTCAGGGTGTGGAAGCAGGCTAAGGCGTTGGCCTGGGTGCACATGTCCAGCTTGCTGTTGATAATGATCCAGAGGTTTCCTTCTTATATGGTGGAGGTGGGTACGAGGTCCATAGGCCACCAGGCAGATATCCACGGCAAGGCCTCTTTTTTGAAGATCACCACTTCGTCTCGTCTGTGTTAAGTTTGAGGCAGTTGGACTTCATCTAGTGGGCCACTTCAGTAAGCCGCAAGTTGAAGCTGTTCCTGGTGTTGGGTGTCTTGTCTAAGAAGGACAGTATTAGTTGTGCGTCATCAATATAGGTGAGTATATCGATTTTTATTGCATGGATGACATCTGCCAGCAGCATCATGGAGATTGTGAAGAGGGTCGGCCTGAGCGAAGATCGCTGCAGGACTCTGCCAATGAGTTTCTGAGGAGTATGGTGACATGTATACTCTTTGTTACCTTCCGGTAAGAACGGTGCAGATCCATTGAAGGGTGGATTCATGGATGTCGGCCTTGTGAAGTTATCTTATCAGGATGGGAGAATGTGTTGAAGGCTGTGGAGATATCAAGTAGGATGAGGCCTGTGGTCTCTCCTCCATGGAGGATCATCGGATGACATTTGTTGCTGCGATTAGGGCCGTCTCTGTACTGTGGTTTGGTCATAAGCATGATAGAGCTGGTGGTTGGCAAAGTGGTCCGTGAGCCATTGTAGGAAGCTGGCTCTGTATATACTATACCAAAATGAGGTATAGTGTGTACAGAGTCCAGTGGAACCCCAAAGGTAGGCAGAGGTGAAAGTAGATATCACCTTACTCTCCATTTGTGGTAATGTGGGTGAGCAGTAAGGCTTTATCAGAGGGTAGTGTTAAGCATTTATTGTACAAACTGAAATGATGTCACACACTCAAAGACTGAACTCAGACCAATTTGTTTGTATAAAAATATTATTTACTTATTTTATTGCTAGAACCAAGCCAGGCCTGGTGCAGGTAAGTGAAATAATACTTTACAATACTTATGCAATTATTTACAATTGAATGCAGGTTCAAATGTAGTTGGTTGATTTACAGGTCAGTCAATAATCAGAATTACTTTTCAGTTTCTTTGTAGATTACAATAATCGTTACTTCTTGGATTACTTTTTAAGTTACTTTTGCTAATAAGTGTGATATGCCTAGATATCACACTGAGACATTTCCTAGACAAAAGGTAAGTAATTCACTTTTGGTACATTTGCAGTTTTTCAAGTTTTCATACAAACCAACTCCACAGAAGAATTTTCTAAGAAAAGCCATCAATGCAATCCTATGGGAGGAAATTAAGTTATCTGTTTACAGGTGTGGGAGCTGGTATTCTGGGGTGAGAACCAGGGTTCCCTCAGGGTCAAAGAAGCGCTCTCGGAACACCATCAGCAGAACTAGAGGCCCAATATTATCCAATAGGGGATAGGGGGTCTCCGGTTGGTGGCTGCTCATGAGCAGGCCACAGGGTGGAGGGAGCAAAGCTCCTGGACTTAGGCTCAGGGCAAAGGGGGATCCGGTTTAGCACCCAAGCTGCACCCACAGCGGCACAGGGGCGGCCGGGTGCAGGGTGCTGTTTTGGCTTCGGGTGCCCTGTTGCTTTCAATGGGAGTTGCTGGTGTGGGATTTTGGCTGCAGGCTCGGTCCAGGAAGTCTTCCAGGAGGAACCAACAGCTGGGCAAGTAAGTTGGAGGGCTCGGGGATGTAGGTGCACCTCAGGTTCTCTTCTCCAGGACGCAGGGCAGCTGGATGCAGGAGTGTCTTTTGAGGTCGAATTTCACCTTACCGGGCCACTCACGGTTGGGGTGGGGGTGGGGGGGGGGGGGGGAGGGTCTCCGTGCAGAGGCTGCAGGTGACGTTGGGAGTCCTGGAGGGGTCAACCCACAGTGGACTCAGACCCTGGAGCGCTGGGGGACCTGGCTGCGACCAGTGGGCCACTCTGACTTGGGATGTAGGCGTCCAGTGCACTGGTGGTTCCAGGCATCGGGTTTCTTTGTCCTCAGCAGGCTCGGAGTCTTTCTTGGCTGTTTGATTTGAACAGAGCTGCTGTTCACTGGAGGTACGGTCTTTGTTGAAGGCAGTCAGTCCTCCCAGGGGTTCTGGAGGTCGCTGGAAACTGTAGACGGATCCCTGGAAACTGTAGATGGGTCGGTAGGGCTGGGGCCAAGTCAGTTTTCTCTGCAGTCTTCTCTGCTGGGCGTCTTCCTTCGCCGTCCTTCGTAGATTGCGGGAATCACCCTTCTTGGTTCAGGGCTGCCCCCTAAATATTGTATTTAGGGGGCTCAAGGTCGTAGCCAATGGGCTATTGACCTTAGGGTAACTACACCCTTGATGTGCTCACCCCAAGTGGAGGAGTGGGCACAATCCCGAATCCAGATTGGGGGGTGCCTGCCATATGCAAGATTGCGGGCACTGAATAGTGGGCTTCACCTTGCCTCCCCACCTGAGGGGTGGGGTTGGCAGAGGTAGGCACATCTTCTGGGCTGTTCTAATTTTTCCAGCCTGTCCTCCTGCAGAAAAAGAGTAGAGACAAGAAGGGGGATGGCTCCTGGTAGCAGGAGAGGCTGGGGGTCGCATTACAAAGGCGGCAAGGCCACAGATGGCTCTTCCTGACCTGGGGGGGGATGTGTGAACACCTCCGCCCAGGAAAGTCTTTCTTTCTGGGCTCAGGAAACAAAGGCTCCCACCCCAGGGGTCCAGAATCAAGTCTTGTGGTGGCAGGCTGGTATTTACCAGTCAGGGAACCAACCAGAGGCTTGTCGTTTTTCAGGGGGCATCTCTAAGATGCCCTCTGAGTGTATTGTATAATAAATCCCACACTGGCATCAGCGTGGGTTTATTATGCTGAGAGGTTTGATACCAAACGTCCCAGAATTCAGTAAAGCTATTATGGTGCTATGCAATTCGTAATGACAAACTCCCGTACCATATACTATTTTATGGCTTTACTGCTCTTGTAATGTCTAAGAATAGACTTAGACACTGTAGGGGTTCAGTGCTCATGCAACTGTACCCCCATCAGCGGTATAGTGTACACAGCTAGAGGGTTGTCTTACCTATACCATAGGCAGTGTGTTGCAGGCATGACACATATGTGTGCCATGTCGACTCTTCACATGCTCTGCACCAAAACATGCAGCCTGCAATGGCAGTGTGTGTGTGTTAAGGTAGAGGACCTCTATGGGTGGCACTATATGTGCTGCAGCCCTTAGAGGCCTTCCCTGGTCACAGTGCCCTTGGTACCCATGGTTCCTTTTACAAAAGACTGATATGTGGCCAGAGAGGTTCCAATTGGGGGTACAAGATAATGTTTTGGGAAAGAACACATGCCCTGGGAACCTGACTGACAGGGACCCAGGGCACAAATTCAAAATGCATCAGAAATCTGGCAAACGTGTGTGTGTGTGTGGGGGGGGGGGGTTACTGCATCAGAAACCCAGCTTCCCACAGGCATCTGTTAAGGACCTTTTCTAAGACCTTTGCTAGGTATAGTACTTTGGAAGAACCAGAGGTACTTCAGAAGGACACATAAGAGATCAATTTAAGCTTAAATGTAGATTGGATAAGGTCTACAGACTAGAACTATGGTTGGGAGATGATCCAACACTGAGTGAGGTTGTAACACTTGCTAAACATATTGAACACTCAGAAGCGTGTGTTGAAGATTTAATAGAAATAACAAATCCTTCATTAATAAAGTTGAAATAAGGGAAGAATTTCCAAGGAAATAAATCAACAACCTAGGACCTCCACATTTAGAGGGGATTGTTACAGGTGTGGGATGGTTTGCAGTGTGGCCTCTTACAAAATATGTTATGATCTTAATGTTGTGTGCAAGTTGTGTAACAAGAGAGGCCATTTACCCAAATGTTGTCGGGCTATAAAAGATGCTGTCAAAGTAAAGGAAGTGGTGTCAGAAACTAATCAAGTGTGGCAGGACTATTTTTTTTCCATAGTTTTGGAAAGTGAAATGAAGAAGCAGAATGTAATTATGGTTGATGGAGTTTGAGTGGAGGCTTTGGTGAGCTCTGGTGCATGGTTGCCACTCATATTCAATTACGTTTTTGGTAAACATATTCTGGGAGAAGTAGAGTTGTAGGACACTGATGTAATTCCTGTAGGCAATAGAGGAAAAATCTATTAATTTAAGAGGTTATTTTGAAGCTTAAATTGAATTTTGGGGTCAAAAGCTATGAGTAAAGTCTATAGTACTATAACAGTAGATTGTGTCTTGTGCTGGCCACATCAAAGGGATGAGGGGTATTCTTAGTTCCTAATGCCAATACTTTGGTCCAACTTAGGGAAAACTATATCAAAATCTTCAAGGAAGCTACTCTAGAGAATTTGAATGGAATTGATGTGGAAGTGTGTGAAGACTTTGTATCTGAATTCCCTGATGTGTTTGCCGACACATTGGGGTGTCCGAAGGGTTCTGTGCACCAGATAAGGTTGAAAGAGTAATTAATTCCTGTGGTCAGCAAAGTCAGGGGCACTCCTATATCAGCGAGGGAAGCAGTCCAAGTTAAAATTGGAGAAATTGTGTCAAGAAGGAATTATTGAGTCAGTGGAATGTGCATGGTGGGTTGTTCCTATAGTCGTCTGTATCAGCTGATATTGGACTGTATATGGATTTTACATCACTCAACAAGTGTGCGTTGTTGACCATTTTCTTTTTCCTAATATAACAGAAATGGTGACAATGTTAAATAGAACCAAGATTTTTTCTACACTGGATCTTATCACAGAGTACCATCATATTAAGCTATATCAAGACTTGAGGGATTTAACAACTTACATAACACCTTTTGGAACTTTCCATTTCATAAGAATTTTCTTTGGTCTGGTGTCAGCTGAGGCAGTATTCCAAATAACGATGTACAATATATTTGGAAAAGTGGAAGGAATAAAACTCTTGCTGGATGGATGATATTCTGTTTTTTGGCGAGGCTTCAGAGATACAGGACTCAAGAGTAAGACAAGTTTTAAAGACATTTTGTGAGAAAGGTGTACGTTTGAAGCTCAGCAAATACAAGTTTGCAAGGGAAGTCATTGCGACACAGAGCATTGAATCATGAAGCAAGCATTGCTGCTTGGCATAGGTGCAAAGGTGACGTTTGAGGGGTGCAGTTGCCCTTACTAGTGCCGAATTTACGGAATGCTGGACACCTGCATCCAGTGCCTCCACGAGGTCTTGTTCTATAGACCCAGAGAGTTCCTCCTCAGAATAATAATAATAATCCTCCTCGTAGTACTCAGCCATCTTAACACACCAAGTGTGGATTCACCGACCCAGGAGAACAGCCTGTAATTGTATAAGTTAAATACAGGTTGGAATAATGTATATAGAAGAGGTCAGGGGGAGTGGTAACCCCAGGCAAGTCCAAACAATCCATTAAGGATGTGTAAAATACTAATTTCTGACGTGGAGGGAGGAAGAGCTTGCTTAATACCCACTCTAGGAAAAGCCTATGCGTTATTGTGCAGCCACACAGTATTTGGAAACAAACAGGGCATCAGGGGAGCAAAAAACAAGCCTTTTTTGCTTTAAATTGGAAAAGCACGAGGGTCTGAAACATAAAAAACGCTGTTTCGGCGTTCATCAAATGCCCGATAGTGTATTTCAGGGCAAAATGGCCGCCGCGCATGCACGGTGGCAGAGGCTCATGGAAATAGAAAGAGGACCGCGCGTCACCCAGACGCGCGTCCTCACTCCCCGGGACCTCCCGCTCCACAAAGTAACCGCGATCTCCGCTTGAATTCGGAGAAGTACTGCGCAGCGCTGAGGGTAAATAGCCACGAACGGAGCAACCAAGGGCGCCGTATAAGCGAAGGTGAGCGCACACAAGCGATTAACAGCACTGCATGGCGATTTCAATATTCAGGGGGAAAAAAACATAGGTTAAAAGCAGTCGCGCAGGAATAATTAGTCATAAGATTTTCAAACAGCGATCATAAACGCAAGCATCTGACAGCAAACCGCCATACATCAGATAAACATATCCCCAGTACAAGTAAAGTAAAGGGCACTTAACTGGCTGCGGAGCAGCAAAGAAAGAGGACACTATGGTTGTGCTGAGTCCTTATATATCATGATACTCTATGGTTGGTCACGTGATTTTGTTATTGTATTTTCATTGGCTGCTGAGCTTCTAGAGTAAAGAAATGAGAAGCATAATCGGAGCCTTCGATCCGGACATAGAATTAATAAAACCAATGATAGTTGATGGAATTGATAGAATAGGACCAAGCACAATTTAAAGCAGACCATGATCAGCCCTGGTCATACAGAACAAATGGATGGGTCCCGGTGAAAGTCAGGAAGAAAAAAGTTCAAAACTGTTTTTAAGTTCTAACTCTGAAAGGGACTTTGTCAATTTTTGATAAGAAAATTCCTGCCATATCAGACCTCCGCTGAAATTGCAGCTGAAGCTGTGAAACACTTGATGCAGTTTAGACCTACAGGAGCGCTAGAGCGTGTATATTTCTTGCTGAAACGGTTTAAAGTCCCAATGAGGAATGGGAATTTCATAGGTGCGGGGAGCATTGACCATGATGAAGATGAAGTTTGATCTGAAGCTGTGGAACTGCTGACTAAATACTTCTCCCCACAGGTCCCCCAAAAGCTTAGGAGAAAACATTTCCAAAAGTTTCCAAACTTTCTTCTGGTGCCCAAACAACCACAGGAGTTCTAAGGCCCCCAGGACCTCCGAGGAGGGCACTTGGGAAACTCTCAGTGTGTTAGGCAGATGCCAATAGAGAAATCCATTCCAGGTCCAATCGCCAGTGGTCAGCTGTGTACTTCTAGAAAAAGACCTCTTGCGGTTTGTTGTGTCCCTATAGTGTCCCTATAGCCACACAGGAGGTCAGTCAGCTGATCCTTGAAGTTCACGTCTTTGTCCTGTGTACAAGAGGGAGCTGGTCAAGTCCTTCAGGGCTCTCCTCAGCTCACAGAAAGCAGGTCTAGTCCTCTTCTGATATTTCTGCAGGTCCAGTAAGTGTTCTAACGAGGGTGCTTGGAGATGCCACCTTAATGGTTCGCAGTGGCTAGTGAGTGGGGGCGAATCCTGGATCCTCCCTGACCAATGGGGTGAAATTTCCCTGTTGCAACACTACCCACGTTTCTAGCAGTTCCTGTTTGCCCTATTACAAACAACCCCACCCTCACTCTCAAAATCCAAGATGGGGAAATCCTTCTCCCCTGTTCAGAGACTGTGTGCCCACCAATAAGTGTGGCCACGGTAATGCTCCTTTTTCTCCTCAGTGGTCACGCAATAGCTTTCTTGGGGGTAGCTTTCCTCTCACTGGGTTTGGTGCCAGCCTGACTATGGGACAAAAGCTGAGCTTTTCCTAATTTTAGCTAACATATGGTTGTGACAGGGCAGGCCCCTTTAAAGTTAATTAAGTTCCTGGGCCCACCACAGCCCGTCTTACTGCCAGGAAAAGAAAACACCTCCTCACTCCCAGGCCATTGTCTCAGCTTTGGCAGTAGTTTTGGCACCTCTTTCACACCTAATTCAGGACAAACACTGGCTGGGCAGATACTGGAGAGCTAGTGGAAATTAGCCTACAGCAGCTACGGGTAAGGTAAAGCAACTTTTTTTAAATGTATATTTCCCATATATTTAATACAAATCTAAATTTACCATTGGATTGGATTTTTACTAAATATCAAAATAGTTAGTAGAATTAAGGCTGTAGCTGATTTAGGTAAAAGGTTATAGGTTAAGGCTGTAGCTGATTTAGGTAAAAAGTTATAGGTTAAAGTTTAAAATATATAATTTGTCTTTTCCTATATACCAGTTACAGCCCGACTAGTGATGATGTTGTTTTTCTGCCTAGTCACTTGGAGAATATGCTATTTCTAATTTCTCACAAGTTCCACTCTAAAATAGTATGAGAGTCCCAAAAAATGAAAGACTGCGAATGACTACCCGAAAAGGAGTAGCTTTGCAACAGTGTGCCCTCCAAATACCAAATATGTAATTAATATATATATTAGAGAGCGCTGCAGTGAACCCTCTCTCCCGTGCAGTCGCAGTCTGCCACCTGACAGCAGCCTCATACTTGGTCCGTTCTCGTGGCGGTCCCGGTAATCACCAATCCCTTGGTAAACACAAAGTTCAATGCCAGTAACATCCGGGACTCTTGACAGGACCGGTTCTTGTACCGCGTTTCTGGCTTACGAAGAAAATATCACAAAAAAGACCACTTGTTGCAGAATGACCCAAGAACACAGCGGTGATTCTTTCGGGAGTCCTTTATTCACAAATTGCGCAGCGTTATGCATTTATATACGTTATATATGTAAATAAATAAATGTTTTACAACCGAAATCTGGGTGCAAAACACTGAAATTTTACAGGTTCCCAATTTGGATGATAACCCATTCACAAAAAGGGAGGGGTCTCTTTAGGAAGGAACCCTTACATTTTGTGAATTAAAAAAAAGTTGGTTGGGGAGTATGCAGTGGTCACTAACACCACTGCCAACTCTCAAACAAATAAAGGAGACTTTTTTTGTTTATCGCAGGCCAGGTTCCTTTAAAGAAGATGTCCTTCATTTATAAAAAAAAATTAAAAAAGGGTTACCTAATTGATAGGCAGTCATGATCCCAGCAGGCTACCATCCCTGTGATTGCCTCCAATCGAAGTGCATTACACTCGGCAACCTACCTCGTGAATAGTAATGAGAAAGGTCGCCTTGAGACCCACTCCTAATTTGAATTTTCCAAATTGACCTATTTGTACAAAGGTCATTTAGGAAAAATGTTTACTAGTCGCAAAAATACTAGTCTCAAATTGCGACTAGTATTTTTTGAACAGTAAATAGCTTATCTGGTGCTTAGTCACTTAACAGATGCATGCCCCTTGTCAACGGTGCTGAAATTAATATGAAATTCACATTATTTCAAACAGGTTCAGGTAGTGCCTTGGGAAATCTGCAAAAGAAAACACATTTGTTTGCATTTAGAAAAATCATAAAGTGATATCTGTTGGGAGGTAAAGTCATTTAACACATGCTGGGTAGTGCTTCATTGACTATTGTGCAGATGACGCAATATACAAATAATTTAGGAATACGCAAGCACTTTGAGATAGCTCCTACTACTGATTTGGTTGGTCACTACGCTGGTATTACTGCAAGGGTTTCCAGTGACAAATACTGCAGGTCAAATTTTGGAGAATCTGTCCCAAGAAATAGTCCCACAGTAAGGAATGCTATGCGGAAATTTGTACTGTAAGATTTCCCCATGTTATTTCCAATTCCATAGGAAATTGGTTCAGGATTACCTATAATTAAGGCTCCCTGTTTTCCGTTTTTACTGATATTTACAGTTAAGTACAGACAGAAAACATATATGCACTTGTCTGTATTCATTTTTAAATGTGGATAAAAACGGAAATTGAGTTACTTTTTGAGTAATTCTAAATACGGTCTGCCATTACTGCCAGGCCAATAGCTGTGTGGATTGATAGGTAAGTGGGCTAAAAAAGAAGGGAAATTTTGTAAAGAGGCTTTAACGGCAGTAGATATGCACAAGGTTGATACGGAAATTTGCATATTTTCTTAAAAGTGCATTAATTTATCTTCTGCGAGTGTTTACAGCATTGAAACCTAGTTGGCATTCAAGCATGAGTGCACATTTAGCGGTTAAATAAATGTGGAAATATACTAATTTCAGCTTCATTTTTCCACAAAACCTAAAATAAATATGGATAAACACAGATAAAATTAGCAAAAAATAAAAATGGATAAATACAAAAGGGAAATGTCCCCCCCAAAAAATACCATAAAAGCAGGAGCCCTACCTATAATCCTACTCCGGATCCCAGAATTATCTATATGTGTACATTCAGCAATATCAAGTACTGTATTACGGTACCAAAATTACCGCATCAGAGTTGATGGAAGCCTTAGTTTTAATAACCAAGTAGAAATGTTTCCAAGACATGTCATTTAAATTGGAAGCTTCTTTTTCAAGCAATAGGAAGCATCCCAAAAACATTTTCAACATACAATTTAGAAAGTACTTACAGGTAACAATGTCATATCGTCCAATTAGGTGTTCTAAAGACGGTTACAAATCACTTTGTTACTCATTCTCTCTATGGGCCTGATTACGGGTTTGGCGGATGGGTTACTCAATCACAAATGTAACGGATATCCCATTCGCCAGATTACGAGTTCCATTATATTCCATTGGATATAATAGAACTCGTAATATGGCGGACGGGCCGCCGTATAACGAGTTCCATTATATTCCATTGGATGTAATGTAACTCATAATATGGCGGACGGGATATTCGTCATGTTTGTGACGAAGTAACCCCCTCCGCCAAACTCATAATCAGGCCCTATGCATTTATATTATGAATGCGCCATAACTGTAATTTTTTTCCTGTACAACCTTGTGATGATTTTCTGAAAACTGTACAAGGTCTATAACCTCTGTGACAGTTGCAAACTTCAAATTGTAATCCTTCAAAAGTCAGATTAAATACATATACGAGTATAATTCACTTTTAAGGAAAGAACTCTGTAGCAAAAAAAAGCTTTTGCTAAAAAAAAATCTTCAAGCAAGGTTTTACAAACGTTATAACCATTACAAAGTATGAAGTAGGCGAAATGTAACTTTTGCTTATACCTATTGTTTTACATTTACTTATGTCACCAGAATAGTTCAGTGGCCATAGAGGGCCATAACACATGGATAGCTGCCATGCTTGACTCCTATCTCGCGTTTTTGTGTATCAAAACAATTGTTTGTATCCAGTTTTAAATGCCCCTTTCATCTGGGAATGTTTGCACAGCCTTCAAAACGTTTAAAGGGCATGTTCCTTTCAATTAACAGAAAAGTGTCAAGTACGATTGTAGCTGGACGACAACCCTTAAATAAAATCAGCAAACACAAGGCAAGCCATGGCCTGAGGCCTTTTGTGTGGCCTGACCTCTCAAACCAACCCCCAGGCCTTAAAGGGGGCATTGCTACAAGTTCGCCCTCTCGTGTGACATTTAAAGGGTACAGCTCCTCAAGCCTCTCTCCCTCCTGCCGGGTCTGTTGAGGCACCGTTATTAAATGCACACAGACGACTTGCAAATGGGACAGACGCATAATCAATCCATAATCAATACAGATAACATTCTGATAAAAATAACTGCGGCTTTCCCTGTCTTTTGTTTCCATTTCTACATGAAAAGATTGCAAACGCATGTTTGGTTGCAACTGAAGATTTAGACACGAGCCCACAAACATCTCTTCTTTATACTATATGCCACCAAGGTGGCCCAGTGAGTTAAACACTTACCACTGGGATCAGTGAGCACAATTTGAATCCTGGCAAATTTAAATCAGTCTTTCACCTGGCTATGGTCTATACATTGGATTACTGTGATTCGGTAATGATTAGTCCTGGGCCACATTTTCATTACATCGGCATAATTAGCATAATTTCAGTCATTTTGCACTACTCCTATTATGCGAATTTCCTGAAATTCCTCTGTTATTCCACATCACATTACTACACGGTGTTCATGGTAAAAATGTACCACAAATGAGCTGTTTGCAGTAAACATTTACAGCGAGCACACAGGAACAACACGAATACAGGGTGCGAGTGGCTTTTCATGGTTCTTTATATTTTTCCCCACTTTTTTTTTTTTTTTTTTTTTTTAATGAATTTCTTTATTAGTTTGTTCCTCCAAATCTGCAGACCATGTACAGAAACAATTATACATCTCATTCACCTCAGGGAACATTACAACAATAATAAATTCAGGGAATTAGACCTCAGCTCACATCTGTGGCGGTTTTCCAAAATCCTGTTTGGGCGGAACAATACACTTTGCACTATAATGCAGTGTCAAATGTCAGCTATGCATTTCTTGTAATTATGTATAATCTTGCATACTTTTGCAGAAATTCTGCATCATTTTATGAAAGCAAAGTACTCCAATTTCGACCAGGCGCAACAGAAAGGACATCAATAAACTCCAGGCAATCCTAAGTGCCGCAGCGGCAGCTTTCACAAATATAGCGCCTCGAGCTTGTCCCTGCAACGGATGCTGATATAGTAGATGGCACAGTTCAAGGTCTTCCAAAATAAGCCACTAAATGGCAATGTGCCAGATAGCATTATATCACTCATGCACCGTGTAGGTCCTATGGAAACAGTATATTTTCACTACCAGGGACCAGTTGTACGGAGCATTTTTGTGATCACAACCAGCTCAATCGCAAAAATGAATTTTCTTATGTACAGACCACAAATTGCGATTCGGTAGCAAGTTACCAAATTGCAATTTGTGTTTGCAACTCAATGTTGATTTGATATTTGGAGGGGCATGTTTAGGGTGTCCCTTGCAAATACCTAATCCAACTGATATGCGTTATTGTTTTGCGACCAAATTCTAGTTGCATAACATTAAGCTCATACCATCTTCTCAAGGAAGGTAGTAGCCATCCGCAAACACGAAAGGAATCTTTTTTTTTTTTTTTTAAAGAGTAGGTAGCGCCCCATGGCATTTTTCCTTTTTTAAATGCATCCCAGTTTCCTTTAAGGTTGCATTTTGAAAAATAAAAATGCTTATTTTAAAAGTGATCATAGATACGGCGGTCTGCTGACCTCAGCAGGCCACCATCCCTGTGATGGCAGCCACTGGTAAAGGACCGCAATTTGCTACCAACCTCATTAATATTCATGAGGTAGGATGAATTGCGACCCAGTAGAAATCACTAATCAGTACATAGGTCGGCTGGCAAATTACCAGACTGGTCACAAAAATACTAGTCACAGATTGCGAACAGTCCTTCGTACATCTGACCCCAACTGCTGGAATTGCTTTATAGGAGCACATGCATCCAAGCAACCAACTACATAGGTTTCAGAAGGCCTTAAAGATTAAGGCCTGAAGAATGTGTCCTTATGCCCTTTAGAACCCTTGGATCCAAGTTCTGTATAAGAGCACCAGTGACATGACGTTTACACCATTCATTTATAGCGCTTAGAAGTGGCAGTATAAAGTGTCAGATGGAAAACACGTCATTATTAAGGGGTAGGCCAAGGTGGCTATATATTTTCAGTGTATTACCCATAAATTGTGTGAGCGCTATGGGTTTTCCGTGGGGGGGGGGGGTCACCAGGGGCGTAGCTTCCATTGGTGAAGCAAGCACCGTGGCACCGGTGCCCAGAGGTCGGAGGGGCCCACTGAACCCTGAACAATGTTTGGCATTCTATCACTCTCAGGAGGATGAAAGAGCCACCCCACAGCATTTGAAACCTGTAATAAGGTGATTATATTCATACACAAAATCACCCACAGAGCATTTTTTACCAGCATTGAGTCCTGAATTTTTATTTATTTTTTGCAGTTTTACATAGCGCGAACTCGACCCAAAGGTATTGGAGCGCTTTACATGAGCACCAGTTACATTATACAAAGACATTCATTGTTGGTAGGCACGGAGAGATTAAGAGTATTTGCCCAGAATCACAAGGTGTTGAGCCGACACCGAGAATCGAACCTGGCTCCCCAGCTTCGAAGGCGACAGCTCTGCAGGTTATAGGCAGATTTGTGAAGTAGGCACATTAACCAAAATAAAACATTCACTAGAATTAAAAATCGTGACCTGCAAGTTACAAACACCAGTGGCATTACCTTATTTAGCTTCTTTCGGGAAATCCAGTGCTTTGAGACTCACAAACTATGGCCAACTCTCTATAGCACACATAATGGAGTCGTTTTTATAAATTCAGTTGAAGCCACTCATCAGCGATATATTATATTCTGTTTGATGCACGTGCACGGCTCCCACCAATCAATATGAGGATACCAGCTTGACTTTTAGCCTCCAATTTCAAATTCCTTCACATCTATAGAATGTTTTAACATTTTCAATTTCGTTTTGTCATTTATATACACTATATTAGTCTATATTTTTTCAATTTAATTTTTTTAAGCAGTCGCCACTAAGCAGGTTGTTGAAGACCCTGAAACACAGGTTAAGAACTGCTAAGCTAGGGGATCACAGTGGATGCTGGACTAGCTACAGAAATATGTTGTCATAAATGTTTCTTTTATACGGGATATAGCAACCACACCCATGCGCCCAAAAGCCTGCAACTAACATTTAAAGTCGCAAAAATATTATGCATTTAGCTAAGAAGACAAAAAGTGAAAAACAATTGGAGGTTTGGTTAAAGAAAGGTGTATAGAAAAACAGCCAGCCAAAGCAATATTGGTAGGAGCTAAAACATTTCTCTGTGGCCCTAAAGCCCCAAATCGTCAATTGCTCCCTATATTGAGAGGAAAAGAAATACAGTGTTCAACTGAAAGTGTTGAAAGGATCGATTTTTGATCAGATCCTATGCTCCTGGATCTGCCCATCCACTCGTACTGTAAAACTGACATTTGGGCTCAGAAATGTGATCCGGTAAAGGTCCCGGTGGGATCAATATTGGACATGATCCATAAAAGCTCTTGTGCGAGTCATGCTTTGAATGGTCTCTTCTGCGAAGGGAATCAGGTGCAGATATGGAAGAGCGGGCATCAGTCGTGTGCACCAACCGAAAGTTTTTAGGAGGACATTAACCAGGGATGAGAGGGAAAGAACAAGATTAGGAGAGGATTACATATTAAAAAATGATTGAATGAGGTGAGGCGGATAAGAGTTAGAAATAAAGTGGCGGATCATACGTATTAAAGTGTTGGCTTCATGCCAATGACTAATGCTGCTCAAATTGAGATTTAAGCTGACAGTACTAAACGACAAGATGGGAAGATGACTAAACGAGCACAATGATGTCAATGCTAATTAACGTACATGTGGATCTGCCGCGGGGAGAGCGTGGACATGCACTTTGGGAAAGTCACTGGTAGGAGATGCTAAGGAAGCAGCTTGGAAGCAAGTCCCCAGTACACTGTACAATATGAGGATCACAAACTGACGATTGTGGTTACAAGTCTATGGACACATGGTCTTCAGAGTGTCAATCGCAGATTTCCATAACAAGGAGTTTGCATAGTAAATTGCATTAACTTGTGGTTAGGTAAAGCGGGTGTGAGGTTGTAGGAAGCTGGGATAAGGAGCATGGGATTGAATATATGATGTTTATTATGTGACTGAGGCATTGTATACTTCAAGAAATCTATATGTACGGACAGTACACAAGTTAATGAAGATTCCATAGATTTGAATCGAGCCAGTGCGTGATTAGATTTCAGATGCAGATTTTGCTCAATTTTGAAAGCTATCTTTGTGGCCTCTAAAACTGAACACAGCACTCCAGATGCAACCTCCCTTCCCTGCATAGAAAAAAAACTCTCCAGAGGCGACCTCCCTGCATGGACACAACACTCCAGAGGCAACCACTCAGCATGGACACAAGTCTCCAAAGGTAACCTCCCTGCATGGACGCAGCACTCCAGGGCAACCTCCCTGCATGGACACAGCACTCCAGGGGCATCCTCCTTGCATGGATGCAGCACTCCAGAGGCAACTTCCCTGCATGGACACAGCACTCCAGAGGCAACCTCCCTGCATGGACCCAACTTTCCAGAGGCGACCTCCCTGGGTGGACAAAACTCTCCAGAGCAACCTCCCTGCATGGAACCAACTTTCCAGAGGCGACCTCCCTGGGTGGACACAACTCTCCAGAGGCAACCACCCTGCATGGACGCAAGTCTCAAGAGGTAACCTTCCTGTATGGACACAGCACTCCAGAGGCAGCCTCCTAACTTGGACACATCACTCCAGGGGCAACCTCCCTGCATGGACCCAACTATCCAAAGGCAACCTCCCTGCATGGACACACCTCTCCAGAGGCACCCACCATGCATGGACACACCTCTCCAGAGGCAACCTCCATGCATGGACACACCTCTCCAGAGGCAACCTCCATGCATGGACACACCTCTCCAGAGGCAACCTCCATGCATGGACACACCTCTCCAGAGGCAACCTCCATGCATGGACACACCTCTCCAGAGGCAACCTCCATGCATGGACACACCTCTCCAGAGGCAACCTCCATGCATGGACACACCTCTCCAGAGGCAACCTCCATGCATGGACACACCTCTCCAGAGGCAACCTCCATGCATGGACACACCTCTCCAGAGGCAACCTCCATGCATGGACACACCTCTCCAGAGGCAACCTCCATGCATGGACACACCTCTCCAGAGGCAACCTCCCTGCATTGACATCACTACAGATGCAACATCCCTGCACGAACACCGCATTCCAGAGGCTCCCTCCATGGACACAACTCTCCAGAGGCAACCTCTCTGCATGGACACAACTCTCCAGAGGCAACCTCCCTGCACGGACGCAGCACTCCAGAGGCAACCTCCCTGCATGGGCGCAGCACTCCAGAGGCAACCTCCCTGCTTGGACGCAGCACTCCAGAGGCAACCACCCTGCATGGACGCAAGTCTCCAGAGGTAACCTTCCTGTATGGACATAGCTCTCCAGAGGCAGCCTTCTAACTTGGACACATCACTCCAGGGGCAACCTCCCTGCATGGACCCAACTTTCCAGAGGCGACCTCCCTGGGTGGACAAAACTCTCCAGAGCAACCTCCCTGCATGGAACCAACTTTCCAGAGGCGACCTCCCTGGGTGGACACAACTCTCTAGAGGCAACCACCCTGCATGGACGCAAGTCTCCAGAGGTAACCTTCCTGTATGGACACACCTCTCCAGAGGCAACCTCCATGCATGGACACAGCTCTCCAGAGGCAGCCTCCTAACTTGGACACATCACTCCAGGGGCAACCTCCCTGCATGGGCGCAGCACTCCAGAGGCAACCTCCCTGCTTGGACGCAGCACTCCAGAGGCAACCTTCATGCATGGACACACCTCTCCAGAGGCAACCTCCATGCATGGACACACCTCTCCAGAGGCAACCTCCATGCATGGACACACCTCTCCAGAGGCAACCTCCATGCATGGACACACCTCTCCAGAGGCAACCTCCATGCATGGACACACCTCTCCAGAGGCAACCTCCATGCATGGACACACCTCTCCAGAGGCAACCTCCATGCATGGACACACCTCTCCAGAGGCAACCTCCATGCATGGACACACCTCTCCAGAGGCAACCTCCCTGCATTGACATCACTACAGATGCAACATCCCTGCACGAACACCGCATTCCAGAGGCTCCCTCCATGGACACAACTCTCCAGAGGCAACCTCTCTGCACGGACACAACTGTCCAGAGGCAACCTCCCTGCACGAACGCAGCACTCCAGAGGCAACCTCCCTGCACGGGCGCAGCACTCCAGAGGCAACCTCCCTGCATGGGCGCAGCACTCCAGAGGCAACCTCCCTGCATGGGCGCAGCACTCCAGAGGCAACCTCCCTGCATGGGCGCAGCACTCCAGAGGCAACCTCCCTGCATGGGCGCAGCACTCCAGAGGCAACCTCCCTGCTTGGACGCACCACTCGAGAGGCAACCTCCCTGCTTGGACGCAGCACTCCAGAGACAACCACCCTGCATGGACGCAAGTCTCCAGAGGTAACCTTCCTGTATGGACACAGCTCTCCAGAGGCAGCCTTCTAACTTGGACACATCACTCCAGGGGCAACCTCCCTGCATGGACACAGCTCTCAAGAGGCAACCTCCCTGCATTGACACAGCACTCCTGGGGCAACCACCCTGCATGGACCCCAACTATCCAAAGGCAACCTCCCTGCATGGACACACCTCTCCAGAGGCACCCTCCCTGCATGGACACACCTCTCCAGAGGCAACCTCCATGCATAGACACACCTCTCCAGAGGCAACCTCCATGCATGGACACACCTCTCCACAGGCAACCTCCCCGCATTGGCATCACTACAGATGCAACATCCCTGCACGAACACCGCATTCCAGAGGCTCCCTCCATGGACACAACTCTCCAGAGGCAACCTCCCTGCATGGACACAACTCTCCAGAGGCAACCTCCCTGCATGGACGCAGCACTCCAGAGGCAACCTCCCTGCATGGGCGCAGCACTCCAGAGGCAACCTCCCTGCATGGGCGCAGCACTCCAGAGGCAACCTCCCTGCTTGGACGCAGCACTCCAGAGGCAACCTCCCTGCTTGGACGCAGCACTCCAGAGGCAACCTCCCTGCTTGGACGCAGCACTCCAGAGGCAACCTCCCTGCTTGGACGCAGCACTCCAGAGGCAACCTCCCTGCTTGGACGCAGCACTCCAGAGGCAACCTCCCTGCTTGGACGCAGCACTCGAGAGGCAACCTCCCTGCTTGGACGCAGCACTCCAGAGACAACCACCCTGCATGGACGCAAGTCTCCAGAGGTAACCTTCCTGTATGGACACAGCTCTCCAGAGGCAGCCTTCTAACTTGGACACATCACTCCAGGGGCAACCTCCCTGCATGGACACAGCTCTCAAGAGGCAACCTCCCTGCATTGACACAGCACTCCTGGGGCAACCACCCTGCATGGACCCCAACTATCCAAAGGCAACCTCCCTGCATGGACACACCTCTCCAGAGGCACCCTCCCTGCATGGACACACCTCTCCAGAGGCAACCTCCATGCATAGACACACCTCTCCAGAGGCAACCTCCATGCATGGACACACCTCTCCACAGGCAACCTCCCCGCATTGGCATCACTACAGATGCAACATCCCTGCACGAACACCGCATTCCAGAGGCTCCCTCCATGGACACAACTCTCCAGAGGCAACCTCCCTGCATGGACACAACTCTCCAGAGGCAACCTCCCTGCATGGACGCAGCACTCCAGAGGCAACCTCCCTGCATGGGCGCAGCACTCCAGAGGCAACCTCCCTGCTTGGACGCAGCACTCCAGAGGCAACCTCCCTGCTTGGACGCAGCACTCCAGAGGCAACCTCCCTGCTTGGACGCAGCACTCCAGAGGCAACCTCCCTGCTTGGACGCAGCACTCCAGAGGCAACCTCCCTGCTTGGACGCAGCACTCCAGAGGCAACCTCCCTGCTTGGACGCAACTCTCCAGAGGCAACCTCCCTGCATGGACAACTCTCCAGAGGCAACCTCCCTGCATGAACACAACTCTCCAGAGGCAACCTCCCTGCATGGACACAACTCTCCAGGGGCAACCTCCCTGCATGGACACAACTCTCCAGGGGCAACCTCCCTGCATGGACACAACTCTCCAGGGGCAACCTCCCTGCATGGACACAACTCTCCAGAGGCAACCTCCCTGCATGGACACAACTCTCCAGAGGCAACCTCCCTGCATGGACACAACTCTTCAGAGGCAACCTCCCTGCATGGACACCTCTCCAGAGGCAACCTCCCTGCATGGACACAACTCTCCAGCGGCAACCTCCCTGCATGGAGACAGCACTCCAGGTACTTCCAGAACTGGACTCGGTGGTCTTGATGAGGTCTACAGAACTGGATTCAATTGTGCAGATCCAGCTGTCAGTGCAGGACTCAACACTTGCAGATGTGACCTCCAGATATGGACCAGGTATTCCAGAGGCCAACGTCAGATTCGGACTTAGTACTTCCCAAATTTCTTTATTAACATTTTGTAAAAAAATAAAAATAGTCATCCAATACAAAAACACACCGGTTCGAGAGTCAGAACATTTACAAAACTTCAGTATAAATTCAGTGCCACGCCAGTTTGCTACAGATTTTAATCTTAAAATTGTATATCTTTGTTTATCTCTGGTGTGAAACAGGGGTGGAGATGGTGAAGGGGAGGTCAAAGGGAACCAGGCGCAGGTAAGCGCCCAACTTCTAGAAGGCAAATAATATTCACAAATTCCTAAAAACAGTGAGGGGGCGGGGGAGCAATTGTGTCACACTCACCTCCTGAACAACTAGTCGTATCATCCACATCCCTCATCTTATATCTGATCCACCCTCAGCTGGGGGTGGGGAAGTGACTCCGTGATATTAAGGCTACTCCAGGCCTGCCAGTAGCAATGGGGCGACAATACTGCGGGACTTAGTACTTCAGATGTGATCTTGAGAAAGGTACTCAATATTCCAGAAGTGGTCCCCAGAACTGGACAAAAACCTTCAGAGGCTACCAGCACAACCGGACATGCCACCTACGATGACTCCACAGGAATCTGTCTCAGTACTCAAATGCCACGTTCAATACTGGATTCAATACTCTGTCTATGCCCACTACCATTGGACTCAACCTTGCAGATGTGACCTACAGATGACCGTTAGAACACGACTCAATACTCCAGCTTGAACCCTAAGAACTGGACACAACACTGCTGTGTGACATCCGCCACTGGAGTTATTAACACTCCTGGTATGACCTCTAGCACTGCAGTCCGTACTATACTTGCAATCTCCAGAGCTAGATACAGTACTCCAATCAGATGAACCTCTCCACGTGTCTCCAGGTGGCATCTCCACAACTTGGTACACTATTTAAATGCCACCTCCAAAACTGGTACAAAACTCAAGTGGTGACTGGAGGAACAGAACCCAAGACTCCATATATGATCACCAGAACTGCACTCAGTACTTTAGAAGGGACTTAAAATGCAACCTCCAAAATTCAACACTGTAATCCAACCGTAGCCTTCAGAGCTGTATTGAACACTCTGGGCGTGACCACCGGAAATAGACAGCACTTCAGATGCAACATCCAGAGCGGAGCTCTAACAGATGGGTTTACATGTGCACTTCACTGTGCAGTGTCCCTAGTGAGGCATGCCATTGACATTGTCTGTAAATAGGTTCTATGCTCATGGCGCCAAAGGGCTCGTACGGCACCCCAGTGATGTGTCACAACTTTGCTGAAAGCAGCCTAGGAGGCTTATGTTCCTGTGAGGAGTCCCCTCTACACACCGTGACACCCGAGAAATGTATGATGGCGGCCGCGACAAGGCAAACAGGAAGTCAGGTTAGCAGTCTAGTAGACCAACCGGACTTTCCTAACGAGCCACCAATCAGAACCAACTCGGGCGGAGCTATGGGGGATATAAAGGTGGAGCAGGGAATATCAGGAAGTGCAGCAGCGAAAGAAGAAGACACGGACGCGGAGAAGGAGACGAACATCGGAGGAACAAACAAGGAAGAGGTGGAGAAGGAGACTGTGTACGGGGACGAACAGAACCCAACCCAGGAGAAGCAGTACACCGACGGCCGCTCCAGGAGCAACGCGCTTGAGTACAGCCCTCCAACGGTTGGGGAAGAAGCTGGGACTCTCTCCCCCACGGCCCAGGAGGGTCGTGGGTTAAGGCAAGTACCCGAGGCTGGGTTCTTTTCTCTGCGGGGCTGGTAGGCAGGAGTCAAGGCTCACAACCGCTTCCTACACTAAGCCTCCCCCTTGCACTTAGGCACAGCACGACAGGGACACCGGTGAAGGGTGCACTCCCCCCCCTAATGTATGTTGTAAACCTCAGATCTGAGATCTGATTCTTGTTTTCTATCTCTTCTGTTGTTTCTCTACCACGCCCCGTGACGTCCACTGACAAGCCACAGACTCCCGTCACCTCCCGAGGACGCCCAGTGATACCAGGCAACATCTCTGTAGCAAGAGAAGAAAAGAACACCAACCGGACTTGAACTGAGCTTTACCCTATTCATTACCCTATGCCCCAATTCAGCCCTGAATCCGGACCAGGAGGGCATTAAGCAGGACGCTATCTTTTTTTTTTTTTGTACTTCTTACATCTCCTTAAAATAAAACAGAAACCTCCTCATAGGAGACCGCAAGAAAGAAATCTCCCCAGTGTGTGTTTTTTTTTACATAACCCCGAGTGGCCCGCCCCTACCAGTAACAGTCTTACAGTGGTGTCAGAAGTGGGATAGTCAGGTAAACATGACACGACCCCTTACGATGGAGGAAATGATGACCCAATTAGCCGAAGGGCAGCGCCATTTACAGCTAGTGTTTGAAGAACAGACGAAAATGGCACAACGGGAGCGCGAAGCCTTTCAGACTGCCTTAAAAGCACAAGCTGCCCTTATGTCCGCTAACCAGCAGGTCCAGGACACAGCTATTTTACGTCTCACTGACGCCATAACAAGCACCAGAGTACATCCCAACGTCCCCAGTACTGTCTTGCAGAAATATCAAGAAGGGGACGACCCAGACTTTTTTTTTGTGAATTTTGAGAGGGTGGCTTCCACAGCTGGATGCCCCCCGGAAAGATGGGGACAATACATCGCTCCTTTACTTTCTGGCGAACTACAAGCGGCCTTTCAGGCCGCCAATCCTGCCGGAACCACCCCCTATACCGAGGTAAAGCGGGCCATCTAGAAAGGTTAGGATGTGACCCGGAATATTACCGTGCCCGCTTTCAGAAGGAGAAATGGGTGACCGGAGACAGTCCGAGGGCTCTATACTACAGGATAAGATCTGGGGAATCGTTGGCGCCAACCGTCCACTGCCACAATGGACGAGGTGACAGAGAAAATCTATTTGGAACAATACTTAGAGGCCCTCCCTCCTCAGACTAGGTCATGGGTCAAACAACACCCCCATCTTACAGTAACAGTCGACCTGGCGTGTGCCAACCACAGGTCCCCCGATCTTAAAACACAACCTCAACGACCTCCCCAAACCTCTTGCGTCCCCACACGAAAACAGCTACAGACAGTCGTCCCCTTTCCACTCCCATGAGGCAGATATCCAGACCACCTATAGGATCACAACCATTAAAGGGAACTCAGCCATTACAGGGACCACAGTGTTTCCACTGCGCAGAGTGGGGACACATTGCCCGAAACTGCCCTTCTCTACCCCCTTCTCAGGAACCCATGGACGTAGGCTACACTCGAGGTGGCATTTACAAGGCGGTAGAACCTCCACAGAGATACCAGAAACGAATACTAGTAAACGGGAAAGCAGTTGTGGCTTTCTTACATACAGGGTGCCACCACACAGTGGTCAGCGAGGAACTGTTGCCTAAAACCCAACCTGTAGGGAAGGAATACGTACAGGTCACGTGCGTACATGGGGAAAAGAAGTTATACCCTTTGGTAGAGGCGTTATTAACGATAGACGGGGAACCGCTTCTCCGAAAAGTAGGGGTAATACCCTCCCTTCCCGAATCAGTGCTCTTAGGCACCGACTTGCCCCGTTTTCACGAGTATCTCTCATCCCTTTCTTCCCCTTCGGCCGTAGCAGGCTGGCTAGGAAAACGCCCCGTTTGCACAGACCCCAATAGAGGGAGGCCCATATAAAAGACCCATGATACGTAGGGAAAAAAGGGCAGAAAGACTGAAATTCCGCCAGGCCTGTGATATGTTGTCCGCCCCCGTTCTTGTCTTCCCAGAAGAACCCCAGGTACCAAGCCGAAACTTCCGAGCCGCCCAGAGGGATGACGACACCTTGCAGCACGCCTGGAATCAAAGAAAGGCCCCATTTTTTGTGTAAAAAAAGGCCTATTGTATCGGGTAATAAGAGAAGAAGGGCACACCAAGGAACAGTTGTTGGTACCCCGGCCCTTCCGTGAATATATATTGAATCTTGCACACAACCAGGCAGGGGGTGGTCACTACGGGAAAGAACACACCATAAAATATCAGCTCCATAGGTTTTACTGGCCTGGGGTATACCAGGAGGTAGCGAAATATTGCGCATCTTGTACCCGATGCCAGTTGTCTAACAACCATGTCCTCCCTCGGGCCCCCCTGCAACCCCTACCTATTATTGATATCCCGTTTCGACGGGTAGGCATGGACCTTGTGGGGCCACTGCCTCCTTCAGCGCGGGTCCACCAATATATACTAGTCCTAGTGGATTACGCTACAAGATACCCAGAGGCAATACCCCTAACCAGTTCAACCACCACGTCCATCGCCCAGGCTATGGTCTCCTTCTCCCGTGTAGGTTTTCCCCAAGAACTCTTAACCGATCAGAGTACCCCCTTTATGTCCAGACTAATGAAACAGATCTGTACGTTGTTCGGCATTGAGCAGATCCGAACAGCTGTATACCACCCACAAACCGACGGCTTGGTCGAGAGATATAACAAAAACAATAAAAACTATGTTAAGGAAAACCATAGAAAAGACGAGGAGGGACTGGGATCGGCAACTGCCCCCAGTGTTATTCGCTATGAGGACCCATGAGCAGAAGTCTACGGGGTTCTCCCCTTACGAATTGCTCTTCGGGCGACCACCCCGTACTCTTCTGGACATGGCAGTCGAACAATGGGTTGAAGAAGAAGACGAGAGCAAACCGTTATTACAGTATAGCACGACACTAAGGAATACCCTAGTATCCCTGTGGGAAAAAGTTCACACAAATATGGAGAAAGCCCAGGAACAGCAAAAACGCTCCTATAACAAAAACACTAAGATAAGGGAATTTAACGTAGGAGACCACGTCCTCATATTACTACCGACCACCGATAAGAAGCTGCTGGCCACATGGCAAGGGCCATATAAAGTCCTGGATAAAGTAACTCCTGTATCCTATTAAGTGGCTGTCCCCCACAAAGCACAGACAGGGCAAACCTATCACGTTAACCTAATAAAAGCTTGGGAAGGACCCCTACCGTCTATATCAGGTAAAAGCTCCCCCATACATCACATCTCCCTGGGTAGACACCTTGATATCCCTTCAGTCCCTTCGCACCTCGACCAGGCAGAATCCGTTCACATAGGTCCCCAACACGGAAGATCAAAGACAACAGGTATTGACCCGGTGTTCTTCCTTTTCGGACGTCATATCAGGTAAACCAGGATGTACAGACCTGGTCGAACACCACATAGACACAGCAAACGCAAAGCCAATCAGACTAAGACCATATCGGATACCCGCTGCCAGAAGACAGGCTGTAAACCAAGAGATACAAGCAATGCTGACAGCAGATATCATTCAGCCCTCCCACAGTGCTTGGTCCTCCCCAATCGTGCTGGTCCCCAAACCCGATGGGAGTATTAGGTTGTGTGTGGATTTTCGGCAATTAAACTCCATCTCAAAGTTCGACGCCTATCCCATGCCCCGAGTGGACGAACTTATAGATCGTCTAGGAGATGCCAGAGTGATGTCTACAATCGACCTCACCAAAGGATATTGGCAGATTCCAAGGCCCTGGATTCCCGAGAAAAGACCGCCTTCTCTACCCATTTCGGACCGTTCCACTTCAAAGTTCTCCCCTTTGGGCTACATGGAGCCCCGGCAACGTTCCAAAGGCTAATGGGCATCTTACGGCGTGAACATCACACCTATGCTGTAGCATACCTAGATGATATTGTTGTCCATAGCCCTGACTGGGAGACGCACCTTGTACATCTACGTAACATCCTACAGACACTAAAGAAGGCGGGTCTTACCATCAATCCCAAGAAAACTACCCTTGGTACCGACCATATTCGTTATCTCGGGTATGACATCCAAGCCGGACAAATCAGGCCACAGATAGATAACTTAGAGGCTATAAATAATATACCCCGTCCCACCACAAAGAAAGAGGTCCGTTCCTTCCTTGGGCTCATAGGTTATTACCGCCGGTTCATACCTCACTTTGCAGCCCTTGCAAGCCCCCCTCACTGACCTTCTCACGAAAATCATGTCCGGGAAACCCCTCCACCGGTCGTCCACACAAGAGCACAGTTTTACACAACTCAAGGCCATATGTAATGCACCTGTACTCGTATTCCCCAATTATCAAAAGACCTTCGTGCTTCAAACAGATGCCTCAGGTAGGGGTTTAGGAGCGGTTGTCTCCCAACCTGACAAAGACGGGTTTCTCCGCCCTATCCTGTACCTGAGCCGCAAGCTATTCCCTAGGGAAACCCATTATGCCACGATAGAACAGGAGTGCTTAGCCATTAAATGGGCCATCAAAGCCCTCCAGTACTATCTGTTAGGACGACAGTTCCTGTTATTGACTGATCACGCCCCATTGACTTGGCTCTCTCAAAACAAAGACTCCAACCCTAAAATTCTCCGTTGGTTCCTTGCCTTACAGCCCTTCTCTTTCTGGACCATGCACGCCCCAGGGCGACTACAGATGAACGTGGACTTCCTCTCCCGACATCCAGCATCAGAATGGCCCACACGTCCATTCCAGGAGGGGAGGTATTGTGAGGAGTCCCCTCTACACACCGTGACACCCGAGAAATGTATGACGGCGGCCTCGACAAGGCAAACAGGAAGTCAGGTTAGCAGTCTAGTAGACCAACCGGACTTTCCTAACGAGCCACCAATCAGAGCCAACTCGGGCGGAGCTATGGGGGATATAAAGGCGGAGCAGGGAATACCAGAAAGTGCAGCAGCGAAAGAAGAAGACGCAGAGAAGGAGACGAACATCGGAAGAACAAACAAGGAAGAGGCGGAGAAGGAGACGGTGTCCGGGGACAA
The DNA here is from genome assembly GCF_964204655.1 of Triturus cristatus. NCBI lineage: Eukaryota > Metazoa > Chordata > Amphibia > Caudata > Salamandridae > Triturus > Triturus cristatus. The sequence continues at coordinate 88,669,182 of NC_140586.1, forward strand.
ACAGCACCCAACCCAGGAGAAGCAGTACACCGACAGCCGCTCCAGGAGCAATGCGCTTGAGTACAGCCCTCCAACGGTTGGAGAAGAAGCTGGGACTCCCTCCCTCACGGCCCAGGAGGGTCGTGGGTTAAGGCAAGTACCCGAGGCTGGGTTCTTTTCTCTGCGGGGCTGGAGGGCAGGAGTCAAGGCTCACAACCCCTTCCTACTTTAAGCCTCCCCCTTGCACTTAGGCACAGCACAACAGGGACACCGGTGAAGGGTGCACTCCCCCCCCTAATGTATGTTGTAAACCTCAGATCAGAGATCTGATTCTTGTTTTCTTTCTCTTCTGTTTCTCTACCACGCCCCATGACGTCCACTGACAAGCCACAGACTCCCGTCACCTCCCGAGGACGCCCAGTGATACCAGGCAACATCTCTGTAGCAAGAGAAGAAAAGAACCCCAACCGGACTTGAACTGAGCTTTACCCTATTCATTACCCTATGCCCCAATTCAGCCCTGAATCCGGACCAGGAGGGCATTAAGCAGGACGCTATCGTTTTTTTTTTGTTTGCATTACTTACATCTCCTTAAAATAAAACAGAAATCTCCTCATAGGAGACCGCAAGAAAGAAATCTCCCCAGTGTGTTTTTTTTTTTTACATAACCCTGAGTGGCCCGCCCCTACCAGTAACAGTCTTACAGTTTCCTTCTGGGGGAGCTCTCCTGGCAGTTTGGACTGAACGGTTCCTATATGAGCAGAAAAGGTCCGATTTGCACATGGCTGGTCCTTTTCTAGAGCAGTATGGGGGGCAATTAATGAAGGATTGGAATGTGGCACTGAGTAATTACAAGTGATTGAGATTACTTTGAGCATTCCACCTGTCATATTTTTGCTTTTCTAATTAAGAGAACCTAAGGGAAATGGCTACTCCCAGCCATGGGTGCCAAGCTCCCTGCGCCATTGATCTCAAGCCACACCCCACTGATGAGGTCCAAGTAGGCTAAAACAGGTCTGGGGCTGCTTGTGTTCCCGCCTGATGGTGCAACGGTCTGAAAGTTCAGGCTTGACTGTTCCTGCTAAAGCAGGACTACGTCTGATTTGCATATGGACTGTCAGTCTAGACTGCCATATTGGTAAAAAAAAAACACAGGACTAACGTAACAATAAACCCAGAACAATATCAGTAAATACGATTCATTCGCTCTTACCACACATCATTTTTTTGTTTGTTTTTCTTTATTATTAGGAGAAAGCCGTGAAACTTCCTGGCCCTTGCCCAAGAAGTGTTCAGGAGACAGGTTTCAGTAACAGGTAGCACGGGATGCCACATCACCCTGTACCCTATTTCCCTATTTTCCCACCTCATCTGTGTGAGAAAGCCTGTGGATGGACCTGTCCTGGATGGAAACGTGGCCTCCTGGAAATATATCTGCAATCTCGGGTTAAAAGGGCCCCCTAATATCTGACCAGACAGTGATTGATCACCCTTAAAACTAATACTGAGAAGCTACTCTTACTTCATGGGCCAGGAATTCTCATGACCAGGGATAGGCGCCGCACAGCAGTGTGTCTGGGAAATCTACTGAGATCAAGGGGATCAAGGGATGGAATCCTGGTTAGTCCTCCTGTTGGTTGGGACCAGGCCTAGAACAGCCCCCTGCAAGTAGCGTGGCAGACTACATGGGGAAGAGATATCTACCACCTGTAAAACGTTTTTTTTTTTACTATATACCCCTGAGAAGAGCCTAACATTTCCAGTGATTAGCCATGCCCCCTGGAGAAAGGGAGTGCAGTGCAAGGGAGTACACAGTCCTGTATATGGCTGGAAGTGCTCCCTGAAACTTCTTTGAAGGAGAAATCCTCGCCTTGAGCTGAAAGTGGGTATTGGGGTACCACTCCTGGAGGAAGCTGCCTTTGAGGAGCCCTACAGCCCAACAGCCTCCCATCCCAGGAGCTGGGCCACTGAAATGTGTGCGTGGCCCGGGGAGGGGGCTGTTTTTTGAGGATCTCTGTGGAGAGCCTCCTCTGCCCCTGGAACCATCAAGGTGACCCTTGTGGCCCCCAAAAGGATCTCAAGATTGCTTGGCCGGAAGGCCTTCAGTGTTGTTAGGCAAGGCTTTTCCAAGCAAACTGCATGCAGATCCATATAGTGATTGAAGAGAAATTACTCTTTGAAACCTCTTTTTGTGTAGCCATTAAGTCCACCGAACCTGGCTTTTTCTGAGATGAAATCATGGCCGTGCTTGGTCATAAAAAATTCCCAACCACTTTCAGCGGTTCAGAAGATATTTCCACTTTCCCTGTTTCATCACCACGACACGGGGGATTCCGGTGCACAGACCCTGGAGGACAACTCCAGTCCCCCCTTCGGTCTCCCTCTGGCCCGCCTCCACCGGAAGCTCGTCATTTGTGCAGCAAGTAGTGTGTAGCTTTGGGTGTGTGGGAGAGATTGGGCCCAAGGAAGCAACAGGAGAGGTCCCTTGCATGGTGCAGAGTTTAGGAAGGGAGTATGCATTGTTCCCTGCGCAGTGCACCACCATCTAAGAACCTTGCTGGATGTTGACAGCTCAATGGCCCCTCCGCCACCGTTGTCTGTGCGCGCATGCGCACTAACTTCAGCTGAAACCAGATAAACTCTGCAGGCCCACGAACTAAGGATCGAAGAAAAAGAACTGCAGTTCTTTCCTGCCCTGAGAGAGACACCATGCGTTAAAACCAGAGGGCAGCAGCTTGCACAGTGCGAGGAACCAGTGTCCACTTCCACCCCCGTCCCCACCAACCACTTTTCACACATTTTCTATTTCTGTGGCTAAGAAAGGTCCACCCCTTCATTTTTCACGCTGCTCAGCATCCATACGCCCTCCCGTCTGGCTTGTGTGATGTGATCTCACCCTGCACATCTCAGGGTGATTCCCAGGCCCTTCTGGTGAAGAGGAGAGGGCTTTGGAGCTCCCTAGCTGCCCCCACACAAGCACCCACGCACAGGGCCGGCTTTAGCGCAGATGGTGCCTGGTGTGACAATCTTTTTTCAACCCTTTGGCCTCCTTCCCCACGGATTCCCTCACTACCACCCTCCAACAGTGCCTCATATCTCTCCATAACCCCTCTCTCTCATACATTTCATTTGTTTCATAGCGATACTACTCGGTGTAGGGCGTCAGAGCACTTTACATCACACACACATTACACAGAAAAAATGAATCATGCATGTGTAAATGAGTCTATAGGAAAGGTTACATAGGACAATGAGGATTACAAGGTGTAGGAACAACTTCTCATCCATACTAGTAGGCAGTGTATTTTAAGAATCTTGTGTCTAGAGAAGCGCACACTCTGGATTTAAAAAGTACCACAGTGGTTGCCGTTTGCTTTACTAATAACAATGTTTTTCTACCCATTCTAACCCTCTTTAGCAACATTCAAATAATGAAAGACTGGGGAAAACGTAAGGTTCCAACCCTATGCCTTGCGGTCTGCATGCAGTTCTTTAATGGCAGTTCATAGGTCCCTTGCTATATTAGGATTTTAACAAAAGGATCTCTGTGACAAAAGCAGCAACCCACTGAGCTATCTACAAAAAACACAGTTCTGTGATCTGCATGGTACACTTTCTTTGCAGCAGGCATATTAACCCTTTGCGCTACTTTATCTTGAGTAAGATCTGCACCCAGACAAAACTCAATCTCTCAAGCAGTAATATTAATCATCAGAGTTATCTTGACATTTTTATTGTTGCCTAAAAACTGTCCAACACAGAAGGAACTCAGCAGAGGGTGCTTTTAAACGCATAACTTCATTTTAAACACCGCTCCTCCTACCTACCCACCGCCCCCAAACCCCTTTCCCCCACCCAAGGTCGGCACTAGGTGCGGCTGCACCAGTCGCACTGTCCTAAAGCCACCCCTGCCCACAAACCCTTGCAGTCTCTAGGTCTGGGACAGCAGATGGAGCTGTGGTGAAGGATATTTCAGACTGTTCCCCTCGACGATTGGCCAATACAGAGGCTCACCCGCAGGATCTTTAGAGGAAAGAACATCTGGAGCAAACTGCATAGGGCGTCTGCAGAGGCCCACCGGCTTGGCATCACGGTCGGGTACCAGGGCCTGTGGCTAGCCGTGCATCTCGGTGTCTTGAAGGTCCCAGCTGTGGAGAGGACACCCACCACATAGGGTACTAAACACCACTCCCCATATAGCATTTATGGGTGCATTTTACTCTAACATCAAGGTACGAACAACAGGTGTCAGGGAGAAGGCGACCCGTCCTCCCCCTCCCATGGTCTTCCCCACACGGGTACTGAAAATCGGCAGAGTCGCCACTCTTCTCCAAGGCCTGCCCTGCACAGGGTACCCAAATAGACACACGTGTCACTCCTTGCCAAGGCCAGCCAAAACCAGGATACAAAAACAGGCAAACTCGCTGTTCCTCACCCAGGCCTGAACCACAGAGGGGACCACCGATGCACATGCCCACCGTGCCTCACCATGGCAAGCCCTTGGCGAGGCGTGGTGGTACCAAATACAGCCAAACCCCACACACATCACCAAACTCTGCCTACATGTGTACTAACACCATGCAATCCACTGCCCCTGGTTGAGAACGGTGCCAAGCAGGGCGAGTACCTGTTTATTGCTTCTCGCCCAATGGGTTGGACTCAAACACACCCGGGCCTGGCTGGAGAGTGCTCGATTACCTCTTCTTGGATATGGGCAAGCCAAAGAAGACCACCATTTCATAACTTGAGAGCAACTCAGACAACAAGGGCCTTGTGGCTCTCTCATCCATGAAACCGTTCTATTGATTTCCATGCTTGACAGTCGGGTCACCTGCCTCAAGAGTCTGGCAGCTTTTTCTCAACCAAACTTGTAAATGGAACGCCAAAGAAATCAACAATGAGAGCAAGTGTCTCAGCCTATCAGATTAAAAATGTCCATTCAAAATGGTGGCTCTCGAATTCTTTTATGAACCCAGTAGTGCTGAAATCTAAAAATGTTAGCATGTTTAATTAATTTTGGAAAAAATAAATATATATTATTTATCCTAGTTTTGTGATTTTGTAAAGTGTTCATGAATCGCTTCAAACCACAAAGCGGATCTGCAATGGGCACAAGATTATCTTCAAGTCAAGTTTAGTGTATTTCGTTTAACAGTTTTTTGCAGTAGAAGAAAGCAAAAATTCCCATAGGATAAGGAGAATTTTTTTTAAAAAATTTCTACTATAACTTTTTTTCATTTTAACCTCACCTCAGTTATGATACGATTCGTTATTCTTTTGGAAAATAAACTTTGTTTTGATGATAATTCCGGCATCATTTCACATAGATAAGAGACGAGACAGAGAGGGAGAGTGGAGACAAACGGAAAGACAGACAGAGTAACATTAATGTAGAGTCAAGATTGCACCGGACCTTGACATTTGCAATTTCCGACATACATAAATGTACCCTTCAGAAATGATTCCATTCTGCTGTTTTAAGCCACCTGCAAAAACAGGCAGTTTGTGGACTGTCTGGGGCCAGTGATCCTATATGCACGCACAGGGGTTCTGACTACTTCTTGGGTTTTTTCGTGGGCTGGAGATGGAAATTGGCGAATTTGCCTCGAACTAGTTTTGGTAATTTGCCCCCAGCAGGCTTTATTTTTCTGTGGTGTTGTAAGAGCGTCATGGGTCCTAATGCAACATAGGCCACTTAACCTCTATTTGGCAGTACAATACAGCCATTCTTCGGGCTTAGTGGGCCTCTCACACTCCTGGTGCTGCTGCACCTTTGATAGCTGTGCCCCTGACATTATGGGACTTGTAGTTTCAGATCCAACTTTGGGCTTAAACATCCCGTTACGCAATATCTGTTGATGACAGTAACGTGTGACTCGTGACATGGGGCCAAGTTCACTTAAGGGTAGGGTGACCAGATCAGGAGACCCAAAAACCGGGACATTTCACAAAATAGAGTATGGACTACAATTTTACATCAACGAAGTGTCAAAGAATGACAACCGTCATCAACACAGACACACAGAAGAGGCACTAAGAAAATAAATAAAATGGAATTTTCAAAACCAGCATCATACCGGTTAGTTAAATTGCTTGCTTATAGCAGCTGCTAACTAGCCTTGATTTGGAACACAAAAAAGTTCCTCTCACGGATTTGTGGTGACCCTCTCTAAAAACCGGGACATGACCCAAATTTGCCAAATCTGCCTGGACAGTCACATCAGTTGAAAAACGGGGGCTGCCCCGGCAAATCCGGGACGCCTGGTCTCAATAGTTAAGGGTGATATAATATTGTGAACAAATAAATGCTAAGCATGAGTAAAAGGTACTGAGGCCCTCCAAAGCTCCTCACATATGTTAGCTCATTTGTATATAATTTATTTTAAGTTACACATGTGAGATTTGTTGCAAAAAAAAAAAAATCATACATAGCATTGGTTTTAAGTTAGAGGGCAATCTCACTTGAGATGTTTGGCTGGCAAATGATTTGTTGTGAAAAGTTAAAAAGCTCTTCCACATATTAGTTTGGCATACATTAGCCAGAAGGTGTGCCCTCAACCCAGCCAATGTGGTCAAAAGATTCCCTCAACCTAGCCAGTATGGCCAGGCGTGCCTTCAACCCAGCCAATGTGGTCAAAAGGTGCCTTCAACACAGCCAATGTGGTCAAAAGGTGCCCTCAACCCAGCCAGTATGATCAGGTGTGCCCTCAACCCAGCCAATATGGTCAGAAGGCACCCTCAACCCAGCCTGTATGGTCAGGTGGGCCCTCGACCCAGCCAATATGGTCAGAAAGTGCCCTCAACCCAGCCAGTATGGCCAGGCGTGCCCTCAACCCAGCCAGTATGGTCAGGTGTGCCCTCAACCCAGCCAATATGGTCAGAAGGCACCCTCAACCCATCCAATATGGCCAGGCATGCCATCAACCCAGCCAATGTGGTCAAAAGGAGCCCTAACCCCCGCCAGTGTGTCCAGGTGTGCCCTCAACCTAGCCAATGTGGTCAAAAGGTGCCCTCAACTCAGCCAATATGGCCAGGTGTGCCCTCAACCCAGCCAATGTGGTCAAAAGGTGCCCTCAACCTAGCTAGTATGGCCAGGCATGCCTTCAACACAGCCAATGTAGTCAAAAGGTGCCCTCAACCCAGCCAATGTGGTCAAAAGGTGCCCTCAACCCAGCCAGTATGGCCAGACGTGCCTTCAACCCAGCCAATGTGGTCAAAAGATGCCCTCAACCCAGCCTGTATGGTCAGGTGTGCCCTCGACCCAGCCAATATGGTCAGAAAGTGCCCTCAACCCAGCCAGTATGGCCAGGCGTGCCCTCAACCCAGCCAGTATGGCCAGGCGTGCCCTCAACCCAGCCAATGTGGTCAAAAGGTGCCCTCAATACAGCCAATATGGCCAGGCGTGCCTTCAACCCAGCCAATGTGGTCAAAAGATGCCTACAACCCAGCCAGTATGGCCAGGCGTGCCTTCAACCCAGCCAATGTGGGCAAAAGGTGCCTTCAACACAGCCAATATGGCCAGGCGTGCCCTGAACCTAGCCAATGCGGTCAAAAGGTGCCCTCAACCCAGCCAGTATCATCATGTGTGGCCTCAACCCAGCCAATATGGTTGGATGTGCCCTCGACCCAGCCAATATGGTCAGGTGTGCCCTCAACCCAGCCAATATGGTCAGAAAATGCCCTCAACCCAGCCAATATGGTCAGAAAATGCCCTCAACCCAGCCAATATGGTTAAAAGGTTCCCTCAACCCAGCCAATATAGTTAAAAGGTTCCCTCAACCCAGCCAATATAGTGAGGTGTGCCCTCAACCCAGCCAATATAGTGAGGTGTGCCCTCAACCCAGCCAACATGGTCAAGTGTGCCCTCAACCCAGCCAATGTGGTTCACTTGCTTGCAATATTTAAAATGTTAAATAACACTTGTGAGAAAATGTATTTGGTACTTTGGCTAATGGTGCTCGAATAAATTATTGTACACAGGATGGGGCACAGAATTAAAAAGTGTGAAGACCATTGCTCAGATGATACATTGCTTACCTTTGAAATCAACACCAAACATATGACGCAGTTCAAATAATTCCTTCCCCATGCCTACAATTTCAAATCAGTGCACCTGTGTAATGCACACGTGTAAAATCCAGTGTACTGTGCAGAACTCTACACATGTTCCAACCCTTCCCCCTCAGCCCCCCGCACGTGTTGCAGGCAGATCCTTTAAGCACTGTCTGCACAGCTCTTCATCTGATCTGTGGAGAACAGGGGACATTGTGGTAAACACGGCTTAGTGGGTTAGTGCATGTGCTGGTGAGCAGACCTCTATATCGAGGGACAGATTAAGACATCAAGGCTCGCTGTGTAACCTCCAGGTTCCAATCCGGTAAAATAGCATAGAGGTTAATGCACCTGCTGCTGAGTACCAGCAGGGAACGGACTTTAACTCGGCATATATCAAAGATTGTAGGTGGACAGTCCTTATCTGGCCCTCCGACTCTAAGGTCCTTAACTTTACAAGCAAAAACACTGGTCAGTTTCACAACACAGCTGTAAAAATCCCCAGGATGATCCACGTCACCCATGCAGCCCCCGCTTACATTTCACTTCTTCTTGCATTCCATATGAGCGTTTGCTTTTTCCATATGAGTTTCTGTAGTTTTTACACAAGGTATGACTCTTGTATAGTGCACATAGTGAACTGATTCGCCTCTAGGCGTATGAGTGAGTTCAGGTTGTGGGTGGGTGTTTATGATGGAACACGATTGATAACCCTGCAGCTGAGGCTGAAGAAGGGCGAGTTTCTTTCAGTTCCTGTCAGTAGGTTATACAGGTATTCAGACTGCGTGCACATCCCATCCTTGGCCTCTCCGCAGAGCGCACAGAGCGATGGTCTCATATGTTCCAATTATAACTGTGGGGAAGAGTGTGAAGGAAGTACACAGCTGTCACAATATAGACAGTGCCAAAGGAATAGAAATTAAATGCTTCCAGGTGTGTGGGTTGAGGGTGGCAAGGATGGTGGAGTGGAGAAGATAAGAGCGGGCATGTGCAGAAGGAGAGAGTGAAAGGAATGGCGCAGAAGAGGAAAGAGATGATACGGTTTTGCAACCGCGTGAAGCACAGAATTTTAGTTCCTGTGTTATCACCCTTGCATAGACCAAGACTCTTGGAAAATATTCCTAGTTCCACTTATTTTACCACATCCCTTCTAGAGACCCCCCTCGCCGCTTTTATCCTACTTGAAGCACTCGGTATGTATATAGTACAGTAGGTAAATGCGCCTGTAGTCCATATGCGGGCATAACCGGCAGTCAGCAGGCTCGATTCATCACCTAGCGCGTTATCACTCACGCTGCAGACATCTGCAGGTTCAAATCCCAAACCCACATTTCATCACCCTAAACAGATAAAATAATGACCATCTAGGAGATATGTAATGGGGAAACATCAACGTGTTTATCAATATCTTAACTGCTGAAGACTTAAAAAGTCGCTACACGTGAATAGGACAAACTTTACTGCCGACGATATTACTGTAAACAATTCATAATTAAATAGGGTGGGGCTTACCTGTCGTCCGCCTGCCACTCTCCCAGCAGGAGGTCCCGGAAGCGGTATCTCGGGGGCAGCGGCAGGACGTCCTTCTCCAGCTCCCCCATTTTGGCTTGGACGACTGGGGGGCACAGCTTGGAAGAAGGGGTGGGGACTGCCGGGTGGATGGGGGCGACAGTGACACTTGGTCGCGGGCGGGCTGGTGAACTTTTGAAGGGGGCTATGGGTGCGCAGATGGGAGACACCACCTGGGTTTGAAGGGGGGAGGGTAGAAAGGGCTCTGATTGTATCTGGAACACAGCTGCTGTGGTGGGAGGGCACAGAGCGAGTGAGGGTGGGGTGGTCGTGAGGACTTAAGGTCGTGTGTAGTAAAAGGGCGCTCAGGTGGGGGAGAAGGGGCAGCTGTGTCGAATGTACTGGCCTCCAAAGATGCGAGGAACCAAGGGGGAGCTGTTTTATGATGGTGGACGGGAGGGCACTGGGTGGTCCCACAGCTCCTCACAATGTGCTTGGTTTGAAAGGGGCGGGAACATATGGTATGGAAAAGGTTTGTTTTTAACTAATGGTTGGTGGTTTATTGGGTGGGGGCAAATTCACCTGCTTGGAAACTGCCTGTGCCCCTGTAGGGGAGCAGGGTAAGCACGGGGCGCCCCGGCAGGTGTGACGCTCTTCTGGGCGGGGGGCTTCTCTGATTCAAGGCAAGCCCTTGGTCCAGCAGGGGTGGGGGCAGCAGCTGGGAGGGGGGCGGGTGATAACCGTGAGGAGGAGTCCTTGGTTCTGCGAGAAGGGATGCTGGGATGAGGGGGTGGGGGTCGGTGCTCTTATATGCGTGGGGGGAAGGGGACACCGGTGCTGTTATAAGTGTGTGTGGGGGACAACTCGGCTGTTCCTTGGTCCTGCTTGGGGCGGGTTGTTATAGCTGTGGGGGCACCTCAGCTGGTCCTTTCTTGGTTCTGCGGGGCGAGAAGCTGCCGACGAGGCGGTGTTGGTGATACGTGTGTGGGCTACGGGTCGTCGGTTCTAGGGGGGGGGGGGCAGCAGGCTCGAGGCTGGGGTGGGGAATGGACGAAGGAGCCCTTTGGGCGTACAACAGGTGCCCGTTCCTGAGCAGGGGGTGGGGCTGGGTGAGGACGAGTGTGGAGATCAGTGAGGCGGCGCTCTCAGTGCCGAGGGCTGCCGGAAGGGGGCGCTTCCGGTGGGGGTGATCTCTTGAACTGCAACAGGTGTTGCTGCTGTGAGAGAGACGATTGTATATAAAGGGGGCTTGAATTCACGGCGGAGGGGCAGCTTAATGCAGAAAATGTGCTTCATGCGGGACTCGCGAAGAGGAGGCGCTTGCTTGGGGGGGGGATGGAGGAAATGGCAGCTGCGGCAGAGGCGCCTTCGGGGGAGGCGGGGCTGGAGGCTAGCCAAGGGACAGAGGTGGTGTGATTGTGAATGGATGCCACCTGCAGGGTCGCGTCTCCTGCTCCTCAGGTGCAGTGAGGTTAGGGGGGGGGGGTGCACGGGGGTGGGATTATAAAGGGCCGCTGCGTGCACACGTTGCTTCCAGAATAGTGCTTCGTGAGTTTAAAAGTGAAAAGATGCGTTGAGTACGTGTTGGGGCGGCTATGGGTGGACTTAGGGCGGATGGGTGATTTCTACGGAGAGGGCTCGAGGCAAGTGCTTCGGGTCAATGCGTCCCTTCCCGTTGCTGGTTGTGTGTTTCCAACTCCTTGTGCGAGGGGCAGTCCTCCTTTTCCGGCCCGTGTGAATAATCGCTCCCCTCTTTACTGATGTCCGTGCAGGGCGTAGCCCCCTCTGCCGGTTGTCATGCAAGATGCAGGCTCTCTTCCCCAGTCCTTGTGAAGATGTACCCTCTTTCCTGATCCTCGTGAAAGAGGCAGCCTCTCTTTATCGTGCGACGCGCACAAGCGCTAATAATCTTTGTTTCCTGTAGACCCTCTTGTCCGGTCTTCTCTTAATGGTCCCCGTGGGAGATTCGGAAATTTTTCTTATTCTTGGCGCAAAACACAGACTATCTCCCGAGTCCTGCACGAGATTTAAGACCTCTGGTTTGGTCTTCGTGCAAAACTTGGAGCCTATTTCCAGTATGTTGTGTAAGATGTACCGCCTCGAGGCCCCCCGCAAAGCGTGCTAACGCTTTCTCATTCAGGCGTGATAGGTAACCCCTCCTTAAGGTCCGCGGGCAAGAACACACTCCTATTTTCAGGTCCTTGTGCAATATCTACCCCTTCTTTTGTAGGCTTCGTGCAAAACGTAGCAATTCTTTAATGTGAAAGATGTAGCGCCTCTTCCAGACACTCGTGCAAGACGTAGCCCTTCTTTACTGGTTCCCGTGCACGTTCTAGCGCCTAGTTTGGGGAGCTGTTGCACTTCTCAAACCGCTTTTGCAATTTAACGTGCAAATGCTTCTGATTCTTGCGCGAGATGTATCCGTGTTTGTGGTCCCCGTGCACCGCGCGACCCCCGTTCTCGGTGCTCGAGTGGCGCGTGGCTCCTCCGTCTCGCGCCCGTGTTTCAGGTAGTCCCTCTCCCTGGTCCTGGTGATACCGTTTCTCGCCTTTACTGATTGGCTGCTTCTGACCCCTCCGTAATCTCTCGGTCCTCCCTGAGGTGGGCTCGTATAGGTCTCCGCATCAACCAGGCTGTGCGAGAAGGGACACGCCACACTCCGGCCCCCCTGAAGGATATGAGCCCTTCCGCCTTCTGGGAACAGGTGGGATGGTGAGTTCCCAAAGAGTGGTGATATCTCGGTCACCCGGCCCAAAGAGAGTCAGAATCGGGATACACCACACCTTGGGGCCACATGCCCCCGGAAGTGGGCCCGTCTTCCGCGGGAAGCCTCCTGCAAGAAGTCACATGTTGCACCCTTTGGACATCTTGCCTTTGACTCGCCGTGCCCTTTCTTTCCCCTCCTGGACTGGGACAGCTATTTCCCCCTCTATGTCCCCCAAAGGGATAAGGCAACTCAAAACATTCAGTAGAACATCTGCGTAAGCTGTTGCTCCAAAGTTCAGTCCTTCAGGCTTGCTGAGTTTCTAATTCTCCTGCGGAGGTATCTGCGCAACGTCCAATCCAGAGGCTCCAATTGGCCAAGGGTAGCCTGCTTGGTTAGAGCGCTTGCCGCAGAGATCGGGGCGCAACCTGCGGATCATGCATTCCAATCCCTGCGGGTGGGGGCGCACCAGCAGACGAACCCTTCCAAGGATGGCTGTTACAAAATCACAAAACCAGGTAGCACACTACGTACAGAGCACAAACCAAACAGTGGACAAGGAAAGGAGGGCGTCTCTTCCCCCCCGAGAATGCCAAGCCAGATTTGCTAGCCCCACCTGTCGCCTGGTACCCCGCAGGGCCTCTCTTTTTGAAGTTTCCTAGCTCCCGCAGAGGCCCGTCAATGGTTGGTCAGCACTGCGCACCAGGGCTGGGAATCGGTCCCGCCAGGCGGGCGTGGCAGGTACGCTTGACGGCGCACCTCGGATTTGTGTCGATCGCGGATGGCGATCAGCGCCCTGTTGCTCTGCCGCTCTTCCCGGTCGCAGGCGGCTCCATCCTCAGCCCAGGGCAGTGGAAGATAAGCGAGCAGGCGGCGAGAGGGTGAGCCGGCTCGGCTCGCCCGCCTCCCCTCCGTCAACGCGTGAAGAGAGCGTATGGGAGCGACTCGGCGGGGAGGGAGCGAGTCTGCCTGCTGTAGAGACAGCACCGCTGCCGGGGAACAGTCACAGAGGAAGGCGACCTGCCTGCGCCGCACAAAACACCCGATCAACAGACGCCTGTGTCAGGCACGCTTGGGACAGGGTAGGCACGCTTGGGACAGGCACTGGTGGCAGCCTCCCAACCTGGGCTGCGGAAGGGAAGCACCCCGTGCCCTGCCAGGAGAGAGCACCCCAGACAACCACAGGGCTGGATTGGGATCAAAAATAGGCCCCGGGCACCCTAAAAACAAACATTGGCAATGCAACAGGTCTCGCGTTAGCGAGAGTTTAAGCTATTGGCATTGTAAATGACAATGACTTTTATTTATCCGTTTTGATAATTAACACATTAATTAAAGGCATTGTCAATTACAATGCCAATAGCTCAAGCTCTTGTAAATGCAAGACCTATTCGAAGAAGCAGCCGTCATTGTCCCGGGCTGCATGGAAAGTGAAAGCGGGCATGCCACACTGAATGTTGCAGGAAAGCATGTTGTAAAAAGAACTATTGATGGACAGAATGCAGAAAAATGAATACATTCACCCCAGTACAGAGATCTGGGCCTAAATCCATCGTTTTTATGCTCACCATGCCATTCCAGTTTGGACCCAGCCATTTGCAAATCAGTCTTGACCCTGTGCCCAATGGGAACAGTCCAGCCCGAACTGCAAGGCCAGGTCATCCCTGGACTAGAAACATGCATCCTAGGACCGGTTTCAGGGTTTCACCCCTCTTCAGCCAGGATAGCTTGATTCCAGTGGCATGAAGAGCACGGGACTCACGTCTGAGCATACCCGTCCCACTCGGGGTGACAAATGCAAAAACAACAATTGATGGACAGAATGCAGAAAAATGAATACATTCACCCCAGTACAGAGATCTGGGCCTAAATCCATCGTTTTTATGCTCACCATGCCATTCCAGTTTGGACCCAGCCATATGCAAATCAGTCTTGACCCTGTGCTCAGTCCAGCCCGAACTGCAAGGCCAGGTCCTCCCGGGACTGGAAACAAGCATCCTAGGACCGGTTTCAGGGTTTCACCCCTCTTCAGCCAGGATAGCTTGATTCCAGTGGCATGGAGAGCACAGGACTCACGTCTGAGCATACCCGTGCCACTCAGGGTGACAAATGCAAAAAGAACAATTGATATTGATGGACAGAAAAAAAAAGGAAAGCATGTTGTGCCTGCAGTAGGAGAAACTCATAGCTTGCAGACTAAATAAGACATACTGTGTAACAACCGAAGTAAAAGGGCCAGTCCTCATGGAAGGTTGCGAATGAAGACAAGGGTACTAAGGAGGGATTAACAAGCCTATTAATGAATCAGAAGATAGCATTTACAAAGGACAATGGCACAAGCCAATAAAAAATATGGACGGAGAGTGGGTGGAGCTTCAAGGCCATACTCGAATACAGCATGCCTCACAGAGCAGCGCATGCGCTGCGCAGGATTGACCTAAAAAGTGGCCCACATGTGCGGATTGCCTCTTTTTGTAAAACACTGCTTCATGTTTTAAGTTTAATGAAAAGAAGGAGGGGGTCTCTAAAAGAGGCATGTTTTCTCAACTTCACTGAGATTAACAAAATACAAATGTTGCCAGCACTCCTTGTGCACCCATTAGTGCACAATGGGAACCACACCTGAATATAAGTAAGGCCACTTCTGCTCAGGGCCCCCTGCCCAATCTGCATTCATTAATGGGCCGACCCAGCAAGAGTCTGGGAATGACACATCCATCCCCTTGGTAAAGGGGAGGTAGTAGAGGACCATCTGTGTCCAGAATTGCTGCTCAGCCCCCAACTGGGCCGCTGGCGGTATCTCAACTGCACAGATACAGCCCAAATCAGCCACTGCACTGGCCCAAAATGCGGCCAAACAGCTGTAACTCCGACCCGAGTGCCCACCTTACCAATCCGACGGCAGATAAATCACAGGAGTCATCGCCGTCAGGTTCGGACTTCGGCTGGAAATAGGCCTGGGAACCAAAATAAGAGTGGCCCCCCACTAATGAATTAGATAGCAAAAAATTAGCTGATGGCTGCAACCTGGGGCAGCTTTGAACTTGTATCAGTGTTTTCACGGGATGGAAGACTGCATGGATTTGAGCTTACTGCAGGCAATGTTTGTTTTAATATCGGGGAAATCACCCGGCCCAGCAGACCATAAAACAGGACCTCAAACATGCCCAAAAACTAACTCCAACACACACATCTGTCAGATCAGCCCATTGGGCACTGCCTGGTTGCCCTATAGGCCAGTCCGACCCTGATTGCAGTCAAGTACTTGCAGTTTTACTAAATTAGTTGGGAATGCAAGACTAGAGGTACTGGAATGTAAAAAAAACAAAAAACAAAGGCTGTGTGCGCTGCTCGTCTCTGACGTAAGATTACTTGAGATCTATGGCTGGACTATTCACATCTGGCAGGAGACAGCTGAAGGTCTCTGAAGGGATGCACTACTCAAACCAGACAAGGAACAGTTTACACTCCCTGGACTGAGAGAGCTACTCACTTCACTCAGGACAGCTTTAGCTCTATGGATTGGGTGAACTAATCATATCTGACATGCAAGAGCTTAAGATCTCTGGGCTGGGTGAGTTACACCGGACGCAGGACAGCACAAGATCCCTGGAAGGCGAGAGCTACTCACGTTTGAACTAGGACAAATTAAGATCTCTAGACTGGGCGAGCTACTTGACACATGCCCTCTTGAGATCTCTGGACAGGGTGGAGTACTCAAACCTAACATGAGAGAGGTCCTGATCTCTTTGTACTTTTGGGCCAGAACTAAAGGGTTATTTGGCATCCCTTGCTTCTGCGTTTCCGTCGAAACGCTCTAACGACATCATTGTCCATACTCTTCCGGATTCCTACCCTCCACATTGTGATGTCCCTGGAGTACACTCAACCCAAAGAGACATACTTATCTCAGTCTCTCTCTAGTGCCTCCACTGATCCACTTTCAAAAAAGCTCCTTCTGATGGAAGCTGTTGCAAACTATTATATTGTTGCAGACGTGGAATATTGGTTATAGAAATGTAGAAGGCACCAACACCAATGACTCTCTCCCTTATAATGTTAACTTGTTTTGCGTGTTCTGTATGGCACCCACTTGTCAACAAGACATCTTCGGCGTACTTTTAGACACAGTAACCATAAACAAATAAAACTAAGACAGCAGAATTGAAGGAGGCATAAACCTTTTCAACTAAACTATGGATTAATGTTTGAACTTCTAGCTAAAAAAACTCCTTACAGCGTACTTTATTTTTTCCGGGTGAGCGTTTTTGTTGCTTTGGATTAATGTTTTGACTTCTAGCTAAAAAACTCGTAACAGCGTACTTTTTTTTGGGTGAGGAGGTTTTTATCCTCTATCATGTGAACTGGGTTTAAGCTGGGGTAAGCATAACTCGCGTAATTCAGTGTAGCGTAATCATGCGGAATTACCCATGAATTACACAAGAATATGTTTAATTACGCGAGAAGAGTAATTCTCCATTTAGCGCTATTTTGTAGCGTAAAAATGCTTCCTCAAGTCCAAATGGGGCACAAGAATGCATTTTGCACAAAAAAAGCGCTAAATGCAGCAGAACACAATTAGCAAGCGCAAGCAGATGCTCATGATTGCTAAATGTGCTTGTGGTTTGAGATTTCACCCAATTTACCTAGGACATTTAGCACTATTTTCTTATTGCAAAATGCCCCCGGTGTCCAAAATAGGCGCAAGATGGCATTTTGCGCTAAGAAATAGCACTAAATGTGCTTTTGGGGTAGAATTATTCCTCCAACGTAGGCCTAGCGTCTAGCACTATTTTCTTTGCACAAAATAAACCCTTGTGTCCGAAATAAAGTGAGAATGCATTTTTGCATTAAGAAAAAGTGCTAAAGGCAGTGGAACGCAAATAGCGGGAATGGGCTGTCACTAAATGTGCTCTCATGATACGATTGTTTTCCACCAAATTACTATTAATTACACAAGGAGGTGTAATTTCGTTATCAGTAATTCCAAGTCAAACAGTAACGCGTTATCACCAATATAACTCCGATTACGCCAGCGTAATTGAAATTACACCCGGGCCTAGTTTAATCTTTGAACCAGGAAGTGATATCAGAGATGGACAGGAAGTGCAATCTGCAGATCTATTACAGAAGTGAAGATGCAAAGCTAACGGTTCAGGGCCGGACAGACCTTTTATTTCATCAGGCATTTCCCTGGTGAGCTGAGGCCAGTTTTGCGAGCCCAGGGACTCATCTGGTGCCTTCAACACTTTCCATGAAGCACACAAAAGGTGATGGGACGCTGCTTGCAAAAAGTCTAACCACTGGCAACAGCTAGGGGAAGCACTCCAACCCATCATTCTTTTGCTCACCATGCCACCTCATAGGAAATGTCCAGCCTGAACTGCCAAGCAAGGTCCTTCTTGAATCGGAACGCAAGCAACCCAGGACCAGTTTAGCCCAAGTTATGGGCTCATCTGTCGGGTACAGCCTGGTTCCACTGACAGAGTGAGTATGGAACCCCCGTCTGTGCATACCCATGCCACTTAGGGCGAGGTGGCATGGTGAGCAAAAGAACAATGGGTTGGAGTGCTACCCTGAGCTATTGCCAGTAGTTAGACGTATTGCTAGCAGGCTTCCATCACCTATGGTGTGTTTCTCCAACACTTTGCACAGCTTCCAGAGATTAATTGAAGCAGGCACAGGAAGCCTTTAAGAGAGAGAGCGAGGGGAAGGCAGAGAGAATGCAATCAGAGAGGTAGAAAAGAGAGAGTGGAGAACAGGAGAGAGTGGGTGAGTGGAAAGAGAGCGATAGCAAGAGGAGCCGAAGGGAGCAGGGCATTATTTATTTATTTTCTTATTTTTTTTATATTCCCTTTTTATTAAACAAAAGTGATGGTACAATGGCAGGTCACATAAAAGCATAGTATTGACGGATGACAGTAAAGGCTCACAGGCAGGTACGTACATCCAATCATGGCTCCATACCACCTTAAACAGTAGGCAGGTCAATGTCAAGGGCATGTTTCCGCAGTTCAATTGAAGGACCAATCGTCTTCCCACATACCCGCTCTAAATTTAAAATCATTTTCATCCAGTAGGGCTGGAGCTACGGACACTCCCAAATCGTGTGGAAGAAAGTACCTTCCCCATTGCACCCTCTAAGGCACCTAGGGTCCAGGCGCCTACCCATCTTGACCAGTGTATGTGCTGATAAGTATGTTCTGTGTAGGGTTTTGAGTTGTATAAGGCGTAAGTGCATTGGGATGGCAACTTCCCTGGTGGGAGGAGAGGACCTCCTGCCAATCATCGTCGTCAAGGTACCCTAAGTCAGTCTCTCAAAGTTGCCGGAGGTGCACCAGCGGGTCGGGTTTATTGTTCATCAATTTGCGGTAGGTGAGTGAGACCGCTTTGCGTGTCAGTGGGTCAGTCAGAAGTCGATCCTCCAGCGGGGAGGCCTCTGGCAGAGCCCCGTCGCTGTCGATGGCGGAGGTGAGCACTTGTCGGATTTGGAGATACCGGAAAGTCTCAGACTCAGTCAGCTGGTATTCTTTTTGAAGAGCTGCGAAGGGAACCATAGCCTTACGTTTCCAAGGGTCCCCCACCGAGGAGATACCGATTAGATCCCACTTATCAAAGCCCGGGCACTTGCTCAACCTGCTGAGTTGTTTGGATTCCCATAGGAGAGTAAGCAATGTTACTTTCTTGTGCCACACTAATTTTTTCGTGGCATGGTGCCAAAGCGTCACTGTGTGAGCCGTGGGGCCGGTACAATGTTGCCGTTTTGGGTTGGAGTACAATGAACGTTGGTAACCTCCCTCAGCCGTGACCCACCGGTCCGTGTAATATGCCGGCTCGGACGGCGGGGCGAAAACCCATTGGTTGACTACCGCCAACTGGGAAGCCCAATAGTACTGTTTCAAGTCAGGAAGCGCGATCCCGCCATCGTACCACCCCCTAGTCAATTTATGTGTTGCGATGCGTGGGCTTTTCCCATTTCACAGAAGTGTCCTGACCTCGCTTTCCACACTAATAAAATAGGCATCCGGGACCCTATGGGGGTATTTTGCAGCACATATAGAAACCGGGGAAGAGCCAGCATTTTAAACAGTGCCGCTCTTCTGAGCAAAGTGAGGGGGAGCGACAGTCGGTGTGAAACGTAGTTACGAAGTCTGGCCAATGGAGCTCGGAGGTTGGCATCATAGAAGCGAACTGGGTGCGGGGTCATATATATGCCGAGGTAGCGGAAACCATCAGATGCAACAATGATTTTGGTATCTCTCGGCAACCGTGATGTAGGGCCCTGCAGCATAAACAAAACTGATTTTGTCCAATTAATGGTGTAACCCGAATGGGCACAAAAAATGGCAAAAATGTGCAAGATTCTATGGATGGAGGCCGAGGGGGCTGCGATGTAAAGCAGGACGTCGTCAGCATAGAGTGATATTCTATCCTCGTGATGGTTGGTCCACTTCAGGCCCGTGATCATGGGGTCGCCCCTGACCCAGGTTGCCAGTGGTTCCAATAGCAAAGCGAATATGAGGGGTGATAGGGGGCAACCCTGCCTAGTTCCCCTCTCTAAGTGGAAGCTTTGAGAGGTATGTTGGTTGACCACCACCTGAGCGGTAGGACCTGTGTACAACAGCTTGGCCCACTGAATAAAGTGGGGGCTGAAACCCAGGCGCTCGAGAAGTGCGAATAGATAGGGCCACTCAATTTTATTGAATGCCATTTTGGCGTCTAGTGACAGCAATGCAGCGTCTTCCAAGATAGTATGGACTCTCGCCATAACCCCGTGGAGTCTACGAAGATTAAGGGCCGTGTTACGGCCAGGCATAAAGCCCGACTGGTCAGGGTGCACAATCTTGCAGATAACTGGGATCAAGCAATTGCCCAAGACCTTGGCCAAGATTTTAACTTCGGCTGTTAACGAGATGAGACGGTAAGACTCACATCTCGTGACTGGTTTGCCCGGCTTATGAATGACAACAATGGAGGCCAGCATCAAATCTGGAGGAAGCGATCCAGCTTGACAACTCTCCAAGTACATAGCTCGGAGAGCAGGCGTTATTTTGGAGGAAACTGACTTCAACAGCTCTATGGGAAGCCCATTGGGGCCCATGGCTTTACCCGATTTAATACCATTGATGGCGATTGCAATTTCCTCTTCTGTAAGGTCGCCCTCCAAGGATTCACTGTCTTCTGGGGTAAGTACAGTCACTGGGATAATGGCCAGGAGGTCTCTGGAGTCTTGTAGGGTAGTGTGGGTCGTGGAGGAGTATATGGCAGTGAAATGGGAGGCAAATGCCTCAGCAATGCGCTGTGGGTCTGTCACCAGGTCACCCTTATCCGTCTCGATAAGGGTCACCCATCTCTGAGAGGCCTCCCGCCGCTCCAACCAAGCAAGCATTTTACCCGTGGCGTCACCCAGCTCATAAATTCTATGGCAAGTCGCAGAATATTTCACCTTGACAGTCTCTGTCGCTAATTAGTCGGTAGTCTAGACGCTTGATACTCAGAGAGTGGGCGAGCCACTCATCATCGCTGATTGCCATCTCGTCCTCCAACTCCCGAATCTCCTGCTCTAGGGACTCCAATCTAGCCGTTCGTTCCTTCTTGTGTCCCGTCAGAGAGATCGCCTGTCCCTTGATGACCGTCCCGAAAGCCCCCCATAGCATGCACGGGGATTGGACAGTGTGAGTATTTTCACAAAATAGTGATCCATTCCTTCAAGCAGAGCACTCTTGACCTGGGGAATTTCCAAGCACCAGGGGTTAATGGAGAGGGCTAGACAGCAGTGTGCCTGGGGCAGAGTCAGCTGGGTGAAGACTGGGGAATGGTCTGAGATACCACGTGCCAGGATTCTAGCATCAGTAAAATAGGAAAGGTTATCGGTGTGTGTGAGAAGATGGTCAATTCTGGATTGACTGCCATGTGCCCCGGAGTGAAAGGTAAAAGTCTGTGCCAAGGGGTGAGAATGGCGCCAGAGGTCCACCAGTCCAAATGCCAGGAGAAAGTCCTTTAGGGGGGAGGTGGCATGTGGGTCCTGACGAGGGGGACGGCGGTCGACCTGGCCATCTACTTCAAGATTAAAGTCGCCGCCCAACACCAAAAGACCAACCAGAAAACTCAACAGGAGGGTACCAAGGTCCGACAACGTGGCGGTCTTAAGCGCCGGGGGGACATAGACTGAGAGTATGCTAAGGGGAAGCCGCTCCTACGCCCCGCAATCACCGTGTACCTGCCCTGGCCGTCAATCCAAGTGTTGTGTATTATGAATGGGCATTGTTTATGGACAAGGATGCCAGTCCTTCTAGAGCAAATCCCGCGTGTCCTACCAATATATAACCCCAATGATCCAGTGCTTTGCAGGTGTTTCCAATGAGGTGCATCTCTTGTAAAAGGGCAATGTCAAGAGCTTGTCTCTTGAGATATTGGACCACACCTCGCTTAAGTTTGTGTCCCAGACCGTTGACATTCCATGTAAGTATGCGGAGTGTCCTAGGCACATTACGATCAGTCATGGTGCGTGTGGATACGTTGGGGCGCTACCTACCCCTGTCTCAGGTGTAGGTGGCAAAGTTCGATACCTTGAAACAGTGATCCCTGTATGTATATGAGTGGATAGTTCATTTCTCACCAGCGCCATCACACAAAAACAATGTTAAAATCGAATTAAACAAAAAACCCCATTCCCAAAACATCCCACTCCCACCCCCCACCCTGCCTCTCTGCACGACGGGCATTGAACCACCCGCCTCCCCCAACTTGCAGAGTGCCTATCGTCCACCCGTAGAATAGTGAGGAGCGTGATCCAACCCCACTCCCCGGGGCATCAATTTGGTTTAGCGTATTTACCCCGTCATCAGCCCCATACACAATGGGTAAAAACCAGAGAGGCAGCAAGATCAGAAAAATAACGACACCCCTCAACAGGAAGCACGCACGTCCTGCAAGGTGCAGACAGCTACCCTCAGTCACTTGACAGAACAAACATCAGTTAAGTGCGCTACAAATCAGCGTAAAACTGTAGGGACACAGTAGCGGAATAAGGAACTTTGATTACGGAGTCTCAGACAGCTGAGTCCTGTTCCGCCAAACCCTTGATGCGCTGCCCGACTGGGACTCAGACAGTTGGCTCAATCTGTTCTCGCTTCCGTTGACCCTGTTAGACGCACGGTTCAGTTTGCCAACTGTGCGCCAGCCATCGAGCCAGTCCCAGGCATCCTTGGGCCTAGTGAAAAAAAACACCTTCCCTTCGGATTCCATACGCAACTTTGCAGGGAACAGCATGGCATATTTAAGTTCCTGGTCTCGCAGTGCACGCTTTACTTCCAAGAAACTGCGATGCTGTTTCTGCACTCTCAGCGTGAAGTCTGGGAAAAGGGTGATTTTGCTGTTGTCTATAGTAATTGGTGGGGCTGCTCTTGCTGTTTGGAGTATGGTGTCCCTTACGCAAAAGTTAAACACACGTGCCAAAAGAGGCCTGGGCGGTGCACAAGGCTTGGGCCGACCACCCGGTACACAATGTGCTCTTTCAATGGAAAAGTACTGGGACAGGCCCTTGGGCTGGAGGTGTTGTAATATCAGCCCCTCAACAAAGAGGTCCGCAGCCTGCCCCTCGGCCCGCTCCGGCACACCCAAAGTGCGAATATTGTTGCATCGCAATCGGCATTCGTAGTCATCAAGTTGCCGTTCGAGCACATCTTGGTTAGTTTGCAGTTCGGTCACTTGGCGTTTAAGAAGGTCAGTGTCGGCTGTTAGGCCCTTAGCCGTGACTTTGACCACGTTGACGCGCTTAACCATTTTGCGCATATCGGCTCGGATCAAGGAGCTCTCCGAGGCGACAGTATCAATACGGCCTTCTAGAGAGGTGCGTACAGTCGTTATTGCAGTTAGGATATCTTGCAATGTGGGGTCTGTTGGAGTCCCACTAGGCTTGGGGTTAGATTGTGGCTACTCCTGGCCCTTCTGCCAGGCATATTTTTTCCAGCTTTGTTTGGTGTGAGGTCCGGCCGCTGCGGCTGCTCGCCATTGTGAAGTCGGTGTGCGTGTCCCAGAGAACAGAAGACCCGGACGAACCAGCTACACTCTCCCGCCTGCACGAGTGAAAAAAAGCCCCCCCTCGCCGGCCTGTCGGGTTTTGCCAGGTAGGCCCAGACCAAGGAGTAATTCACTGCAGGAAGATGTGCACATCGAGGGAGGGGGAAGCACAAACGAGGGGGAGACGCCGCCGTCGGCGAATCAAGGACCCATATAGGGGTAACCCCTAATGTGTAGACAGTTTGCTGCCTGGTGCAGGCAGGATGTAGAGATCAGCTCCTCCCCTAGAGTAAAGAGCCCATCTGATTGGCACCCCCTCATGGGCGATCCGGTGATCAAGTGGTCGCAGTGTGTTTCACCCCACCCACCGCCACGAGAGACAAAGAGTCAGTTTGATGGCAGGGGATCCCCCCCTTAGACGCATTCAATAGAGGCAGGCACCGAGCCTGCACCACAGCCTCCCACCACCTAGTATCAGGCTCACACAATCTCCGCAGGTACTGGAAGTTGGGCCCTCCCCTTAGGCCCCGGCCCTTGCCCTGGCCCGGGAGGAGGCCCTTGATGTGTGTGGAGAGTTTCGCTGCCGCAGTCGGCCAAGCGTTCGAGGGCCCGCAGGGAACGCTGTAGGTGAGGGGGGAAGGTCCCACTAGGCAGGCAAAGTCAGGCGGTCAACAGCGGGAACTGCTGGAGAGGCCTTTGAGGACTGGGCATGCAATCTCCGCCTCACTGGATGCATGCAAGTTCCAGGATGCACGCCGCGGGGGCGGTGGGGGCGAAGGACTCACCAGGGAATTCACCGGAGGCAGTCCGGTGCAGCACGGCCCTTTGAGGAGGAGACGGGCCCAGAATACACACTGCAGCCACAGTGTCTATTGCCAGGGTGCGGCCGGGGATCTGCGGACCACCTCTCGTCTCAGCCACCCAGAGCCAGCCTGTCGTCCAGCGACCGGACACGCATCGGGGGCCGGGTGAGCTCCTTGTCTGCCGTTACAGCTCGGGGCAAATCGATTTTCCAGGATGTTGAAGGGAGTGGTGCGACGGAGCCAGGCTACCGTGCGGCCATTACCCTCGGCAGTTGGCCACCTGTAATCGGAGCAGGGCATTATTGAGCATTTTTGCCAGGACTGCTTGTTACATCTTTTGTATTTTATTTGTCATTGCTGTTTTAATTACTTGTTGCCCTTTTAATTATACTGTATACTTTCAAGTATGGCACATGCCTCACAGTTAAGATTACATCACTTGGAATGTGAGTGGGATCATTATTGACTGAACTCCTGTGGTTACAGTACTGTGCTCATCTTATTAAATTGGATAACTCTTCCATCTGGATCTCAAGCCTCCTTTCTTTTTGGAATTTTACACTGGCGACGAGGATGGGATTTTTTAACAACGCAAACTTCTTCAACACATTTATTACTATCGCCTTTGGCATTAACATCATCCATAGTTTTCCTCCACTTGTCAGATTGTTTGAAAGCTTTTGCAGTAGCAGTAGTGTCATGTAAGCTTGGATTTCCTAAAATCCACAATTGCTCTTGTGTTTTCTTACTTTTCACATTGACAATAATCTGATCTCTAATCATTTCGTCCGACAGACCACCAAAATTACAAGAGACCACTAGACTCCTAAGAGCAGTCAAAAAATCATCAAAAGTTTCAGCTTCCTTCTGAGCCCTAGTATAAAATTTATACCTATTAAGTGCTATGCTAGTCGTGGGTTTAAATCGAGTTCCCATGCGCATAAGTGCCTCATCAAATGTGCTAAATTCCCCATGTGCAACAGATAATGTTCTAAAAACAGTTTGCCCCTCTGAACCTAAACAATGTAGAAAAATACTCTTTTTCCTTTCATTGCCCATTCTCTCTCCATCAATTGCTTTCATGTATGTTAAAAATTCCTCCTTCCATCTAGACCATGGGATAGGAGGATCACCTTTAGATTGTAAAAATTTTGAAGGCGGGTCAAATTGCATGGTGACGAAATAGGACTATACAAAGTCCCCTTCAATTTTTTACCACAGGATTGCAGGTTTGCATTAGTAATGGTTGATTACCACTGTAAATGGCCAGAGGTAAAGTTAGTTCCACATGTTACTACTAGTAGTGTTATTCTTTTCTTAAAAGAAGTTTTTGCCAGAGAAGGGAGTCCAGAAGTAATTATTTCAGATAATGGAGTACAGTTCAAGTCTCATGAGATGGTGGAATTCTTAAAGATTCATAATATTCGTCATGTTACTACATCCCTCTATGAACCTCAAGGGAATGGTCAAGTAGAAAGGTTTAATAGAGTCCTCAAGCAAGACATTATTTGGGCACGTAATTATGGTACTGAATGGAAAGACAAATTGAGGGAGAAGTTATGGTTGTACCGTATAACCCCTGAGTTTGCAGTTGGAGATTTTGTGAGAATACGCAAGCCAGGTATTCTACTTAAAGGTTGTAGCAAGTACAGCAGGCCTGTAAAAATTGTCAAAGTCAATCGTAATAGTGTTGTCACCCAAGGTGGACAAGTTTGGAATGTAAGACGTGTTTCCAAATGTGTTATGCTTTCTTCTTAATGATTTTAAGGGGGAAAATGTGTTACATCTTTTGTATTTTATTTGTCATTGCTGTTTTAATTACTTGTTGCCCTTTTAATTATACTGTGTACTTTCAACTATGGCACATGCCTCACAGTTATGATTACATCACTTGGAATGTGAGTGGGATCATTCTTGACTGAACTCCTGTGGTTACAGTACTGTGCTCATCTTATTACATTGGATAACTCTTCCATCTGGATCTCAAGCCTCCTTTCTTTTTGGAATTTTACACTGCTTTTGGGTCCTCAGTCCACCACTGTGACTTCTGGATATTGTGGGAATTTTGTTTCAGGATCCCAGCATTGTCAGGGGTTACTGGGGTTCAATTGTGTCAACTGGGGCCTATTATCTCTGGCACCCTGGGGAAACCTTATTAAGAGGCTTAAAACTGACCACCAAGTACACGCCTTTAGCACTTGGCCCTCATTTAGCGCGGGAGCGTTACCCAAGGGTTACTCAAGGAGATGTGTGAGCCAGGAGCTCCGCAGAGGCAGTAACAGATTGAGTAATGCTGCCAATCCAGCTAGTGCTTTTACTTTATAAAGACAAGTGCTATGTTATACACAGCTAAATGCTACAAGCTGGCACAGAGAAACAGCAAGCAGTACGATGCAGGCTTTACACACTAAACAAATGGCAGTCAAAAACAATGAGCCACTCCCAGGAAGCTCTGAGCATACGCTGTCACAATCAATAAACCACTGCTATGGGATTTGATAAAAAGTTATCACAAGCAATAATTCATTGCCTATCAGCCTTAGCCACACGTTTGCACAATAAACCACTCCTTGCCCACGTACTTTTACAGAGGGTTTTCATTGAACAAGCAATATCCCATTGCCTTTTAGCTTTATTGAAGGGTTCTAGCCAATCAACACGCAACTGTCTATAATTTTTGGAAATAGGGTTCAAGCAGCACAGGAGACTGGTCTGATTTAGAGATTGGTGGACTGGTTACTCCGTCACATGATGAATATCTCGTTCGCCTTATCACAAGTTCATTATACCCAATAGGACTTGTAAGAAGGTGGATGGGATATCCGTCGGATTGTGATGAAGCAACCTGCTAGCCAAACTGTAAATCGGGGCCTTAGTGTTTTCTTTCCTTAAACACTGCTCACAAGCAGGCAAAGGACCCCTTGAATGTGATTTTAAATGCAAATATCTCTGCAACCAGAGAATAGGTTTTGAGACTGTTTGCAGGGTGGGCTGTGAATGCTTACAACCTCGCTATCCACCCCAATCACAGGGGAGGACTGAGGAGGGACACAGAGAGTTTCAAGTATGGATGGAAGTCGCCACTGTTCCTTGTAGGGCTGATCCCTCTTCTCCCCTTAGGTCTCACAGTAATGGTAGTTCTTTGTTTTCATTTCACAGAGGTGGTCTTCTAGCATGACCCTGCAGTGGGGGCACACTTACAGCATCCCTCTCACTGCGAGCAGACCACTTCATACAATACATATGCAAAATCCTCAGCAGGGTCAGGATCCAAGTCCCCCTGGCATCTCCTAGTCACCAGTCAGCTTGACTGACAACCCCATAAGGCAAGCTTCCGGTGGGTGATGCAGGTTGTCAGTTCCCTGAATCTACTAGGCACTTTGTCCTTCTGCAGGCAGTCTTCAGCTTGTCTTGCAGGGCCTTACCTCAGGATTTGTTCCCGACCCGATCGGGCTGCTGGTTATCAAAGGCGCTTGCTTTGGAGCTCAGAGACCACCTCTCCCACACTGCTGTGTGAAGCCTGGACACTGATCAGGGAGAAACCCCATAAACATTGACCTGAGGTTCTTCCTGGTAACTATCCTAGGTGGGCAGACCAGATGTGAATCCCTGACCCCACTCTCTATTTTGGGTTACTGACTATTAGTCAGGGTGTTTAAGAATTTCACAGAACCTCTCTAGCCACAGTCTTAGGCTTGCATAATCAGCAGAAAAAGGGGACACAGTTGGCAATTCCTTGACAGGAGGCAAAAAACAAAGGTGCAAAGGAGAGTGGGGCATTCTTACTGTCCACAACACACACCTGTCTGCAATGAGATTGACAGGGAGAGAGGAAGCAGGCATGGGCAAGGGTACCCTCTGCACTTTAAAAAGAGTTCACCCTCACCCCCAAGATAGTGGGGCCTAGCTTACTTCAGAGGCCTGACTGAAATGTTCCAAGGCGTCCCTGAATTGATGAGGAACCTAAGCAAGCTTCCCTACACCCCTATCTTGTCTTATCCACAGGGTTTCCAATATGGATTGTGTTCCCATATTTTAAAGGACTACTCACACATTC
Source organism: Triturus cristatus (assembly GCF_964204655.1). Classification (NCBI taxonomy): domain Eukaryota; kingdom Metazoa; phylum Chordata; class Amphibia; order Caudata; family Salamandridae; genus Triturus; species Triturus cristatus. Next base: position 88,697,308 of record NC_140586.1, read on the forward strand.
CATGCTCACCCTACCAATGTGCACTCTCCATCCTTGCCTTATCTGGATGAAGCAAAGGATCCAGTCGAGGGGACCAGGCAGATCTTTTACTAGGAGAAGATAGCGGCTATCCACAACGTAATCTGTTACCCTTTTTTGTTCTTGAGCCTCACCGAAAGTTCCAGACGAGCATGCTAAAACCTTGTAGCGTCAGGTACAATATCAGATCTGAAGATCCAGCTACAAGTATTGGTCCTGCCATCAGGACTGATCTCCCACATTTGTTTTATACCATTGGGATTTTTTTCTATGGTGCTGCGAATATTTTTTTCCAGAAAGCATCCTCGGCTCTAACAACTGCATTTGGAATCCAACAGAATGTGTAATTCCAGAGAGTGCCACTGGTACCCCAAAACCTCTTATAAAGAGCTGAGGACTCAATACCCTCAGATCCAGCTTTTGGCTCCTCTCCAAGGCTCTGTGGCTGCTGCCAGAGATGCTGTGAGAAGGAAGTGTGTGGACCTGCAGGGCTATTTAGTGGTAGTTAGCAGCTTGAAGATGCTTTACCCAGGGCAGGGCCCTGGCCTTTCAGTCCTAAGGCACACTTTTGCACTCACAGGGAACTCCCCAGTGTGGGCACAAAGCAGGGAGCTGCTGAGGACCTTGTCGTGGTTGCAAGCGTTCACAGGGCACTGTACTGTACCTACTCAAAACTGCTCCCCTCCCTTTGCCATGGAGGAGACCCAAAACCCAAATGTTACCACCAAGAATGTGGAGTTCTGGAAAATGAGGGGAAACAAAGATAATTTTAAAAAAAAGCAACAGACTCACAAAGAGCAGAGCATCAGAGGACACTGACAATAAAACTGACAACTGAAGACTGAAGGCTGGAATTTGGTGCAATAATACACCTCCTCATGATTTTCGATACCACGGGATGCAGTATTTACTGGGTGTGTTGGTCCCTCCTGTGTTCTTCTGCTTGGTGTGTGGAATAATCTGCAGGGTTATGGCTTTGGGCACCAAACACCACACATTATCCCTCTTTTAGAGAAGAATGATCTTTGTGTGCTGCAATAGCTAGAGCAATGAGCAGACACAGCAGATCTAATGATATTTTTCAAAGGTAAGTTTCTTTTATCTTCGGTAACTTAAAGGCAGAAGTAAGCTGACGTTTCTGCATGCCTCACCTCACTGCCCTTCTTGCACCTCTGATGTGCTATAGAAGGGGTCGACAACTTTTTGTGTGGTGAGAGCTACTTATGATCAGTGAAAATCATCATGAGCTACTGAAGGCTAAGTCACTCGTGCATTGTTACCAGACACCCCCACGCCCAGCTTCATTGACATTAAGCCTAATGTCCACAGATACTAGGGTTTGAACAAAATAATTTGACTACTAGGGGCACTATGACAGGGTAGCCATGTGCGTCAATGAGAGCGTGGTCTTTGGGGATGTATAAACATGTTTACATACAAATGGTAAATATGTCTATGAGGGATTGAGAGCATGTGTCGCATGTACTTGTGGCACATGACATATTCTTCACCATATGTGGCACCCTTACATGTATAACACAAACATTCAAACATTTTTATAAATGGAAAAAAATGTAAGTGCAGAAAAGTGTTCTGCAAAAATGTTCATTATATGGAACATTTTCTGCACTTCCAAAATGCCTCCCACTTAAATTAATGGCTATATTTTTCAGTTATAAATATGGTACCATGTCTACCAGCCACTGGGAGCAAGAAGCCTGTTGTGTGTCAGGGTGACACTTTGAAATAGGAGAAAATTAAAAGGAAGAACTAACTTTATATTTATATGGATTCCATAAAACTCATCATTTATATTTTCTCCCAATTTCAAGTGTCGGTAGAAACGGTGGCATACTTAAAACAGACAAATACAGGCATTTGTTTAAATGGAAGAAATTTCAAGTGAAGAAACATGCTTCATAAAACATTAATACTTAATTGAAAGTGAAGAAAAACATTAGGACTTAAGGTTTCATAGAAATATTTTTGTTCAGTTTAAATTCCTCTCATTTAAAAAAAAAATGTGACTGCATTTTTCAGTTATAAATGTGGCACTGGGAGCAAGAGACCTGCTGTGTGTAAATGTGACACTTTGAAATGGGAGAAGATTAAAAGGAACAGCTAACTTAATCATTAAGATAACTTTTCATTTACATTTTATTCCATTTAAAAGCATTCAGAAAAATCATTTTGTTCTCAGGCTCCAATATTGAGCTGACAAAGACTTTTATTCAAGAGTTAAATACCTCAGTGATTCAGTTCTTCGCCTTTGTGCCCAAGACCCAGTCATAAATCTGACTGAGAACTGCTCATTATCAGACCATGCTATTGGCAGCCTGATGATAATAATGTAAAATAAACACAGCCTTCCCTTGACTTTAAAAGAAAAATGGGACCCTGTTCTTAATTAAAAATAAATTCAAGGCTGCAATACTGGTTGGAGACACCTGTGGTAGAGTCACTATTTTTCTATCACCTTGTTCTTTAACACGTATACCTACATAATCTTTAAAAATATATGTTGTTTCTCCTTACTATTGTGTGAAGTGTTTCAGGGTATTCTAATGAAAACTGTTGGCTCCGGGAGCACAAAAATGACACAAATTCATTGAGGGTCTCCTATATAATCGTTTGAGAGCGTGGCCGTGAGGTGGAAAGAGTGACAACTTTCTTCAGAATTAGCTAAGAGGGACTGACAGTTTTGACAGCACATGATTGTAGCAGGAAAAATAAGCATTTCTGCTTGTCATATTGTTGGAAATGGGTTCAGCTCATTTAGTCGACCGGCATATTTTGCATTTGACCACACGGTTTTTGGACCTTTACCGTGGGTGAGTCTTGTTACATGAGTTTCACTCACTGTAATTTGATGGTAATTGGACTGAGCATGTTTACCACCACTGTATGTCTTCGAAGACAGAATGCTGTGCAGGAAGGTTGGAAAGGTGGGGAGGGATGATGTGGCATCTTGGATTGGCCGGGGGTGCCTGGCACCTAGAACTTTCCACCCACACTCCTGAACAAGAGAGGGACGAAAAACAAGATCCTGGATCTGGAAGGCGACAACAGGAGATACATGGACAGCAGGAAGGAGAAGAACCTGATGCCCTGATAAGGACTCTGCAACTGGCCCAAAGGACTGGATGGGTCTCTCCATGACCAGTGGCACTGGTCCCTTTATGCCCCCTGAGAACCAGTTGGGGGAAGATATAGACTCCACTTCCACCACACGTGCTCTGTAATACAGTGAGTAGGCTTTGGGGCTTTGGAGTGTGGACAGGCGCGTACTCGGCTAGCTGGTAGTGGAGGGGCTGCACAAGATGTCCCCATCAGCAGGAGCATGGACAGGAGGGTACTCGGCTGGCTGGTAGTGGAGGGGCTGCACAAGATGTCCCCATCAGCAGGAGCGTAGACAGGAGGGTACTCGGCTGGCTGGTAGTGGAGGGGCTGCACAAGATGTCCCCATCAGCAGGAGCATGGACAGGAGGGTACTCGGCTGGCTGGTAGTGGAGGGGCTGCACAAGATGTCCCCATCAGCAGGAACGTAGACAGGAGGGTACTCGGCTGGCTGGTAGTGGAGGGGCTGCACAAGATGTCCCCATCAGCAGGAGCATGGACAGGAGGGTACTCGGCTGGCTGGTAGTGGAGGGGCTGCACAAGATGTCCCCATCAGCAGGAGCATGGACAGGAGGGTACTCGGCTGGCTGGTAGTGGAGGGGCTGCACAAGATGTCCCCATCAGCAGGAGCGTAGACAGGAGGGTACTCGGCTGGCTGGTAGTGGAGGGGCTGCACAAGATGTCCCCATCAGCAGGAGCATGGACAGGAGGGTACTCGGCTGGCTGGTAGTGGAGGGGCTGCACAAGATGTCCCCATCAGCAGGAGCATGGACAGGAGGGTACTCGGCTGGCTGGTAGTGGAGGGGCTGCACAAGATGTCCCCATCAGCAGGAGCGTAGACAGGAGGGTACTCGGCTGGCTGGTAGTGGAGGGGCTGCACAAGATGTCCCCATCAGCAGGAGCATGGACAGGAGGGTACTCGGCTGGCTGGTAGTGGAGGGGCTGCACAAGATGTCCCCATCAGCAGGAGCGTAGACAGGAGGGTACTCGGCTGGCTGGTAGTGGAGGGGCTGCACAAGATGTCCCCATCAGCAGGAGCATGGACAGGAGGGTACTCGGCTGGCTGGTAGTGGAGGGGCTGCACAAGATGTCCCCATCAGCAGGAGCATGGACAGGAGGGTACTCGGCTGGCTGGTAGTGGAGGGGCTGCACAAGATGTCCCCATCAGCAGGAGCGTAGACAGGAGGGTACTCGGCTGGCTGGTAGTGGAGGGGCTGCACAAGATGTCCCCATCAGCAGGAGCATGGACAGGAGGGTACTCGGCTGGCTGGTAGTGGAGGGGCTGCACAAGATGTCCCCATCAGCAGGAGCATGGACAGGAGGGTACTCGGCTGGCTGGTAGTGGAGGGGCTGCACAAGATGTCCCCATCAGCAGGAGCGTAGACAGGAGGGTACTCGGCTGGCTGGTAGTGGAGGGGCTGCACAAGATGTCCCCATCAGCAGGAGCATGGACAGGAGGGTACTCGGCTGGCTGGTAGTGGAGGGGCTGCACAAGATGTCCCCATCAGCAGGAGCGTAGACAGGAGGGTACTCGGCTGGCTGGTAGTGGAGGGGCTGCACAAGATGTCCCCATCAGCAGGAGCGTAGACAGGAGGGTACTCGGCTGGCTGGTAGTGGAGGGGCTGCACAAGATGTCCCCATCAGCAGGAGCATGGACAGGAGGGTACTCGGCTGGCTGGTAGTGGAGGGGCTGCACAAGATGTCCCCATCAGCAGGAGCATGGACAGGAGGGTACTCGGCTGGCTGGTAGTGGAGGGGCTGCACAAGATGTCCCCATCAGCAGGAGCGTAGACAGGAGGGTACTCGGCTGGCTGGTAGTGGAGGGGCTGCACAAGATGTCCCCATCAGCAGGAGCATGGACAGGAGGGTACTCGGCTGGCTGGTAGTGGAGGGGCTGCACAAGATGTCCCCATCAGCAGGAGCATGGACAGGAGGGTACTCGGCTGGCTGGTAGTGGAGGGGCTGCACAAGATGTCCCCATCAGCAGGAGCATGGACAGGAGGGTACTCTGCTGGCTGGTAGTGGAGGGGCTGCACAAGATGTCCCCATCAGCAGGAGCGTAGACAGGAGGGTACTCGGCTGGCTGGTAGTGGAGGGGCTGCACAAGATGTCCCCATCAGCAGGAGCGTAGACAGGAGGGTACTCGGCTGGCTGGTAGTGGAGGGGCTGCACAAGATGTCCCCATCAGCAGGAGCATGGACAGGAGGGTACTCGGCTGGCTGGTAGTGGAGGGGCTGCACAAGATGTCCCCATCAGCAGGAGCATGGACAGGAGGGTACTCTGCTGGCTGGTAGTGGAGGGGCTGCACAAGATGTCCCCATCAGCAGGAGCATGGACAGGAGGGTACTCGGCTGGCTGGTAGTGGAGGGGCTGCACAAGATGTCCCCATCAGCAGGAGCGTAGACAGGAGGGTACTCGGCTGGCTGGTAGTGGAGGGGCTGCACAAGATGTCCCCATCAGCAGGAGCATGGACAGGAGGGTACTCGGCTGGCTGGTAGTGGAGGGGCTGCACAAGATGTCCCCATCAGCAGGAGCATGGACAGGAGGGTACTCGGCTGGCTGGTAGTGGAGGGGCTGCACAAGATGTCCCCATCAGCAGGAGCATGGACAGGAGGGTACTCGGCTGGCTGGTAGTGGAGGGGCTGCACAAGATGTCCCCATCAGCAGGAGCATGGACAGGAGGGTACTCTGCTGGCTGGTAGTGGAGGGGCTGCACAAGATGTCCCCATCAGCAGGAGCATGGACAGGAGGGTACTCGGCTGGCTGGTAGTGGAGGGGCTGCACAAGATGTCCCCATCAGCAGGAGCGTAGACAGGAGGGTACTCGGCTGGCTGGTAGTGGAGGGGCTGCACAAGATGTCCCCATCAGCAGGAGCATGGACAGGAGGGTACTCGGCTGGCTGGTAGTGGAGGGGCTGCACAAGATGTCCCCATCAGCAGGAGCGTAGACAGGAGGGTACTCTGCTGGCTGGTAGTGGAGGGGCTGCACAAGATGTCCCCATCAGCAGGAAAGGAGCACTAGGAGAGGATATGACTAGAGCAGGGAGCCAGTAAAACCAGCTCCTGGCAAATGTCCATTTGGAGGCCTGTTGAAAATGTTCCTGATGGCTAGAACTCACCACCTGGAGCAAAATGAGCACAAAAAAACAACCCAACGGGTCTCGAATTATGGTCCTGCAAACATTTGACCTTTTTCATGAACAGGAAACGGAGCGTGAAGCGCTCCAATGGATTTCTTCCAAGTTCTAGGGTGGGGCAGTGCACGCAATCATCAATCTTAGAAAGGAGACGTGCTTAGGGCCCCCTCCCCAGAGGCTCATATAGCTCTAGGGACCCCATCTCCAGTGGCCTGCCGCAAGAAAATGCCATCCTGGTTCTCCCATCCCCTGGGACAGAAGTGAGAAGTGCATTAGGCAGGTGCATTGCCCTCCTCTGGACCCCGTGTCTGGGGGGTAGGTTGCGCCAGCCGCTTTACTCCCTGCCTGCACTAAACAAGTACCGTAGAGTGTGCATGCTCCTGCCCGCGGGTGGGAGTCACAAGGAGTTTTCTCCTGCTGCAGCGGGAGTAGAAAGGAAAGTGCAGTCTCCCGTGCAGAACGGGAGCTGTGTACATGAGCTTTGGGCTCCCCCTACTGTCCCCAATGAGTCCATTCTAGTTGTGGGTGTCCTCTGTGGGACCAGGACACCCAAAGAAAAAGAATAAAGGAAAAAGTACAAGTAAATAAAAGCAGCAGGCATCACTAATAAATCTTTCACCTAGATGAATTCCATATTGCCCTGCCCTGCATTGTTTACACATACTTCCTGCTCCGTGGTGCCCCAAGGAGGGGGAAAGCAATATCAACACCAGTTAAAGAGTGTATTGGGGCTGCAGGAGGTGCAGCAGCACCTCGATGATGTTATAAGGAAAAATCTTTCTATGTCTCCTGGAGCCTCTAGAACAGGACCCCACAAGAAGTTTGCCATTGAGTCAAGAGTGGAAGCTTTTAACATTCAGCTGGAGAATGTGGGACCCTAGCAATTGGTCCTGTGGCTCCATTACAAAGCCTGAGAAATATGAAAGAAAGACTGCTGACACATGTTGGTCATTGAATCAAAATTCTTTATTTAAAACGATTGACAATGATCACTGATGAAGATTGCCTTGCTCTATTAATAATGAATGCATTGGAATATGGTTACTCACTCCACTGATTTTAACAATGAATCTGATTATCTGTTTTAATAATGTGGTGAGCCCTTGACAAAGCCAATATACCTACCTTATATATTAATGCCGTGTCTCTTGACAAAGCTTAAAGGCTTGCCTTATATCTTAATATGGCGACCCCTTCAAGCCCATAGGCTTGCTTCATATATTGATGTGGTAGCCCTGGGACAAAGCCAATATGACTGCTTTATTTTAAAATGGCGCCCTCTTGGATTGTGATATGGCATCTGGTATAGGTGGGTGGTATTGTCAGTGTCAGGAACTTGCCTTTCCGTGATCGCGCTCGCTGCCGATGGTTGAGCGGGCGAGACGCGAACAGGAAAAGACTACAAATCCCGATGGGCAACGCGAGCACGTTGCGCGTCTGACGGCGGCGGACCGGAAGCAGGAAATAAAAGCCCTGCAGTCCGATTATTCGACTTCACCCGCGAGGAAGCTAAGAGTGTCAAAGGACACATCCTACGACCGCATCCTTAGAGTTTCACTGGCACACATATTGCCAGACTTCTGTGACTCCCCTGTTGGAGGTGAGAGAATCACCGTGCAGGGGAGCGACCGCGCACATAGTGGCGCTTGGGCAGCTAGATTGACCCCGTTGGAGAAACCGATCCCGGTTTCATGCGGGGTGAATACGCGCCCGCGAGTGGTATGAGTAGCAACCTTGAATGGATGGATGAGTGTAATGATATCTCTCTGGGCATCCCAAGGCAGCGAATACTATATTCTTTTGTTCCATGACATTGTACAAGCCAGTTTAACCAGTGTTCTGTCGTGACTGAGAAAGGAACCTTGAATGGATGGATGAGTGTAACGATATCTCTCTGGGCATCCCAAGGCAGCGAATACTATATTCTTTTGATCCATGACATTGTACAAGCCAGTATAACCAGAGTTCTATCGTGATTAAGAACGGAAGAGGTATCAGTTGGATAGCGCATCCTTTTGGGAATTGAGATACCCCAAGGTATAAGGAACGTGATACTTAACGATTCCAGCTATTTCTACACCTAAGAACTGTTCAGACCTGCATTATCTTAGCGCTGCAGTGGTAGCAGTCTATGTTTCTTCTCGCTTTCCTTTCTGGTGTATGTGTGTGCTTCTCTTTTATAGTCACACGGGACGTACGCAAAAAACTTCAGAGAGCCAGATACGCAAGGCCGCTGCCCCTGCATCTCCTCTTTAAAGTGTTGATCCGTTCATCTTTTTCTTTACAGGTAAGAAAGGGTGGATTGAGAGGGGGTAGTAAATAGAGTAAGGGAGTAAAGGGGAATACTAAGTGCTCATTGTGTTTATTGTCTCTCGCCCACAGATCTCCCTCCCCGCAGTCCCCACCCTTTCCTTCCCCCGCTCAATTGCCCCAAAAGTCTGCGTTTATTTACATAGCCAGACTTGGGTCGATTCAGAGGTGGGCCCCCATAGAGCATCGACACAGCCCTGAGGATTCGGACCCGGCAAGCCTGACAGTCAGTATGGGGGGGTTGTGACCCTCAATCTTAATTTGAGAATGCCACCAACATTACTTTAATCTCCTGATGTATGTATTTGTAAATTAATACATAGTATTTAATACAGAGTGTGTAATACATGTACGTTTCCTATTTCAAAGAAAAAGCACTGACTTGACAATGATAATTTTGCGTTTTGTTGTTGCCTGCCAGCGGATGGAGATTACTAGCCCTCACCACCTCCTCTGAGTAGGCCTTAGACCGCTCTGCTTTGTTACCCTGAGAGAGTCAAGTGCTACAATGGGGTGCTTGGTTCCCAGTAAGAAGCAAATTGTGGACCATGTTCTGTGATGTGAGTAAATCACATAGAGTGGTGGTGGTAATTTAATGAGTTTTGTGAATATTTAATACAGCCAGACCTTTTTCTATATGCCAGGAGAAAGCAGGATCTACTGACCCCACTTTTGTAAAGTTAATTTGCTAAAAGAGCCCCAGATCCTTGCACTGACATTCTGTGTGGTATTGAGTCTGCGTAAGATTAGTGTATGGGGAGGCACGTCTAGTAGCAGGAGTCTGTGTGTGTGTGTGCGTATGTTTGTACTTGGAGTATGAGTACTGGAACCAGTGGAATCCATTTCAGATGACCATGTTTTGGATGGGAAACGATGGATACCGTTCCACAGACAGTGGATGTGTATTGCCTGCATTCCTATAGATGGAAAAACATTTTATTATTTTTATTTATCAGGCTTTTGCAAGTAGCAAAACATATACACACATAAAAAACATCTCCCGATCCAAGTTAATGGCATGTGTATAACATAACAAAGGCAGTATAACAATCAATCCTCAAAAGACCGTTGTGGCTGAGGGGGAAGTGGTCTGCGTTTAGAACTAGGGACCTGTAGATGCGATATTGAGGTCTAGACACTGAAGTGAGGGGGTTGGACATAGGGTTGCCCTTAGAAAATCAATGAGGTTCTTGTTACTCAAAGGGCTGCTGATTAATTCTTCCTGAGCAGTGACATTTGGTGGATGGGGGGGTAGAGGTGAGGGGTGAGAGTGCAGTTTCTATTGTTCATTATGATGGAGTTTCTAACCGGCTCTGCCCTTTTGTGTTTTCCTGATTACTGCAGAATGTCAGAAAGGCTGATGACAGTCTGGTGCAGAGATCTCACACTTCACTGTGCCCTTGTTTTCGATACTCATGCTTGGAGCCAGCCCCAGTGCTACCTGCTGTGAAAGACATCACCTTGTAGAAAGACAATGTCTAAGGAGCAGCCTAAAAATAAATGAAATTTGGAAAGAAACCACCCCAAACAGGTTCTGAGACTTTACGCAGTGTATCCACACCCCTTGCCCAGAATATGTGTATAAAAGTGAGATCCAAGCAAACCGACTTTGTTCCAGTTTCAAGTTTTTTGTGACTAAGGAAGGGATTGCTTCACAGAGTACTCAGATGACTGTTGTGTGATCAGGGCTGGTATTTGCATGAAGGCCAGTCTCCCAGAGGTGAGAGGAAATTAGCTGAAGTCTGCAACTTTCTGGAGAAGCCAGAGTCTGTCTAACCACATAGAAACCTGGTTGCCTGCTCAGAGAGGGAAGCAGAGTCCCTAACTGTGCAGAAAGAGAGACTGTTCAGGGAGGGAAGCTCAGCATGTTCCCAGTATGTGAACCACCTAGAAGTAGATAACTACAGACAGAGCGCTAAGCTAGTACAGACCTTCCCTGGACGCCTGCTGCAGACCTTGCCATGAGCTGTGCAGAAGTTGTTTGCTTAATCACCATTGTTTTGCGTGGCATTCCCACAATTGGCCTTGAGGTCAAATACTGTTACTGCCATTAAGGGTTCCCACAAGGGAGGAGCCACTGCATCGGACCGGAGGCAGTAACTTTCAGACGTGTGCCCACCCGCCTTGGACAGGAGGCTGCACCTGCAGAGGACGAGCATACAGCTACATAGGCCCATCTTGGACGTTTCACCTGCAGAAGACAAATGCATTGGTCTAGAGGCTGCAACATATGGGGAGCCAATTGCATGCGGTGTTCAACTCCAATTGGTCCTGGGAGACAGAGGACCACCATTCACTGTCCCTCACTGCCCATGTTGAAAACCAAGGTTGTGAAGCTGCTGACTGCACTAGCCCACACCACTAACGTTTCCCGCCATTGAGCAGGTAACGCGGGGCTGAGCCTGCACAAACTGGAAGACCGTGCCTAATACGCGCAAAGGAACCTTTGGCTGCCATCATGATAACCTTTGTCAGAACTGACTTGTTGGGCCTACAGAATATTGGATTAGCCTATGAGCTAACATCTGGGATTACTGCTAGTGATCTGCACCTGTGCCTAATCTATGCCTATTTCCTTATCTTTGCCAAAGTTACCCAGAGAGAGAAAGGAGAAGCGGGCACCATCAGGGGTCACCCCAATTAACTAGGCCTCGTAGGAATTTCACAATTCTATAACTGAACCCTTGGTTCCGGTCATCTGGAATCAAGTCAGCATTGTCAAGATTCCAAAGAAGGGAGCATTAACCATCCGCAACAACTGGTGTGGAATTGCCCTTCTCTCAATTCCAAGTAAACTCTTGGCTAAAAACATTATACTCCGCATTTCTGATGCCATGGACAACCTGTTACGAAAATAACAGACTATGATCCGCAAGGTGTGTTGATCAGATTCTTCCACTGTCCTACATCATAGAGCAGTACACGAAGTGGCAGAGACAACTGTACATCAACTTCATTGTTTTTTAGAAAGCCTTTGACATTATCCACTGTGACAGCCTCTAGCATATACTGGGAGCCTATGGCATACAGCAGCGGATAGTTCACTTCATCAAGAACTTCTATGATAATTTTACCAGCAAGTTGGAAGATAGGGAGTATAGTTTCAAAGTAACAACACCAATGTGAGACAGTAGGTATGAAACCCAGTAATCAACTGAGTGATGCGACACACAACAGAAAACGAAGCCAGAGGCATCCGATGGACCTTATTCTCTAGATGGAAGGACCTTGACGATGTGGATGATCTAGCGTTGCTCTCGAACACATATCAGCGTATACAGGAAAATATGTCTCGCCTCAACATCTATGCACAGCAAGTGGGCCCGAAGATGACCACGTAGAAATAGGAAGTCATGTCAATCAACTGTGAAGGACGGGCTGCTAGGGACTGAAACTAGCAGTTCTCTATCCTGTTAGACTCAGATAACTATTTTACCTATTTTTGTATTTTTAATGATGTGAATTCTTGCAAAATTGTTCTTAATAGTGGGTCTCACAGTCCACCTGACTCCGCATTCATACTTTTCTTAGTTCAGCTTACAGGCATTTTTAATTATATGTATTAAATTACTTAAGGGGCTTTTTTAAGTTATCTGTGCGGAAGGCTTGCTTTTTTAGATATCAAGTTAATGAATGATTCCTGTTTAGTCACTTTTTATCTAACATAGATTAGTGTTTGGTATCCCGATTAAAATCTCTAAGAAGGAAAGTTAAGAAAGCAAAGGGTATGTAGCGTGAAGAGTTGAGGTTGTATTAGTTGTATGACAAACTTGCTTTCTATCTATTTACCTTTTTATTCCTTATGTACTTTTAACTGTGTGATTTTGTTTATGCTTTTTATTGACTAATAACTAAAAAAAAAAAAAAACGTCAATCAACATTCCAAGCCCTTCACCAGTCAAGGTGGATGGAGAGGAGCTAGCCATGACTGAGGAGTTTACCTTCCTAGGCAGTACTATCAGACTTGACGGAGGGGCGGGCACTGACATCAGGAGCAGACTGAACAAGGCCAGAAATGCCTTCAGGATGCTGAACAGTGTTTGGAGGTCATCCCAGTACAGCAAACACCAAACTTTACCAGAGCTGCGCTCTGTGAACACTCTTGTACGGATCAGAATGCTGATGCTAGACCAACGGAAGTCAGATGGGTCCACCACTGCCCACACACATACGTGTGTGGAGCAGACTGCATGGGTGCTGTACGTAGGCACTCTCTTCTAGTAAGTCTCAGCATAGACTCAAGCCCTCTCTTCCCTGCTGCAGTCTATGGCCACTGCTACTCACCACTCTGACCCCAAACATTTAGGCCATGGTTGGAGCAGGCTTTAGTTGAAAAAGACAAGGTCCTTGGGTGGGACTCCTGGCCCATGTGTACATAAGGGCAAATAAGGTGTTTCTTTTTAGGTCTGGCCTAGAGGCAGCGGAAGCTGTCTCTCCAGTTTCATGTTTTCCAAAACAATCATGATCAAAATACATACATAAGTGTATACATAGAGGAGGTTTTAGTAGGTCTTCCTCAATGATTGGTGTGTTCAATTGCATTCATTATTTGCTCCCACCCACCACATTCTCCAGCAAGAGACAATGGGTCAGCCCTTTTCAGCTATCTTCTCTCTTCACTTTGAGTTTTTGGCATTTGATTCTTGTTCATATCCATCTAAAAAGATAGCTGGTATGCCAATGTTTGTTTCCACTTCATGTTTTTTCACTCTTGCAATGACTCATTTTTTTATTTTTTTTTGCAACCCTACACTGCACTTTTAGCTGGAGGTATTTTAATTTGTGTTACACTTACACTTTTAATGTTCATTGCGTATGCCAGCAAAAATAAAAATGATTGCAGGCTTGATCTATTGGCTTTGACAATGCTTGTTTTTTTTTTTTGCTATCTCCTGTGGCTACTAGATTGACTGCTTTTGTGTGCAAATATTTCTTAAATCGTAGTGTGTGCGGTTGTAGAAGAAAGCAGGTCCAGTTCCATGTAGATTAGTTAAGTAGGTTTATTGAAGATAGCTGTTATCAAGTAGAGCAGAGCCCCACCAGGAGCGGCCTTCCTGCTGCCCGGCAGGTATAACATATGTGTGGTCATATTTTACCGCATGGACGAAATCAACCTATAAACGACGCAGTGAACATATTTCGACGTGTGACCTCACATGAGTTACCTTCATCAGCCCTCTCTCACTCTAAAGCCTGCAGTCTCCATCATTTACTTGGAAATATCTCTCTCTGTAGTCTATTTGCCCTGCGATTTTCTCTGTGGTTCGACCTGCTGTCGCGATCTCTGCCCCCTCACTCCCCCGATCTCTTGTGCCCTCTCTCGTGTCACCCTTTTGTATTCCCCCCACTCTCCATTCTGTCTCTCCTGCCTGTTTCCTTATTTTTCCTCTCTTTTTTGACCCCTCTCTCTTCTTTACCGGTTTAGCTCTCGTTCTCCTCTCGGTGTCCTAGTTCTCCAGGTATGTCTGTCTGTCCTTGCAGTCTCTTTCTCATATGTCTGTTCTCCCTGTCTGTATTTCTATGTCTCTCTCGCTTCTCTCTCGCTCTCTGTTCTCCCACGGTCTTCTCTCGCTCTGTCCTGTCTGCTCTACCAGCAAGTTTCTCATTCGATCTGTCTCCCTTTCCCTCCTCTCTGCTGCTCTCTCATTCTCGCCCTTCTAGCCATCTCTGTTCTCCCAGTCCGTCTGTCTCGTCTCCCCTTTCTATGTCCTTCTATAGTTTCTGTACGTCTCTTCTGTCTCTCTGTTCTTGGACTCTGCCTGTCTCTCCCTTCTCTCTAGTCCTCTGTTCCCTGGCCTCTCTCTATGTCTCTATTTTCCGATCCGTCTCTTCATTCCACCCAAGTCCTCGCACGTGACTGTCTCTTCTATCTAGCCCTCTGCTCTCATGGTCTCTCTCGCTCTCCTCGCCGTGATCATCCCGTCTACATGATCCTTCTAATCTTCTCTGTTCTCCCAACATGTCTCGGACACAACTCGCTGCCTTCCAGTCTGTCTGTCTCTCTCCGTCAGTTCTCTCTACTGCTCTATCAGGCAGCCTTTTCTCCCCCTCTGCTCCTCCAGTCTCCTCTCAGCCCCTAGTTCCTTGTTTCCCCTCACTCCTCGCTGGTTGTCGTCTCGCACTTTATGTCCTTCTCGAGCTTCCGCTCCTCTCTCTTCTCCTCATCAGGATTCTCTCCCCTCGGCTGGATTCCCGCCTCTCGGTTCTTTTATGCGTTTCGCCATAATTCGCTCCGAAGGAAAGAGACAGGCAGAGAGAAATCAAATCCATGGGATGTCACGGAGCGTCGCCATGGCAACGGATGCAGAACGGGAATATGCTTCCCCGTAACGCATCTCTCACAGACACAGGACACGCCCCCGAGCACCCGCGGGTGCCGCCTCCTAGATCTGTGGCACACCCATGATTACCGGCAAGGAGGACCTATCGCATCTGCGGCACACACGCCAGTACCAGCAGGGGGCGCCTATCAGATCTGTGGCAGACTCCCCATTACCAGCAAGGACTGGCTACCCGTGGCATACACACAAACACCAGCAAGGGGCGCCTCTCAGATCTGTGGCACACTTGAGACCACCGGCATGGAACACCCTCCACACACAAATACCAGCTGGGCCCGCCACTCACAGTTATGAAACACCCTCGCGCAGCAGCAAGGACAGAATCTCACACCTGTGGTACCCCCGCAAACAACGCGGAGGCAGCCCCTCGTATATGTGGCAGCACCCTGACAAGGAAAGGAACGCAGGGCCGCCTCTCGCATCTGTGGGCCGCACGTGCACCCACATAGGCCACCTTTCAGACACCTCGCGCACATGCACATCCTTGCACACCGGTAGGGGCCGTTTTTTATATCCGTGCACATCCATGCACACAAGCAGAGAAGGCCTCTGGGATCGGGGCCACATTCGCCAGCACCAATCAGCAAAGGGTGATTCTAAATTTTGTTGCACCCCGACTAACAGCCGCAGATGCTATCTCTCTAATCTGTGGCACGCCCATGACACCAGCAGAGGCCACCTCTCTGACCTCTGGCATACAGAGACGCACAAACGGGGCCTCCTTTCACAGACAGATCTGTCGGATTCACATATGCACTAACACGGAACGGGTGCCTCCAAAATCTGTATCAAGAGGCTGCCCGTGTGATCTGGGGCACATTCTCGTTTCTCCATTAACCTAGCAGGCTACATTTCCACATGAATCCACATCTACGAACAGTAAGCAGCACATGCAGCACATGCATCTCTGCACGGGTGTATTTACCCGCTGAGCTGTCTTACTGGAAATTGATGTGAACTTGTCACGTGCAAGTAATTAGCACACACATCTCCGCAACAGGGGAAATTAACAATCGAGCATCCGTACCGGGTCTGGTCTTTGCAACCTGCCAGTAAGACCCCTGCAGAAGGTACATTTCCCCAGGTGCTATTTTACCAGGTTTGGCACCCGCGGCCTCTGGGTAATATACAGATCTGTATAGTAGGCGATCAACCTGCTGCGCGGTTTCACCGGTTCTAAAACACCAGTACCAGCAAAGTCGATATATTACAATTTCAATGCATTTATGTCTCGGATTACGGCTCCGGCCTGGTTTGCGGGCCGCGTCGACTGCCCAGGGAGCCACCTGCCGCAGAGCTGGGAGATCTGGGCCTAGTTAACAAGGTCCCGGCTCTCCATTGGCTTAACAAAACATGTACTTTTGCACATTTTTACCCGGTTTGACATGGCCTATGAATACAGATCAGGGAATTAGCAGCCGATTCCACAGCTGGTGTCTGGCTCCCCCTGCCGTCCATCCACGCACACATCGTTCGCCACCTGCTGCTGGTGTTAAAAAACGAGTTCCAGCACAAATGCTATTTATTTTATCAAGCACAGAAAGCCGAGCTTGCCTGCAGGAATTGAAAACCTGTTTCCTGCAAAGATGTCATCGTAAAAAGTAAATATTGATGGATGGAATTCTTGAATTCATTTGTAAAAAAATAAATTGTAAAATTAAATGCCCGAGCACAAAAGGTTTCCTTATAGGGCGGCGGCTGCCATTGCTCCCGGGGCTGTCCACTTCCCCTATTGGCACCAACCACCGCCTGAGAAGGTTGCAGCCATGTTGGGAATGGGATCACAAACATTTTGGCGCACATTCCCGGATCATGAAACACCATTTTTCTCATTGGACTCGTTTTTCTTTTTAGAGCAATGTTTGACAACTCGAGCATTTGAAAGCTTATAGCCAACAACATTGGTGAAAACTAGAAGCGCTACATTTTTGCTCCGCCCACACGTTTGGAGCCAGGAGCATTTTTTGATTGGGCAGAAGTTGTATGATTCCACGAAAGTGCTTGCCTTCCGTGCAGCTGTGATCATTTTGTTTACTGCTATTATTTTTTCACTGTTCTGCTTTCCTGTTGTTTTTTTCTTCTGTTTCACCGCTGCCCGCCCACTCACCTTCCCGCCATTTCCCCCCACTCTTTCCCTCTCGCCGCTGGCAGAGCCTCGTCCCCTGCCTAGGACCTGCGTATGGAGGCTGCAACGTGGCCACATAGCAGCCGCCCACAGTGGGCGTGCCATGTCACGCCAAAGGCAAGCCTGTGTGCATCCGTCCGTGCCTGGATCATGCCCAGTGCCAGGAACCCTGGTTCTTCCACCCCCATGCAGCTACACTGCCGCAGACCTCCGATCCCTGGATCCCAGGTGCATCGGCAACTGCTGCCGCACATTTCCACACTCAATCGAAGGACCGTTCTCCTGCCAGCACTGCCACTTCACCTGCAACACTGAAGCAACCAATAACGCCAGAGTGATCCAAACACGACTGTGCCCATCACACCAGCTGAGACTACCATGGCATAACTCCAGTGCATTCTACTCAATAGACGATCGCTCGGCAAACATGGCACACAGATCTGGGACATGATCTCATCCCTCACCCCGTATATCATCTTCCTCACACTCACAGAGACCTGGCTGAACCCTGCCTCCGCGCCAGACATCACTATCGCCAGCTCTAAAGGCTACCAGATAACACACCAGGACAGAATCAACAAACACGGAGGTGGAATTGCCATCATCTACAAGAACACCATCTGATGCACGACTTCCTCAGACCACTCAAACCCGATAATGGAGTGTCTTAACTTACAACTTCACACAGACGGAAAAAGCAACATCTAAGACACCTTCGCCTACAGAACACCGGGACCATGCTCCAGCTTCTGCAACGCCATCTCTGACGTCATCGTCCCGATCGCCATCGACTCGGAGCACTACATCTTCCTTGGGGATCTTAACATTCACCTTGACGACCCCAGCGACACCAACACAACAGACTTCCTGGAAAGCATGAGCAACATCGGACTCAAGCAATTTTTCACCGACCCTGCCCACATCACTGGACACATGCTCGACCCCATTTTTGCATCCAGCAACAGAGTCAAGTCCTACCACAACTCACCTGGACTGACCACTACAGCGTCCACTTTACCATCTCAGGACCTACCAACATTGATACCATGCCCCCTAGCTCCACACACAAATACTAGAAAAATATACCAGACCAGTGGAACAACACTCTCAACTCCCACCTCCCAGACACAACACCCAACCCAGAACAGGCTGCAAAGAACTTCTCCCAGTGGATCACAGAATGCGCTGACACAATCCCCCCACCAAGCCGGTCAAATCCAAAGGACCTGTCTGAAGATTCAGCTGGCTCACCGCAGAGCTAAAATCCACCATATGCAACTGCCGGCAACTAGAAAGGAAGTGGCACACCAGCAAAGACACAGGAGACCATACCATCTTCAAGACAGCGTTAAACCAGCACCATCACCTCTTGAAAGAAACAAAGAAGAATGCCATAGCAGACCGCATAGAAGCCAGCAATAACCACAGCAAGGAGCTCTTTGCCATCTTGAATGAGTTCTCCAACCCAGCAGCTACCAAAAACGACATCACCCTCCTCCCAAGAACTGCGTGACACCCTGGTGGACTTCTTCCACGAAAAGATCTCAGTCATCTATGAAAACTTCAAACTCCAACCCTCCTCCGCCAGCAGCATCAGCCTGATCACACCCATGAGCACAAACATCACACACCTGCTCGCCCTTTGGGACCCTCTCATAACTCAAGCCACAATTTCCATCATGAACTCCGTGCCCTCAGGCGCACCCACAGACCCTTGCCCCCACCACATCTTCGATCTCAGGAGCAAGACCATCCGCGACGAACTCAAGAAAGTCCTGAACACCTCTATCACCTTGGCCTTCTTTCCTGGGGACCGGAAACAAGCTGAAGTGAGGCCCCTCCTGACGAAACCACCCACTGACCCACTGACCCAGCAGACCATCTCCCTGCTCCGCTTTCCAGTGAAGATTCTTGAGAAGGCAATGAACCAGCAACACAATGAACACCTGGAACACAACAACCTCCTGAACCCCTCTCATTCGGATTTCGATCCAACCATAGCATCGAGACAACCCTGATTGCAGCCACCGATGATAAGTTCAGGAAAGGACTCAAGACCTGGCAGTTCAAAGGAACAGATCACCACGAAGCAGCTAACAACTCCAGCACCTTGAGACCCTCATGGGTGATTTGCTGCGCTTTATAAATCCTTGATTGATTGCAACTCTCACAAAGCAAGACCTATTGGCATTGCCAATACTTGTTACTTTTTACTATAGACCTTGGGGTTAGGTGATTTGGGCAGAATCAAGAGATGTTAAGCCAATTTTAGGACTCAAACTTAGTTCCACAGTTGGCAGCTTTGAACACAAAACCACATCCTCTCGAACTGTTTCTCTGAGCAAGGAGGCCTCCCATCCAGCCCTTTGCAAATGACCACTCCCTCCACCAAGGCGTAAAAGACACTGTAGTCAAGGTGACAACACCTGCCCCCAACAAGGTCGAAGCCGCTTTTCTTACTCACCTTCACCTCATCCCCAGCCCACCATAGTTTCAGAGCGATGGCCTGGCAAGGGATGGGTCAAGAAAAGCACACAGCTGCCATTGCTCAAGAAGAGCTGAGGCAAAAGTGGCCCAATGGCCACAAAATCACCTGGCCCCCAGCAAAGTCCCTGCATACTCCCACCCTCCCCTCTCACCATTGCCTGAATGTTAATGGCCGGTGGGGGAGAAGTCAGGTAAACAAAATTGCTTCTGGGCTGGCCCCATGGAGAGCCATGGTAAGAATGGCCAAATAGCCAGAACTACACTTGGACCTCAGCAAGGCTGATTCTCAGACTCGCTACCGCTCCCTCACAACATAGCCTCAATGCAATGGCCTTGCAGGAGAGGAACGAAGAAGGTGCCGTAGAAGAAACAGCCCACAGGACACCATAAGCACAGGCCCATCGACCTCTACCCGACTCCCTGCCTTCCCCATCCGACCCTTCTTGTGACCACAGGCTTACAGTCCGTTTATTTAGCCCTTGCACAGGGATTGCAGTTTATCCCTCTGTTTCTTTTTTTAATTTCTGCCTGCTCAGTGCAGCTTTTCATGTTTTCCACGGGATCGGTTTAACACTTTGCCCCAAGCCATATCCAACCACTTAATATTTCTTTCCATCTCCATCTTCCTATCCCTCTGCTGATGATAAAGCAGGAGTAATGCGCTGGTTTCAATTGGTCTTCTTCATGGCCAAAAATAAAGATTGAGACTTGGACCCATACTTCCAATGTGGATGCGCTAAACCTCTAAAATCTTACACCTCAGAAATATGCCCACTGGATGGGTGGATCGGGGACGGCGTTAACCTCGATTTCATGAGGTAATGTGTCCCAATATAAGGTACAAATCAGCACATCAAAAATACAGTCAAATAAGAAAGGTCTGACTCAATAAGTTAGTTCTAGGGGTGTATTATACATTTTCATTTTATAAAGATTTATTACAACATTTTAAAAGGTACCACACAAAAATAACAAAGAACAGATGAATCAAATCTCATTTAAATGTGTGAAGGCATTGCCATGAAGGCTCTCAGTAACAGGACAATCGGAATAGTGGGCTAAATCAAAAATAGACTAAGACCCAAGAATGCAGCAACTAAGTAATAAATCAGACAGCATCCCTAGTACCATTGAAATGGTCTGAGGCTCACCCTCAAAACCGAGCATTTATATAAGAAATCTCCCCATAGATGCGCATGAAAACGGCAGAATCAGTGTGGTGTTAACAATGAAATGGATTTTGAACAAATGAGAATAAGGATTTTAAAATCGTCATACAACTCTACCACCTAAGCACTAACTCAATATATGGTTCAGAGCATCTGTCTGACCTAATGTCACCTGAAGTTGACAGAGCAAACTGGTTACATGAATGAATTTAATACTGCGTGTAATCGTAATATCCATGGAAATGTTACATTAGTGAGCCCATGCAAGAGAGCTTTCTTCAAGAACATTGTCATTCAAGAAATAAATTAACACAACTTGCTTGACTACATACAGCAGAACTAATAAACCAGTGAATGTGACATCCATTGTGGACAAGATGGCGCAGAAGCCTAGTTAGCATAAGCCCAGAAATATACACTTTAACAGGTCATATCAACATAGTCTCAAAGGCAATAGCTCCATGTCACTGTATCAGTGTAAATTAGAATGTTGATTACTCACTCCACATATTGTTAACAATGCACATTCTTGATTAATACATAAAAGTTTCCTCAGTTTCCACCCCCTGATGATTTTATCATCACTTAAAACCCTTAACTATTTATAATACAGTCTGCATCACTCTCTGTCTCTTGCATTTTGATTCTTCCAGCGTCGTGAGTTGAGTCTGGCAACTTCCATCTTACACTGTTTCCTTTAGGACAATATCTTTCTCCTTACACCCTCATTTTAACAATATCATTTCAGAAAATTTGAACATCACAAACAGAACAATTGCACTAATTAACAGTGTTAGTATAGCTCTTAGCATGCCCCCACCAAACCACACACCAATCTTACTAAAAGACTTTCCAATCTCACCAACCCAGGAACCCATTGATTCCCATAAGCCATACTCTTCAAAAGCTTCAACTGCATGAGAAATGATAGTAATATTAGAAGCAAACGCATCAATAATGCTACTATTATCTGGGATAAAGGTGCAGCTCTCTCTCACCTTCAAAACCCTGCAAACTATACCTTCTGTCGCCTAGAAGAATATCAAATGCTAAGCAGTTTTGCCCAATCATTGCATGCATAACAAATAATTTGTTATATAGTTGAGTTAATGCACCAGCAGTATTAGAAACAAACCGATTCTCAAGCGTAGATAATCTCCTAATTTTCACAGCATTCAAGCCATTTCAACATAAGGAATCATAGCTCTTAAATCTTAACACATCTAGCACAATTTGCTCGAAACATAATTCCACTCTCTTCAAACCAACAACATCACCTAAGTTTTGGCTCTTTACCAACTAAAAATTCACCTCCAACAAAAAATTATTTCACTCTCGCATTTTTTCGGAATTCATTCCTCCCACCGCTGGATTCACGCAATGAACTTGAGCTTGATTCTGTGAATTAGTGGTTGTTGTTACCACTTCTTCCTCTGCTGTCTTCACACTTCTCGTGTGAACCGTGTGGATTCACTGCGGTATTCCAGCACACTTCACAGCAGTGGCAGTCACAAACACAAGTTGATGTGGCCCCTTTGATCTTGGTTCCAGGCAGCTTTTGTGAACATGCTTCTTGATCAGGATCTAATCACCTGGTTGTAGTCGATGACACAGAGTTTCTTTTGTCAGTGCGGTTGCCAAATTCCCCTGAAGAGAGTCAGATTTATCCACATCAGCCAGACCTTTACAGTAATCTAATTCAATATTATCAGTTATTGATACAAGTGTTGCTGAACGGATGTATCCAACTCTCATTGCTCTGCCCATCAAAACTTCATGAGGCGAGAGACCAGTCTTTTTATTTGGAGTGATTCTAATAATCATGAGAACAAGAGAAGGAGCACTTAAGATTTGTTGATACACACATCCTGGCTCGCTTACTTTTGATGGTGCAATTTATCTTCTCCACAACCCCTGGTTATTGTGGATGAGAACTACAGTTGAACGTTTGATCAGTTTGAAGTGCTGCACATACTAACTTTAGGATCTCATTCTTAATGAGTTCCTTGGTCGGTCTCAGTAGAAGCTGGGAGCTGAATCGTGGTATTAACTCTCTAACTAAGAGTTTGGCCACAGTCATACTATCACTTCTTCTGTGAGGATAGGCCTTGACCCACGTAGTAACCATGTAGACAATCATAAGAACTTATTTAGGCCAATTGCAAGCAGCCATTTCAATGAAGTCTAGTAAGAGGGACTCTGAGTTGCATGTGTGGCACATGACTACTAATGTTTTCTTTCCCTGATTGTTTCTCTGGGAAGTATCACATCTCTGGCACATATCATCTGCTACACTTCTGAAATTTGTACTATATCAGTACTTTTTAAAAGATGCGGTCATGGCATCCCTCCCTACATGATTATGGCCATGTAGATAAATGTGCCATTGAATGGAACATGGAATCTGAGGATATAAATTGATGATCAGGAGTAATTCACAACTCATTGAAACTTCTCTTACAACCAGTCAATTCCCATTTCTTT
Source organism: Triturus cristatus (assembly GCF_964204655.1). Lineage (NCBI taxonomy): Eukaryota > Metazoa > Chordata > Amphibia > Caudata > Salamandridae > Triturus > Triturus cristatus. Next base: position 88,720,495 of record NC_140586.1, read on the forward strand.
CTTTCATTTTCTAGTATTTCCTCCTGGAAGTACCTCAATTCACTTAATGTTGTCTGTATTGGATTCAACAGAAAACAATTGAAATTATTTGCATTCTCAGCAGGTCTTACACTGGTTTCCCATTGTTCTGATTCTTGCAATGGAGTTTGCTCATTAAATCTCACAGTTGTATTTTAAAGGGCACAGTATTTAGCTACTTGTTCAGCATAATTCTTACTCATCATGACTATATCATCACCAGCTTTTTGGCTGAATGTTTTACAACTGCTATTTCTCTAGGTTGCTGTATTGCTTCCAGAAGATCCACACTGTAGGAACCATCCCTGATGGGGTACTAAAGGATAACTTCCCTTTGTGACCAAAGCTGCAGAAATTCATGTACCACTTCAAATCTATACTGGCTGTTTTTCTAAATTGTCGCACTCAGTTAACTTGCTAGACACTAAGCTCTTGTTAGAGCAATTCACTCTGATGCTTGATGGGGTGTTTAGAATTTGTCGTTTTAGAATTGAGCTAGTAGTCTATCTTCTTGATGTGATAGCTACCCTGCTTGTGGTCCTAATCATTTTTCACATTATTGCTTCTGTAGCAGTGGCTGCTAAGTGATGGTCATTAACTTTGAATACCGTCTCCTATGGTGTAGCTCTTCCTGTGCGTTTGGAGGTGTAGTACATGCACTTTCAGCGCACCCAGGGTTGAGTAATTTTTCCTTCGAGAGACAACAAGCAATTTCCTTGCTTCTATTTAATGTTTGTTGCTATGTCTGTGTTTTTCATATTTAGTGGATATCTGTAAAACATGTAATAAGTCATTTAAAAAAAACAACTTTCCTGTAGTTGGGAAAGGGAAGAGTAGAGTGAATTTTTACTTAGGTAATATGTCTCTACTTGTTATTTTAATTTATTATTTTCAACAGTAGTCTTCTATTTTCCAATAGGATTTCCCCCTTTTTGGTTTGTCAGAATGAGTCTCAATTTGAAAGAAAGGATTTATTTTAATGGAACATGCTTATGCTTTTTTCTTTTATTGTATTGGAAAGAGGGTAACATTATTCTACAGATTTTTATTTCATTTTATTTACCTGTCAAAACATTTTTTGTTAACTTTTCTTTATGCTTTTCATACACGTCCGTCAATATTTTTCTGGACATTTTCTGTCGGTTTTTCTTTGATGTTGGTCTCTTCTGTTTTTCAAAATCTTGAACGTCTGTAAAACAGCTCATTTTTGTAAGTTTTCTCAGTATTTCCTTTCATTTCTAAAAAAAAAAGTCACTTTTTTATCCTGCACAAGACCATTTGTTTACCCTTAGCTCATCAAAACCACCTAAGTCTTGGCATGTGGCTGGATCGCTCCCTGACTTTTGGGCACCAAACAGCAACACTGTCTGCAACATGCTACAGCATCATGAGGATGCTTCGGAAAGTTCTCCCTCTCCTCCCATTCCTGGCAAGAAGGATTATGGTCCAGGCGTTGATTCTCTCATGCATGGACTACGGAAATGCGCTCTATCTAGAAGCTCCTAAAGCCACCACAACCACACTGCAGATTATTCAGAATTGTGCAGCCCATTTGCTCCTAGACATCCCTATCGGCAATCAGCCAAACCTGCTTTGAAAACCCTACACTGGCTGCCAATATTGGAGAGAATCAAATTCAACGCACTCTTTATTACCCATAAGTCTTTCTGGGGAAAGGGATCGGCAATCAATCAATCTATGATCATCCCTTACCACCCGAATAGAAGCCTCCGCTCGGCGAACATGTTTCTCGCCACAGTGCCAGAAATAAAGAGAGCAAGAAGCGGTGGCCGCTCTTTCTCCTATAATGTGGCTAGGCTGTGGAATGCCCTTCCCCCCCATATACGTCAGGAATCCAACCATCTGTCTTTCCGGAATTTACTTAAAACATGGCTTTTTCAAAGTCACTGTTCAGGAAAGGTAGCCTCTTGGCCCTCGTCTGCAAACAGCGCTGGGATGCCTTATGGTAGCTATGCGCTCTATAAATGTTTCTTTCATTTCATTATTGACCATTCTCTTACTTCTTGATGGTATTCTGTAACATTGGCCACTGCATCCAGCTATCGATTTTGAACAAGCTTGGTGTCACTGACTCAGCAATAAAAGAACAAGGTACAGCTTCATATGATAAAAAGTGGAAATAAGTAGGTATTCATAAAATTTAAATACAAAATCCGCAAAAAAAAATAAGATTATGATATAAATATCCCATTTTATTTTTTAAAGCTTTGAAAAAAAAGTAAAAATATAAAAACAGACAATTACCCTGTAGCTTTGCTGCAAGTTCCAAACCAGCTTTTCGTTTTATGAGTAATTTAAAGATGGTATTTAATTTAAAGAAGATATTTAGAGCTCCACCACGTGCCACAGCCTTAGAGCCTTGGTGAGCGATGTGGAGTTTCAGATTAAAGTCATGTCAAATAACTCGGCCTAAATAACAGTACTTTATTTTATTAAACCCATTCTGTCATTACCCACCACCCAGTCAAAGAAACAGTATTTTCTTCTTATTATTAAATACAAACTCGTTTTTTTGGATGTTAATCTGAAGAAAATGGGACCTAGTCAAGTGGTGTAGTGCAAGTTGATTTTGCTGCAAACCAATGGGTGTGAGGCCGAACAAGATTAAATCACAGTTATAGATGAAAAGTTGGCAAGAAATTAGTCCTATCTGGCAGGGGGTAATTATTCAAGTTAGGTAAAAAAAATCCCAAGTAAATCATATTAAGAAAAACATAGTGGGACAAAAAGGCACACTTGATTTAGGCCATTCTGCGTGATTATCTGTCCTCAAAGCCCTTGTCGCCAATTGTTAATACTCTGTCCCAAGACCATGATTTATCAATTTTTCCAAAGATGGAGGCGATCAATATGGTCCAAAAGTGTCTAGAAATGAATAAAGGCAAAAAAACAGTTTGTAGTTTGACACATTTTCCTATTATAGTTTTTATTAGATAGAACATTGGAATACTGAGAGCTCCCTTGAATATAGTAGAGTCGATCCAGGCTTATAATATAGCCTTGGAGCCTGACCTAATGGGCTCTACCGGCCATTAAAGGCCCACTCCAGTGTCCTTTAACAAGGGAGCAGGCTTTTAATGGCCAGTAGTGCCCGCTAGGAGAGCTTTAAGGCTATTAGACCATTCCGTCCCTAGAGAGAAGAATGTTCTCATTAGTTCAAACAAAGGCCTCTCATAGCCCAAAAGGGTTTAAAACCCCTCAGGCTCAGAGTGGCCTTTGTTAACAGCAGCAGCTGTGAAAGGAAAACAACATGGGAATGTTGCCCTCCAGGCTTCTACCAGCCAGTAGAAGCCCGGAGCACTGTCTACAATGGAGTGCTCAACATTTCACTGTTTTAATGTAGCCTTATAGCCTGCCGTAGGGGGATATACCGGCTATTAAAGACCCGCTCCAGCGTTCGGCGACGGCCTTTAACAAGGGAGCGGGACTTTAATAGCCGGTATAGCCCAGCTACGAAGGGCTATAAGGCTATTAGAACATTCTGCCACTAGAGGGCAGAATGTTCAAGCAAAAAAAACTAAGGCCTCGAAGCCTGAAGGGGTATTAAATCCCCTTGAGCTCCGAGAGGCCATTGTGAAAACATTGGAATGTTGCTCTGCGGGCCTTTACTGGCCTTTAGAAGCACGGAACACTCCATTGTCTTCAATGGAGTGCTCCACATTCCAATGTTCTAATGGGTGGTGTAATCCTTCTGCTCCAACATTCCAATGTTTGTCTTTCTGTTTCTACCTTTTTTATCTAATTTAGAACATTCTACCCTTAGTGAGTGGAATGTTCTAATAGTTATATAGCCCCTCTGCTTCAGACTACACCTAATGTTAAAGGCCCTCACTCTCGTTGTAGGCCCTTGCCTCGGGCCTATAATTCGGATTCAGGGCCTTTAACAACTGGTTTGACCCTCCACAGCAGGCTGTATGGCTATAGTATGCTATATTGTCAAGACTAGAGCATTTATGTTTAAAACTAGCTTGCTCACATGGGATAATATTTCCCTTCATAGTCCATCCCCGGAAATGCTCCAAAATACTTTTAGCGAAGATGTTGCACACGGAATCTAACAGAGCTAGTGGTCTATATTTTTTGCAGTCATTTATGGGAACCCTTTTCTTTTTTTTGAAGCAGGCAAGTCAAGTAGAAAATACAAAACCAAATCGTATAGTGATACATATTCAAAGGCACCACAACAATTGTACTGCAGGGTTATCAGCATTGTTCTCATGTCATATAAATAATTTCTCGTCAATTTACAATAGATGGTTACATTATGTGTTGATCTCATTCCTCTATAAGTGAGGCATTGGTATTGACAGGCGGGCAAAGCGATCCCCTCTCAAAATTCCACTTCACCCATATCTTGGTCCATTTATGTGGGCATCTGTTTCCCACAACTGTGAGCATGCATGTAGTGACCTTGCCCCAGTACTCTTGAATTTTCAGGCATTCCCACCATAAATGTAAGAACGTGCCTGCCTGCCCACATTGTCTCGGACAGTGCGGCAAATTAATTCTACCCATTTTAACCAGCGCGATGGGCGTGTAATATGTTCTGTGTAGAATTTGTCAAAAAAAAGGGAGCTACAGGGGGAAAGAAAAGGAAAGGCCGCCCCCCACTCAACGTATAAACATCAAAAAGTGGCCTGACCAAAAACACACCTTACTCTTCACTATTGACACTGGGGGGGTTTCCCCTACTTTTTAACCTTCTCACATATGTACTCCTCATTGATAGTCAAAAAATGTCATGGTGCGTCAATTTATAAACAAAGAATGTCAACATACCATCAGTCTCACCACCTATAACTAAAGAGTGAAAAAAGGTGAGACAGGAGAGAAAGCACCTCACGGTCGTAACACCAATGGGGTTGCTGGCTGGTACTCGCCCGCACACCCACTTATCATCATAGGTTACTTTCTCCCCTACTAGAAGAACAAATGTGTGTATTCTATCGTGACAATCTCCAGCCCAATAAAAGAGAGGGAGTGATTCAAACGCCGGTGGAATGCGGTAGCGGGGACAGGACCAGTGGCAGTCACCCGTTGGGCACGCGATCAGTTGACGCGTTTGCCATACTGAGATGGCTGCCGGTATGAGGGATCTATGCAACCATTTGGTTTGATGTGAAATCTCACAAGAAGCTTATATTGGAACCCCAAGAGCCCTGAAGAAGTTGCGTGATTTGATTGCAACGAAACATGTTGGCTTAGAAATTGATTATGGTTTGATTGAAACCAATCAAGTCAAGTAGGGGAAACCCCTCCAGTGTCAATAGTGAAGAGTAAGGTGTGTTTTTGGTCAGGCCACTTTTTGCTGTGTAGAATTTTTACCTGGACTAATTTAAATCTGGAGCATATGGCAACCTCTCGCAAGGATGCGAGCGCCTCCAGCCACTCCTCCTCAGTAAGAGTTCCCACGTTCTCCTCCCACGTTGTCCGGATTTTCTGTAAGGTGTCGGGTGAATTATGGAGCACTTTCCGGTATGTCAAAGAGAATGCTTTAGCTTTAAGATAATCATCGAGGAGTCGGTCCTCCAACAGGGAGGACTCTGTGAGAAGCTGCACCAAGCGGGATTGCTCTTGATAGGGCGTGACGTATCTGAAGGTAACAGTAGAATTCCATCTGGGACATCTCATATTCCCTTTGGAGGTCTGAAAAGGGCGTGATTTTCCCTCCCTTCCATAGGTTACCAACTCTGGAAAGACCGATGCAGTCCCATTTATCAAAGCCTGGCTGGTGCACCAATAGTCCCAATTGCAGCGAATCCCATAATGGGGTGGCTCAAGTGACTTTATCTTTCCAGCCCAATGACACAGACGCCATGTGCCAGATTTTGATCGTTGTTGATGTTGGGGCCTAACCACTATTAGCTGCGATGCTCAGTAGTAATATTGGAGTGCTTGGAGAGCGATCCCGCTGTCATACCAGCCTTTGACCAGCTTATTTTGCGCTATTCAAGGGACTCCTCTGTCCCAAAGGAGCGTCCGTATCTCCGTCTCAACAGTGTAAAAGTATTTTGAGGGTACCAAGCAAGGTGTGTTTTGCAAAATATAAACAAAGTGGGGGAGTACCATCATTTTATATAGGGAGGCTCTGCCCAGTAACGAAAGGGGCAAAGACCTCCAATGCTTAATATCTTCTCGTAGCTGTCAGAGAAGCGGGTCCAAATTTTGGTCATAAAAGACTGTTTTGTCTGTGGTGACATATCGAAATCCCTCCGTGGAGATCTGCACCGTACAGGATCTGGGCAGCTGGGGGGGAGGTCCACTGATAAGGTATATGATCGATTTGTCCCAGTTTATGGTATAACCTGAATATTTTTTAAATAGAGTGAAGATATGCAACACCCTGTGCAGAGAAGAACGTGGGCTTGCCAGGTAGAGAAGGATATCATTGGTGTACTGTCCATTTTAAGCCCCTTATCAGCGGGTCTCCCTTTATCCAAATTGCCAGTGGCTCCAAAACCAGGGCAAAGATCAACGGGGAGAGGGTACAGCCCTGTCTCGTCCCTCTTTGGAAATTGAAAGGCCTTGATCTACCACCATTGACTAAAACCTGTGCTAGGGGCTCTGAGTAAAGAACTTTAACCCACGCCATAAATTTCTCCCCGAACCCAAACTTCTCTGAGACCGAGAATAGGAAGGGCCACTCTATCATATCGAACACCATTTTAGCGTTTAAGGGCATCACGATTGCTTCTTCCCTGACAGTGTTAGCCCTCTCCAAAACTCCATAGAGGCGACAAAGGTTCAGCGAGGTGCTTCTTCCCAGCACGAATCCTGATTGGTTAGGATGGACCAACCTATGGAGCAGTGGTGCAAGGTGTGTCGCCAGAATTTTAGGTAATATCTTGGCTTCTGCGTTTAGCAACAATATCGGTCTATATGACTCACATTTGTCAGGTGGCTTCCCAGTCTTATGTATTACAACTATATTCGCTAATCGTTGGTCATCAGGCAGTTTTCCTTTTCTAACACTTTCTTGATACATACACAATAAATGTGGGGCAACTGTTGATGCATTTAATTTATATAGTTCAATTGGCAAGCCATTAGGGTCCATCGCTATGCCGGAACGCAGCGCTCTAATTGCCTGTACTATTTCGCTCTCTGTCAGGTCTGATTCTAGATTTTCTCTGTCTTCCACTCCGAGGGCTGGAAGACCCATAGTGGCTAGAAGCCCCTGCGCATCGGTCCAAGAGGTCAGTTGTGATGATGTATATAGTTGCTCTAAATATGCCGCAAAGGCATCTGCTATTTCCTGTCTGTCCCTTAAAGGTGCGCCAGTGTTCGGGTTGATCTCAACCACCCATCTGGAGGCCACTTCTTTCTTTTCTAACCACACCAGCAATTTGCTCCCGTTGTCACCCATCTCATAAATTCGGTGATGGGTCACACGAATCTGCGCTTTAGCTGCTTCCCCAGCAATGTCTTTATACGTTCTCTGCTTAAATTGTAAACTGTGTAGTATATCTGGAGATACTGACTTTTACAGCTCCATTTCTAACTTCCGGATTTCTGTTTCTGTTTGTAACAATTTTTTGTTGCTTTCATTAAGCCTGTTCTAACAGATGGCACTTGTAGGCACCAGGGGTTGATCGCCATTTGGTTACTCTTATGTCTTGTTCCTCTCCCACCGTAGATCATGCTCAGAGGAGAATGATCTGAGATACCGCTATGGAGGTGGCTCACTCCGCCGAAAATACGGGAGTTGCCCCCCCACACAAAACATATAATCAATACGGGATAAACTGCCATGGGCACTTGAATGAAAGGTATATAGACGGGTCTGGGGACTGCGCACACGCCAACAAGACTCATGGCCGATAGGAACTCGGCCAAGGCCTTTCCAGTGGCATCATATTGTCTGCCTGGCCAGCGGTCCATTTCTCCATTAATGGCAGTGTTACAATCGCCTCCAATCAATAGTTCCCCCCGTGGCAAGCTAATAATATGTCAACCTAGGTCGGCAAGAATGGATGTGTGTAGTCGTGGGGAGCTATAGAGGGATATAAAATGTAGGAGTCTACCCTCCCAGTATTCCGACAAAGTCACAGAACACCCCCTTGATTCACAGGCTATTTTTTGTATCGTAAATGATGGATATGATCTGTGAAGGATACCCACTGCCCTTGAACTCCTGATGTAGCCTGAGTGGGCCACTAATTTATAGCCCCATCTATTGAGCGCAGCTTAGGAGTCTCCCTGTATATGAGTTTCCTGTAGCAGCACTACCTCAGGCCCTTGCCGTTTTAGATAATGCAATACTACCCCTCTTTTAATTTTATCTCCTAGGCCATTGACGTTCCATGATAGGATTTTAAAGTTATTAGCAGGTTTATCTCTGGTCATGGAAGTGCGTGTCTGCCTAGGTCATTCGGAGGCAAGTTGACAGGGAGACCCTATTTATGGGTTGTTTTCTTTTACCCTTGAGGGTCTTCGGCCTCTTGTTGTGCTGACATTAATTCCTAGAGATCAGTATCTTGCGTTGCTACCATGACCTGCCAGTTTGGGAATCTGAAAACATTACTAGTATCAACCATCAAACTTGTTCCCCCCACCCCCCTCCCGGCATTGTGGACTTAGAACTTCCCACCCCCCAACTTTGCAGAGTGCCTATGTAACCCTTCCCTCATAACTTACTGTCGGGGACATGTCTCTGCCAGCTCACCACCTGCTTCAGCCCTGCAACATAATCATACAATAATTTTACCAGTTTAAGGCTGCATCATTGGAGTCTAACAGAGCCATTGACCTTTTCCTTGTCCGTTTATCAGTAAGTGGTTCTGGAGTGAACCGGCCCCTCCTTGCTCGGGGGAATCAAAAAACCAAGTTTTGCCCTCTGCACTACCCAAAGTTTTGCCGGGAACAGCATCGCGTATTTCAGGTCTCGATCTCGGAGCACTTTTTCGACCTCTAGAAAGGAGCGGCGCCTCTTTTGGACCTGGGCCGTAAAGTCAGTGAAGAAGGATATCGTGGAGTTGTCGTACTTTAGTGGAGGGGCTTCGCAGGCTGTCTGCAGTATGCCATCCCTTTCTCTAAAATTAAATACTCTGGCAAGGATAGGATGTGGGGGCATCCCGGGTCACTGCCTGCCACCCGGCACTCTGTGGGCCCGCTACACGGAGAAATAATTAGAGAGGGCACAAGGTTGTAAATGTTTTGTGATGAGTTCTTCAACAAAGAGAGCTGTAGATGGTTCCTCGGCTCACTCCGGCACCCCTAAAATGCGCATGTTATTTATGTGGGCGCGCCTTTCATGATCTTCAAGTCTCTCCTCTATAGTTTTTGTCAGCAGTTGAAGTTTTTGAAAAGTGTTTTCGAGTGATTTAGTGCTTGATAAGAGCGTGACAATAGAATCTTCAGAAGTTTGCACCCGGTCACCTAGGTTTCAGAGATCTGCATGCATCAAAGTTACCTCTGTCGCGACAGGGTCTATTTTATTTTCGAGCACAGTTCGTACCCCTTGGATTGCAGCCACTACATCCTGGAGAGTGGGTGCCCCTTCCTCAGTTATCTGCTTTTGTCGCTGGTCATCTCCCAGTTCAGAGGGGGTATCTAGTTTGGGGTTGGTGAATTTATCAAGCTTGGTCTGATGCATCAGCTTGGTTTCCTTGTGTGTCATCATTTTGGATGGCAGTATTTTATTCCACACCTATCGCGTCTCCTTCCCCTTGCCTCGTGACCCCAAAGTGTTTATTGGCACCTCTCTATCACTCCGGAGCACACTGCAGTTCCAACCACGTGTCGGTCCCTGTCACCGGGGCCAGTCTGCTTCAACGCTCATCTCTGCGTGCCCACTGGCAACTGTCTCAAGGCCAGGACTTCTCTCTGCCTACAGTGGGGTCCGCCCTTCACATTGGCAGCATCACCGTTTTTAGGTCTCGCCTGGCGAACGCAGCGCGAAGCGCTGCTGTCGCCAGCGAGATCTATTGTTGCTGACTCGCGTTGGAAGTGGGACAGGAGATGGGCACGCGCAGGCTTTGGCGGATTTGAGTTGGTGTACGCGCACTTACAGCCACGCGGTGTGCACATCTCCTGTCCTCTTCCTTTCGAGCAGCCTCATGCAATTTCATTTTTTTTTTTAAATGCGCACACGCGCTCCAAGCACTTACCGGCTCCTGTTGGGACTCTGCGCTGCTCCTCTGCTGTTCCTGCCGGTCACTGCAGCAACACGCGAGGCTCCGTTTTGCTCACAGGAGCCCCGAGCCGCAGAACACGCGAAAGTTACAGGCACCGCGCATGCGCGGGCAGCCCCCTCCCTCGCAGGTCTCCTCCCCGGCCCGGATACGGAGCTGCTTTCTCTTTTGCTTGTTTTTATTTCTACGGCGTCGGAGCGCACGCTTTGAGGAGACCTCCCTGCTCTGGAGCAAGCCCAGCCTCGGGATGCATTCACTTTCCTGACGACGTGTTTTTTGTGTGTTTTTTCCCACGCACGAATCACATGCACCCCTGCCCCAGTTACAGCGTGAGCACCAACAGGTACTCCTGTGGGAGATGTGTAATGCGGGCTCTGGTGCTTTTTACAGAAAAGAACGACAAGCAATTCCGCCATAGTGACAATACAAAACGGGTCTTTATTCAGGAGAATTCACGTGGGGCAGCAGGTGTCGGCTTAATCAGAAAAAGGCTACAAATACGCATAAATAAACGTTGTCTACTATGCTGTTTGATTGGTGTCTGCAGGATACTTCTGTTCAGCTTAATGATTCCATCAGCCTTTAAAAACTTTAATAAAATGAATTACAGACAGCGAACATTGTACAGGAAGGATTTTGTTTTCCTTTTTTTCATTAACGACGTGTGATCGGACTACCAAAGAGTCAGATGTCTGTGCTCCAAGGTGTAAAACAGCAGATGCCGTTGGCATCCGGTGTCTTGCAAAGGCAAGCATGTCAGAAAGATTATGAATGAAAAGTGTATTTCCTGAACTCCAGAATTGGAGAGCTGATTCTCCACGTGGGATCTCCGTGGGACCTTGACATTGAGACATTCATGAGCTCCGGAGTGCCGCAGGACTTGAAAATATTAGATATGGGCAAGCCAGTAAGTTAACAGGTCGTGCTGAGCCAGAGCAGAGCCAAGAGTCTCTTTGTTCTAGGAGCCTGAGAACGGGCCGCGCCATCCAGCTATCTGGCATGTGCATCGTGCGAGAACAGCAAGGCTAAAAATACGATAACAACTCTTCAAAAAAAAAAAGAAAAAGTATCATTTTACTTTAGGACATTAGAATATTACTACAGTAAAGGACATATATTAGAAATAATAGTTTCTAGGAAAAAATGTAGACAAGGCATGGACGAGCTGGGCCCAGGGCCAGGCCTGCCTGCATTATAACCCCCGCATTAGGCCCACTCCAACCTGTACACGCATGTCATAACTTGCATAATTTTTTTAATAAAGTTACATCAGATGTGTGCATTTGTTTTTCTTGTGATAAATCTTAGTCGCGGTTTGTATTTAACATGTATGATATACTTTGCGTGATGCCTTCATAACTCACAATGGCCAGTCATAAATCATTATGACAGGCCCATAAATCATTCTGCAGGCCATAAAACTTTATCGGACAGGGACCATATGCATGACAGGCCATATGTCACAAGTAGATGACAGGTCATAAATCACCTTTGCCATATATCAATCCAGTCCTGTCATTTGCTTGTCATATTTATGATGCCTTTAGTTGTTGGGGTCATAAAGTTTCTTGTGGATTTTTCTCTGATCGCGTTGGGGGGTAGACTCTCATCACTGTTCGGCCCAACTCACTACCTTGTCAGTCCATTTTGAGCCCTGCCGTCTGGTGAGTCTGGGCTGCGAGTGCCATGCTCTGCTTACTCCCCCTGTTGGTATATTCACCCTGCTGTAAGGCATCCCCAGCTAAGTGGCCAGTGGCGGCTGGTGACATTTGAAAGCGGTGAGCGTAAAATTATTGTCGTACTGCACCGCGGCGAGCAAGCAAAAAGTTTTGGAAAAAAGAGTGCACAAATTGTGCATTTTCAAGCATAATTAAAGTTTGAGCTATTGGTGTTGCATTATTTAGCATTATTTAGCAATTCCAATAGCTCAAACTTGAATAATGCGAGACCTATTGCATTGCAAATGCTTGTTCAGTTAGCTTACGCTATTCGCTGACTCAGCGTAGCAAGGCTCCTCTAATTCAGGGTCCTCCCCGCTCCGTCCCTTTCTCAAGGGGACGACGCAGCTGTTATTTCCCCCGACGGGCCAGGCTGGAAGGGGCGTCTCAGATAGCCGCGGCCTCCGCAGCTTGACAGTTCCTCACCAAGATTACCAATCGACCTAAGCAATCTGGGGCTCCTCTGACCGGGCTATGGGCCACCACACCCGAATGAGCACTCACGGGGTGGCCGTGCCAGGTCCGGGCCCTCTCGCGGTTCGATGCAGGGTCTGCCCTGACCACCGGCGGTCTCCAATGTGCCTCCGCCGGTCTGTCGCCTATGTGCCACAACGCTCCTCAGGTCAGGGGTGCAGCCGCTCTGTTTCATTCCTTGCTGTCAAGGGGATGACGCAGGTATTTTCCCCCTCGATGAGGCCGGCAGGATGAGGCGTCTCAGATGGTCTCAGACGCTGCAGCCCAACGGTGCAACTACAGGACTCCAAAACTTATTTGTGTAGTCCGGAGCTCCACCAGACCTTCCATCCGGACTCTGGACTAGGCAACACGGATGGATGAGGTGGATATTGCAGGGCCTCCGCGAGCGATCACCGGAGCCCTCTCAGGTTGCGGCCATCTTCTATGGGAACCCTTTTTGAATAGGGGAAGAATTGGTTTTCCTCAGCGGCATCGCCCCACTGACTCAACCGCAAGCTGAATACAAACAATAAAATGATAATAATGTTACGTTATTATCATTTTGTTTTCTGTATTCAGCATGCAATTGAAGCCAGGCAGGCAGGGCTGGGCTCCCAGCGTCACTGGGGGAGGAGTGGTGGCAGCACCTTAAGTGCGCATATTGGTTTGGTCAGCCGTCTCGGGCCGGCCAAACCGTCATGCGCACTCTGCATGTTTGCCACCCAGGCTGCATTACAGCCTGGTAGGAGAACATGCACAGCCTGCCAGTCCCTGTCTGAGAGCTGAACCATGGTGCTCAGACCAATCACAATGCTGCTGTAAGACAGCATTTTGATTGGTCAGTGGATTCTGGGAGGCTTTGCGCTTCCTGCTGGGTGCAGAAAGGAGGACTGAGAAAGAAGAGGCGGTGGCCGGCCGTTTTAAGGAAAGTGCTCTCTTTTTCATTATTATTTCCCCCCTCTGTCATCCCCTTCCCATCCCCGCCCCACCACCCCTGTTCGGCAGCAGCCACTTCTGGATTTCCTGCCCAGGATTTTGGGGTACTTTTTGTTTTGTACCAGTGTTGGAATATGGGAGCAAAAAGAACACCCCAGAGGTTAGAATTCCTTTTGAGTACTATTATTGGTATCTGGTCTGGTCCCATTACTCTAGAGTATTTTTCCTTCTGAATGTAATCTGCTATTTCGCATGGGAGAGATTGTGATCTAAAAAAGTACATCAGTGCTCTCTGTTATTTGCAGAATAGAGATTAAAAATGCATTCTCACCATCCTTGCTATGGGATGGAGATTGCAGAGTTATTTATTTTAGTTTAGAAGGATCTTGCCATGAATTGACAGAATTGTCTAGAGTTTTTTTTTCCTGTGCTCCGTTCTGAATATCATGCCAGAGCAAATCTGTTTGTGTTTGTTTAATTAAAGTCCTACATCTGTTTTTTTAGCTGTTTTATCCCAAACGCTCATCTAGCCAAGGAATGTAGAAATTGTCTGCATGACAACCGTTTTAGCTCTGTGAACAAGAAGCAGTCTGTTTGATCCTAGTGGGAATTTGGGTGTTTTTTGAACTAGATCTTTGCTCTCTAACTGTAAAAGTAAGATTACAAAGACATTATTAAAATCTGCTTGGTGCAGCCGCTATATCAAAGTAGGGAGCACATCATGTGCCGACAATAAAGTGTTTGAGTTCCGTATACTACGGCGACAGGACTTCAAGCGCTAAGGATCCATGCTCCCAGTTCCAGTTACTAATCCCTTCTTGGGTGAATTTCAATTGATGAGATGGAAGGATCGCTCACTGTTTTTTTATAACTTGTCCCCCAGTCAACGCCCCAAACAATGCATGGTGTGATATACCATAGCCAACAAATGAGGGTCCGGATGGACCCCACATCGCCGAATGAGATGGAACATTGTATTCAAGTTGATCTTAAATTATTATGCTCCTCGTTTCCCTACACTTTGCAAGTAGGGGTATACAACGGGTATCTGCTTTGCAGTAATCTGGTAAAGTTGACGCAGGAATGGACCATGATTTGTCCTAAGGAGGGAGAAAATCTTATAAATCTGTGCATAATCCTCAGATAGGAGGATGTCTATTTCACCTCAACGTGATCTTTTTAGCAGCCGTATTAGGTCAGCTTTAGAATTTAATAATAGCTGTTCCTATTCATTGTGAAGAGCTGTCATGCACCAGGATAACATTAACAATGTATTGCAAAATGAATGAATGACAAGGATTTAGTGTTGAGAGCCTATGCTAGTCATGCACTAGATTGTACTCCCTCCTTGTTGTCATCACCCAATGCATACCATGGATCTTTGTGAATGCGTACAGTGCAAACGGAGTGACCAACGACACCGGTGACAGGTTTGTCCCGCCTGAATGACTCTGAAAAGTACATATTATGGGATTCAAAAGGATGTAGTTATCCTGCCATCTGTTACTATTATTTATATTTGTATCATTGGCTAAAGAATTTCCAGGGAGGACATCTATTCGTCTACGCTGAAAGACATCACATGAAGTCAAGATAAGCGATGGCATTAAGGTGGAGGTAAATTCAACCCAAGACCTGAGGAGGTCTGGCTTGTTTCGAATTAAAAGCAGATGGCTGAGAGGTGGGACCCAAGATCTATATTAGAAAGAGCAGCAGGATTGAGTCATTTATGGGGCCAGAAAAGCACAATTAAGCGGCACATTTTGTAATAGCATTACTTTATTATTCCGTCTTTATTTAACTTGGCAAAACTTTCTGAGCATTGGCTGCATCTCATTACTACTAGTTTAGCACCCAAACATACCAAGAAGCGATAAAAAGGTGGCTGGTCCAGCTTTTCAAAGGGCTTCCCACTATGTGGCCAACTCCTGTTGTTGCATTTTAAGTAACTTTTGAACCGTTCGAGCTAGAATTTTGTTATTGTTAAAAATCTGCAGATTATGCGGTAGATGATGGATTATGTGGCAAATGCGGAAAATCCATATTTATGTGAAAATCGCAGCAGCCGCGCAATCACATAATTCCAGTGGCCCTGCATATGATGTACGAATTGGGGAACAAATCCAACAAGTTATAGGTCTGGCTAGGGCGCAGGAAACAGAATAGGAATAGGGTGTTGAAGGTGGAGTCATCCTCTGGGCAGATGATATGGGGGTTAACAGGGCGGTAGCAGAAGATCTTGCAGATTATTATCAGCAGGTGTACACGCCAGTTGTCACAATGACCTAGGTGAGGGTAGATGGTTTTCTTAGAGATTTTAAACTACCGCAGCTCTCACCCACAGACAGACTAGCACTGGAGGCCCCAGTGACAGCTGATGAAATGGACATGGTGGTGCAAGGATTGCAATCTAGCAAAGCTGCACAGTTATGGAATTGAATAAAAGTATTTCCTGCAGGCTGACAACTCACATGCTACACATGTTTCAGGAGCTGCCGAGTAAGCGATGGCTTCCTCGTGACCAACGACCTGCTACGATGGCGGTAATATTGAAGGAAAGCAAACCACGACAGTTGTGCCTCAAATGGTATGTTCACGGTTTTAAATATGCTTATAAAGCACTCGAATGCCAAAAAAGAGGCATCTTGGCGCTAGCTGAGCTACAAATCGGTGTGGAAACCGGGCCGGAGTTGGGCAGAGAGAACAGCCACGTCTTCAAAGACTTTCTGAAAGACAGAAGACTGGATACAGAAGCATGGAATTCCAAGCCTTGGAGCCCAGACTATAAAACCTCTGCCTCCCCAGTCCACACGCTTGAATCTGGGGACAGCCACCAGGTTGGCCGAAGCAGAGTCTAACGGCCTACCTGGTGTATAGCAGGAAAACCTGTTTCCTCAAGACAACAGGTCCCTGCTGATGGAGTGCCTTGTGAACCAGACAGAGTGCTTTGAAAGTAACCCTCTTCCTAGCTGGAAGCCAGTGTAGTTTCTTAATTGCTTCAGCGACTTACTGGTACTTGGGGATTCTGCAGAGCACGCGGGCTGCTGCGTTCTGCAGGATCTGTCATTTGTTCAAAACATGTAGGCATGTATAGTCCATTACAATAATCCATCCGCGACAGGACCAGTGAGGAAACCACTGTCTTCTGAAGGTGAACCGGAACAAATGACAAGAATTTCTTTGTCATTAAATGCAGAGGTTAAGATCCCCACAAACTTTTCAGCATCTAGATTGAAGCACATGCCCCACCCCCACCAATCTTTTATTTTATGTTTTTATTGAACTTTCATTAACATTTATAAACAGGTACATCTCTGTGTTGCTTTCACTCGGCAATATCAAAATCCAATATTTGATTCCAAAGGTCCATTGCGAACAAGGCCTCTCCAATAAACTCTGGGGAGCGGAGAGCTATAAAAAGCGGGGTGGGAACACATGCTGCAGGGCCGCGTACGAGGACACTATGGAGGAGCTTCTTTAGGTTATCCTTCCACTTTGACTCTTTCTTCCTCTCAAGTAGAGGAAGGCTTACATCCTTCCTCAGTTACTGCACCTCTTCTGTCTCCTCATGCTCCCTGAAGTCCTTCCCCAATCCTCTGCTAGTCTGTGTCCCTCACAGATCAGCTCTTCTCCCTTTACACATCCCTCATTGGCAAAATCATACTTTTCCTTCATTCCCCACCCTTACCCCAAATCTACAGCAGCAAACCACACACTGCCACACTTCTGTTGACACCCATCCACTTCACTCTCACATATTCAATTCTTCCTAAGCAAAATGTCTCTTTTTCTATCAGATCCGCACTGGTCTCTGTCTGCCTTCCTGCTTTCGTCTCGCCTGAACACAACATACTCTGCCAGAAATCTGGGCATATGCTTCGACCCACAATGACAATGGAAAAGTTCATAACCAACACAGCCTTACTTGGACTACTAAATACACATAAAATCCCTGCAAACATTTCTCATCACACGACCAGCAGAATGAACTACCGTTGGAGGCTAGAAGTTGGACCTCATTTATTCTTTCACACCACTTATCAATGTACTTAACTTTGCCAACTGTACCCTCTAGGATCTTTGCCCATACCCTCATCACATAACAGTCATAAAATTAGATGGCTATCAGCCAAAAACAGCTAGCCAGACATTTCTAATCTAGGTCTTCAAAAGTCATTATTGACACTGCACCGAACTACCGATTAACACGCGACTCGTTACTCTGCCAACTACCGACCAACATTCATTACTCTATCAATCAACTCTGCCAACTATTGATCATTACTCTGCCAACTAACAACTGATGAACACTCTTTACTCTGCCAGCTTACAACTGGTCCCTCATTGCTCGTTACTTTGCCAATCATCGATGATCACTCATTACTCTTCCAATAACTGGTCAACACTCATAACTCGTTACTCGGCCAACTAACAATATACCATCTTGCTAACTAAACCCTCCTGGTGACTCAAAACCTTTGTGTGCTCCATCTACCTTCTGCTCCTTCCAACCACCAGGACAGCTGCAGTGGAACTCCCTTCCCAGTGAGTTGTGTTCAATCCCAGATTGAAACCCTTTTAAGGTTACAAGAACAGTCAACCATCACAACATCTCGCTCCAGGTACTGACACTAGTATTCCTGATAAATATTTCTGGTTTGTTAGGTTACAACACTATCAACCATCCATCCAGTTCATACACAACCTAAATGTCTCATCCCAAGAACTGTTTGTTGATTCCCCCATGCACTGTTGAATAATGTTCTTTTGTACAGCAATTCTTGATCCTATAACCAACAAATAAATATAAATTTGTTATCTATGAGGTTTAGGTGTTTTGCAGAAGTTGCTTACCTCTATTTAACAAGTAAGTAAACATCACAAGTGCATCTGTGAGATAAGCCCAGGGAACTGCTGCTTCCTCTAAGCTCCAGGGCCGCCTCAACAGTGACTACTGTGTCTTAGGATGATGTTTTACACTAGAGTCTCCAAAACGTATTTTTTAAATTAAAACACTATTGTTTAAATTATTTTTAAAGAGGAGCTGCTTTTTGACTGAAATATAAATATATTCATATATATATATATATATATATATATATATATATAAAAATTTGGAGAAAGAAATACAATCGTTTAAAAAACAAGAAGAAAGTGAACGCTATAGGACAGAAATGGAATCAATATTAGAAAAATATGAAAAAGAGATTGAAGAAAGAAAACAAGGGAAGTTCCGTAGAGATGAGAAAGATTACCAAACGGGAACAATCTTCACTTTTGCAAAGCGATTTGTACAAATAAGAAAACAATTAAAAACAAATCCCAACAAACGAAAGGATTCAGATACCACTGCGAGTGAATCAGATGTAGAAGCAAGTGAAGGAGAAAACCAATCTATTCCAGAAAAAACGTCTTTTTTAGACGAAATGAGACTGTTATACATAGACCAAAGGCCGGGAAAAAATCAAGGAAGGGGAAGGAGCCAAATACAGAACCGAGGACGCGGACGTGGAAGAGGCAAACCAATGGAGTCATCAAACGTCGAAAAACAAGGAGAAGCCTCAGGAAACACAAACCAGTATCGATTACGCAGCAAATCAAAGAAATAAACAACAAATACAATCTAGAAAAAGAAAATAATCTAATTGTAAATTTGTCAACGACCAAACTTACAAAAAATCAATGCTCATTACTTAACAAAGGCCTGACTTTCTGTCCGGAAATCCATCATGATAATAGTGGAAACTAAAATTGAAACCTATAAATTCATTCGCAAGTTGAAATTGGCAAAACATTTTGCAAAATTTCCCAAGACTACTACGCCAATGATAACAAGCAAAACAATAAACTCATCACCCCATATTGCAATAGATCAAATGTCTGAAATAAAAACAGTATATGATCTCACACATGATTTGCAAGACGAAGAACTACAAGAATTGGAAATTATAAAACAATTAGGCTTTGAAACATCTGGAAGAGAAAAAACATCCTTCAAACCCAAATCCAAATTCTGCCCAATCCTCACTCAAGGCAACAAGATCGATCTCTATTATGATCTGGTAATAGCAGATCTAGAAAATCTACCAAATAAACGAAGAAAGAAAAATGAGAATCTGACAAAAACAGAGAGAGAAGCTTTGAAAGAACTGATGGAAAATGAAAATCTCGAAATAAAACCCGAAGATAAAGGGGGAAATATTGTGGTGATGGATAAAATCCAATACAAAAAAGAAGCCACAAGACAACTTAATGAGATCAAAAACTACAAAAAGCTAAAAACAAATCCTACTAATCAGTTGACAATTGAACTACAATCCAAATTAAAAACATGGTCAGAAAACGGTTTATTAACCACTGATGAACTGCGATACTTGACAAAGGACAATCCCACAACACCAACGATGTATTTCCTGCCAAAAATTCACAAAACCCTAATAGATCCACCTGGAAGGCCAATAATATCGAGTTGTGACAGTCTCTACGAACCCCTCTCGAAATATGTGGATTCATTTTTGGCACCGATGGTAACTACACTAAGCTCTTATATCAAAGACACAGGAGACTTTCTAAGAATTTTGAATGAAATCCATTGGCAAGGAGACTACCTATTAGCTACAATAGATGTAGTCTCACTTTACACATCAATAAATCATGATACAGGACTCAAAGCATTGAAATACTTTCTAAACCAAAGAGAAAATAAATATCTGGAACATTCCAAAATGCTTTTGGAGATGGTGGAAATGTGTTTAAGAAACAACATATTCATATTTGATCAACAGATTTACTGCCAAATGTGCGGTACTGCCATGGGCGTTTCATTTTCGCCGAGCTACGCAAATCTCACAATGGGATGGTGGGAAAGATCAATTGCATGGAGTGAAGACATGGAAATGTACACGGAAAAAATTGTGCTATGGCTCAGATTTATAGACGATCTGTTTATTATCTGGAATGGAACATCAGAAGAATTCAGCACATATGTAAAAATGCTAAACATCAACAAGGAGGGCTTACAATTTACATTTAATGTAAACAAAACAAAAATCCAATTCTTGGACATTGAGGTATACCAGGAAAACGGCCAATTAAAAACTACAATGTACTGCAAGCCTACAGCCACAAACAGCCTCCTCCATGGAACCAGCTTCCATCCAAAATCATTAATAAAAAGCATACCCTTTGGGGAATTTTTACGTATGAAACGTAATTGCTCTGATGAGGATGAACTCAAACAAAAAATGGACGAAACAACGAAAAAATTCTTGGAAAGAGGCTATAAACCTACAGATATAAGACTGGGAAGAACAAAAACAGAACAAATTCCAAGAGAAACCACCTTACAGGCTAAGCATGAACAACAAAAAATTGAAACATCAGATATCAGAATGATCCTGTCATACAGTAAAGAAAATCATGCGATCTCAGAAATTATGAATAAGCATTGGCATATTTTATTGAGAGATCCAGATATGAAAAAAATCTTGAATGAAAAACCGAATATAGCCTATAAAAAGGCACCATTGATTCAAGATAAGATTGTACATAGTCACTTTACAGGAATAAAAAAGAAAACCTGGCTCTCGGATCATCAAAGAGGCTTCAAAAAGTGTGAAAAATGCAAGGCCTGTAAAATTGGAAAAAACAAAACAGAGATCATGGGTCCAAAAGGAAACAAATACATAATCAAAGAAAAGATCAATTGCGAAAGCACGTATGCCGTATATATGTTGGAATGCAGTTGCGGAAGCAGATATATTGGGAGTACAATATGTCAATTAAAAAAAAGAATATTAGAACATATCCGCGCAATCCAAAACAACGATCAAACTTATGCAATGACTAAACATATGAAAATACATCATGAATACGGATGGCAACAAATGAACTATTGGGGACTTGCAACAATCCCCATAAACGAGAGAGGGGGAGACAGAACTAAAAAATTGAGACAATTGGAATCAAAACTAATAATTAGATTTCAAACGAAGCAACCGAGAGGACTGAACGGTGATGAAGAACTTCATGTTCATTTGTAAAGAATTTGTTCATGCATAGAAGACAACATCATAGACTCAATTCAAAAATTAGCAAAGAACTGATTGGCAAAAAATTGGACATATGTGGTATTATACCGACAATTGGGGCACTTAGCCGTTAATGAACTGCCAAATGTATATACATATACAAAAGAACTATATATGTATTTTATACAAACTAAAAGATTAGATTCTTCCTTCAAAACTGTATAATATTAAGACACATTACACTGTATATATTAATCACCTTTTCACAATGCAAACTACATATCCCATGATGCATTTTAAATGGCCATATGGGTAATTGGATATATAAAGACATCACTTGTAGCACACCACTAACCGTGATCAAGACCAGAGTGGTCGAAACGCGTTGGTTAGCTAAGGGAACCTGATGGTGCTTATGCTGTTTTTGAAATATTGAAAGTAAAGAAACTTTTGAACTGTCCTCCTGGAGTGCGAGTATCTCTTCATTTTGGTGAAAAAAATATATATATATTTTAACTGGAAAAAAAGTTTAAAGGGACATTCGAGTTAGGTGAAAATGTTATTAAAAACATTCCGTTCTAAACGTACAATATCACTGAAATTCATCAGTTATAGTCATCTCAAATAACTATAACTCGTACCCTGGGGGAACTATAGCTTTCACCATGCACTGCTAATACCCGGCATATTACATAACTCATGACATCTTCTATGACATCATTGATAATATCACTGCAGTATTTGCAATAAAATTGGTGAGAAAACTCTACATGGCGAGGGTGCGAGTTGTAGTTACCTTCTGGGTGGGTGCCCCGGTGCCAAAGTTAGGGCCTTGTGGGGTGAGCTCCAAGGCCCCTGCTGCATCAGCTGGCTTCTTGCATGCACCCATCGTGGGTGCTGCGGGAGCCAGAGTTGCTCTTGCCTGGCAGGCAACTGTTTTTGTTTGCTTCTGCCAGTCCAGGGCAATGAGTTTTCTGCTGCTCACAAAAGTCCGGGCAGGGAAACAAGTCTGCTCCCACCTGGTTCGAGTGTTTTTAAAGCACCTGTTGAGTGAGAGCGTTCCTGCAGGCGGGTAAGGCATGTCTGCTCCAACCCGGCATGGGAGCAAACCTAATGTTTTCCTGCCCACACTAATGCACAGTAATTGAGCCGCCTATGGGGGATGGGGTCTTTTCAAGCTCAAGGATGGGGGCCGCGCACCCCACCTGCGATATTCTAAATCATTTGGCCCAGGTGGATGGGGACCCCGGGGCCTACTAAGGCTCAGGGATGGGGCTTGGCACACACATCACCTTATTTTCAATGACAGCCTAAGGGATGCGGTACCCTGGGCCTACCCGAGGTTTATGGAGTGGGGCCTGTGGGGTGGGGGGTTGGTTAACAGCAGCGAGGGAACCTGTGATTATTTTTTTAAACTTTTGTTATGGATGTGTGGATCCTTTGTGAAATTGCAGCAAAATTATTTTTAAAAAAGCATTTTTGGATTCAGACGGGGTCTCTCTGGGACCCCCCACCAGGCCTAGGGTGTTGGGGTATCCTTTTATTAGCAAACAAAAAATGCTTTTCCTATGGAAACGCAGCCCTAACTGTAACTACCCAGTGGCAATCGCCACTGGGAGATATATATATTTTAAAAAATGATTTATAAAACTACTTCATTAAAAAGCATTTTTAGATATGCTCCAAAAAAAAGATGTAAACAAACAATGTAGTGCTTTTCAATGTAGCAGCAACATAAATGAGAATTTAATTATAATGGAAAAGTAGGTGAAGAAAGGACCAGAAGAAAGTTACTGGCGATGTAGTTGGTCTCGATGACTTACAGCCGTCTTTCATAACTTTCGCTCAACACCCCTCCAGAGGTGGATGCTATTGAACAAGTTACTTACCTTTGGTAATGATATATCTGTAAAAACATAGGTTACTTATAGATTCCTTACCTTAGAATTACCCCCAGGTGTCAGACTGGATCCGGAAAGTTTGCACGTCGGAAGGTGGCGTCGGTCGACTCCGCGTTCATCGTTGACGTTGCGGTAGCTACATAGACGACGCCCTCACGCGCGGACATCAGTTCTGTATACGACTTTCCACGCCAGAAGCACAGAGCCATGCAAGACACTGACCACTGGTGCACAAAACTAGGGCACTGAAAGGAAGTACTTAACCCTAGCAGTCAGTTTGCAGAACCGGGAGGATGGGTGGGGTTGTAAATAATCTATAACTAAACTATGTTTCTTATGGATATATCATTAACGAAGGTAAGTAACTTGTTCATCTGAAAGAAACAGTTTGCTATAGATTCCTTACCTTAGAATAGATACCCAAGCAATACCAACCCCAGGGGTGGGTCTGCAAACTAAGTTCACATCAGAAAGGACTGGAGAAAGGAACGGCCAAAGAAGCCGTCTCTCTGGACTTGGCTGTCCAGGCAGTAGTGTTTGGTGAACATGTGCAGCGATGCCCACTTAGCTGCCTGACAGATGTCAAGAAGGGGGACTCCCCGTCCCAAAACTGTGGTAGCTGCCGTTGCCCTGGTGGAATGGGCGCGCAGTCCCACTGGAGGCTCCTTCTTTGCCAAAGAAAAGCAAGCTTTGACGCACAGAACGACCCACCTGGAGATGGTCAGTTTGTGCACGGCCTGATTCTTCTTAGCGCCCAAGTAACCAACAAAGAGTTGGTCGTCCACCTGGAATAGTTCGGTGCGATCCAAGTAGATGGAAAGCGCACGTTTTGGATCCAGGCGGTGAAGCCTCTCTTCCTCTTTTGAAGGATGGGGAGGTGGAAAGAAGGTGGGCAAAGTGATGGTTTGGCCAATGTGGAAAGAAGCAACCACCTTGGGAAGAAAGGAAGGTCTAGTTCTGAGGACGGCCTTGTATGGATGGACAGCCAGAAAGGGAGGCTTGGAAGAAAGAGCTTTTGGCTCACTCGCGCAGAGGTGATGGCCACCAGAAAGGCAGTTTTCAAAGTTAGAAGCCTGAGAGGACAGTTATGTAGCGGCTCAAAGGGAGCGCACATAAGGTAGGTAAGAACGAAGTTCAAGTCCCACTAAGGCATTACGAAGGGAACAGGAGGAAAAAGATGAGTAATGCCCATAAGGAAGAGATTTACAACAGGGGACTTGAAAAGAGAAGGCTGATCTGGAAGCCTAAGGAGGGCTGAAATAGCCGAGAGGTAGCCCATAGGAGTCCCAGAGCAGAGCCCTGCTGGGCCAAAAAACAAGAGGAACAAAAAACCCTCAGAATGAGGCGCAGAAAGGTGAAAATAAGCGTCCTGCAAGTCCAACGCTACCATCCAGTCTCCAGGGTTGAGGGCAGACCGGACCTGAGCTAGCGTCAACATTTTGAACTTCTTCTGGAGGAAGCGGTTGACGTTCCTGTGATCCAAGATAAAACGCAGGCCTTTGTCCTTCTTGGCCATCAGAAAGTAGTGGGAATAACAACCACGACCTACTTCTGGGACAGGACCTCGCTCAATGGCCCCCTTGGCCAAGAGTGCAGAAACTTCTTGTTGGAGAACGGTCAGATGATCCTCCGACATGCGATGGTATTGAGGTGGCATGGCTGGAGGGGTAGTCTCGTAGAGGAGGGAGTAGCCCCATCGGACTATTTGCAAAACCCACTTGTCCGACGTAATGGTGTGCCAGTGGGGAGGTGATGGCGAATCTTTCCACCCACTGGCGATTGGTGACCCTGAAAGGTCGGACTAGGAGGGTTTGGAGGCTGTGGTGGACTGGCCCGCCCGCTGGCCCCCAGAACCACGGCGGTGGTTCCCACGTCCCCGGCAGTGCAGTGGCTGAACAGATTGTGCTGGCCTGTGGCTCTGGGCGGGATGTGGCGGAGCACCCCTTCCATAGCCACGAAAGGGGAGAAAAGCAGATTACACAGGGCGGATGGTGGAGAGGCCCAAGGACCTGGCCATAGCCAGAGAGTCCTTTAAGCGCTCTAGCGCTTTGTCTGCTTTGTCACCAAATAGGCAACGGCTATCAAAGGGCATGTCCATAAGGGTGGATTGGACATCCCCTGAAAAACCAGTCGACGTCAACCAGGCATAGCGTCGAATGGCTACTGACGTGGAAATCGTCCTACCTAGTGAGTCAGCGATATCCAGCCCACAGCGGATGGTAAACTTCGCTGCGACTCTCCCTTCGGCAACTACCCGAGAGAGTACGGCCCGGGCCTCCTCTGGGCACTGAGGCAGCACTTGCATAACCGTGTCCCACAAGGATTGGGTGTAACGGCCCAACAGACATGCAGTGTTTACCAACCGCAGTCCCAAGCTGGAGGAAGAAATCCTCTTCTTCCCAAGATGGTCCAGCTTTTTGGATTCCCTATCAGGTGGAGCTGAAGTGAATGCGCCCTTGGAGGTGGAGGCTTGGACCACTAAGCTCTCAGGGGTGGGGTGTTGAGAGAGGAAAGTGGGGTCGCTCGGGGCCGGGCGGTGTCCTCGGGCAATCATCCTATCCACAGAAGCCCCTGTGTGGGCCTGGACTAGGTGCCCAAAAGGATGTCCGTTAGGGCTTCATTAAACGGCAGCAGGGACTCCGAAGAGCTCGCTGCCGGTTGAAGCACCTCTGTCAGGAGGTTAGTCCTGACTGCCACCATAAGTAGCTCGAGCCTCGGCTGCCCTACGCAACACCACTGCGCACGACGCTCCCTCCTCTGTAGCCACAGTAGGAGACAACATGCCAAGGTCTGGTGAAGTATCCAGACCACTGGCTTCCCCCAGTTCCTCTCTCCAGTCCGGTTCATAACCTAAGTGGTCAGTTAAAGGGTCTCCAGACCCCTTCCAGTCCTCCTCACCCTCCTCTGGCTGCCAATCTGGTCTCAAAGAGCCAGGGTAGAACAGGAGCAGAGAAGTACCCGTCGGCACCGGATCCGGCATCGGTCGACGCCGGTCTGGCTCCGTGTCTACCTCGAGGTAGAGGCTGGGGTCGATGTCAACTGGGGACACAGCCGACGTCAGCCACGGACGTGGTCCCGGTGGAATCGCCACCAGGGGAGGCGTAACAAACTTGACCGGCGCCGATCCGGATCCTGGCCTGGATCGAAGGGGACCCTGCGGTGCCGAGGCCGGAGCCCCCAGCCGAGTCCGCAGGGCCTGAAGGCTCGCCGGCTGAGTCGGGCTGCCCAAAGATGACGTGCATCGCTTCGTAAAACTGATGAAGCTGGGCAGGGGTCGCACTAGGTCCCGGAAAGGGGGGGAAACCCGGAGTAGACCATTCAGGCTCCGCATGCAGAGCCGCGGGAGGGGCACCACCCGCATCCCTCATCACGTTGGCCGGGGAGATTTCGAAGAGCGATGATGCTTCTTCGACTTCTTCTTGTGCTTCGACTTACCTGGCCCGAGTGCGAAAACTCCCACGCGACCGTGACCTTGAGTGGCGCGGAGCCAACTGCCGGGCCTCGAGAAGCTTACGGGACCGCTCCCGCAAAGACTTTGGGTTCATGGTCCGGCAGTCGGAGCACGACTTGGGGTCGTGGTCGCGCTCCAGGCAGAAGAGGCACACGCGTTGCGGATCCGTCAATGACATCAGTCGGCTACAGGCACCGCAAACTTGAATCCGGGCATCCTTCATGCACCAGGAGTCGATGGACTCAAAAAACGATGTCGACAAAAGTCGAGAAAAAGTCAGTCAAAAAGTGACTGGAGGTACCACTCTCTCCGGATTTGCACTTGCTGGCGTGGAAAAACAAAGAACTGACGTCTGCACACGAGAGCGGCGTCTATGTAGCTACCGTGACGTCATCTCGGCGACCACAACGCAAACGACGAACGCAAAGTGGACGACGCCACTTTCCGACGTGCGGGGGTACTGCTGATGAAAAACTTTCTGGATCCAGTCTGACGCCTGGGGATAATTCTAAGGTAAGGAATCTATAACTAGCTGTTTCTTTCAGATGTAGCTTATCTACAGCAGGCTAAATTACAAGCTCAGCTACTTCTCTGCTAGCCAGCTCCTCACAATCAATGGTCATGTGACAGTACCGCTTGCAAAGAATGCACATGGATCTGTGCAGCTGTAAATTCTCTCTTACAATTGATCATCCTATCTTGCATTACTTTGACTGCTCCTGAACCAACCGTAAAGTCTTCAGACCAAACAAACTGCTGCAGCCTGGCAGGATTCTCAAGGTAGGCCGTAGCTGGAGTAGAATACTTAATTGCATTCGCTGCCTCCCTCCAGACCTCCAGTACTTAAAGCAACTAACTTTATCACTATTAAATCAGATGTGTCTCACCTTGGTCCCAGATGGTTCGATCAATATAGCCTTTTTGTTGACTCTGGTACTTACCTCAACTGAGATCCATGGAAATCAAATGGATATCATATGGATGTTCTGAAAAGCTGGAATGGCTCCACCCCTCCCCCGACACACGCCAGTAAGCCTTGTGTTAAATAGTATCATGAGCCCTAAACGTCATAACAATGCTTTGCAAAGTTATAAATCTTCTCTGATCCCTCTTACATCACTAGGCTACTTCTCCTTTAACTGAAATCAGGAGCAAGACCACATTTGGCAGATTTTCACAGCCTCAAAGCCAGGGAAATGAGTGTAGATTACATCTGTTGGCCGGGCTTCGGTCACAGCATCTCAAGCCAATATGCTGTTGACAGCATCCCATTACTGATCCTCCGCGGACTACACTTTCTTCTACATGTTCACACAACCAGTCTTCTCCGTCCGCAAGCTATTTGTTTCAAGCAAGCTTTTCTTATTTATTTGCTTGTTCCATGAAAGCACCCTGTTGGCGATTACTCAGCTGTTCAAGGAAGCCCCTTGGCATGCAGGGAAGAGGGCTATGCCATGTACTGACCTAAGCTCAGAGGGAAACGTAAGCCTAGCTGGAGGGGAACAAATGCAGTCTTTTTAACCTAATGAGGGGAACATTCATCAGGAAACAGTGGGAAGTAACAATTAGAGGGTTGGACAGAAAAAAGAAATGACAGGTAGCAATGAAAATTGACACGTAGCAATTCAAAATGAGAATGCAATAGAACAAATAATAGAAATTGGAGATCTTGAGCCACAACTTAATAAACAATCAAAGGACAAATGCAGGCTGAAACAGTGGGAACTGGCCAGAGGAACAAGTGTTCCGCACAAGTACAAGCTGAAACAAAAAATAGATCTCATAGGGCACAAACCTTAAGAGAAAAGAAACATGTAAATATCATTAGATCTGAAAGAGAAAATAAAGCTGTTAAGAGAAAACCAGAAACCAATCCAGAAACATTGGTGGCAGCCTTTAAAGCCTACATTACCCTGACCACCAGAAAATTTGAGAGCATTAGGAAGAAAGACATTTCTGTAAATCTGTTTTGCCATTTAGCACAACTTACATTTTGAAGCAGAGAGAGCTGCAAGTGGACACCAATCTCTCAAATCGATGCCCTCTGACAAGACCAAATCTAACAAGCACTTTGCTGTGAAGCGTCCCTCCAAAGAAGACCAGTAGGCATATGCAGGGAATAAGATCTTTACTGGAAAGCACAACCTGGCATCCGATCACCTCAACGACACAGCTGTAACTGGCAATTGTGGAGTGCCATCAGCCTTACATTCTAAAGGAACACAGTGAGAGTGAAGACTCAAACCAAGATAAGATGCATGGCAAAGTACCAGTAACAGGGAGAAAAAGATGAGGTAAATAACATCATAACACATCCTCCTCTTTAGGAAAGCAAAGAAAGATGAGCAAAGAAAAGAATATAGGGAAAGACCAAGAAAATGAGGAAATCGAAACAGCTAAGGGAAAACAGGAGAAAGAAAGAATTCAGGCTCTGACATAATCCTGAAGATAAGCAGGTGGTCTGCGAACTCTGGCAGAGAGCTTATGTTCAAGAGAATCAGAAGATTCAAAAGAACCAGAAGACCCAGCAGGGCCCTCACCTCCTCTTTGGGGAGGAAGCAACGAAAGGGGACAGCGAGGATCACTCTCAGCAGGCTTATCAGGCATGAACAAGGGAGGTTGCTCAGGTGCAATACCGGACAAACCTCCCTCGTCAACAGACTGCTTCGAACATGATCCCCCTTTCTGGTACAAAGCAACTTTGCGCAGATTCCAACTTTCACCACCTTCTATTACAACAAAGTACTTGACTACACTGATGAAACGGCAAGGACCCTTAAATTTGCTGAGACCACCTTTTATTTTGCCAGACTTAAACTTGACCCAATCGCTGACGGAAATTTTGGTTGGAATAACCTCAAGATTGCGTTCACACCCAGACAATAGCCAGTCTTTTAACCAGGCAGGTACAAGACGAGAGCCTGGAAAGCGCCCTCTCATGACCAGAAAAGGCGACTTCTTGGTGACACTGAACTGTGGTGCAATAGGACCTGAGCAAGTCCTAAATGAGACGCCTAGGAGCAAGGCCATTCGCTAAAGCGAGTTGGATAGTGACTTTGATTAGTCTATTGGCTCTCTCCACAATTCTGATACCCACTGGATTATAGAGAGAAGTGCATGAATGATTAACACCACACTTCGAGGAAGCAACGCATCTCCCCTGAGGTGAGCGGAGTACCATTGTTGGTTAGTAAAACATGTGGAACACCTTTGTACAAAAATAAAGTTTCCACCTTAGCTACAGCAGAGCTTCTTGTGACATCTTAAAAAAATTCTAGATGAAGCCTCCTTGAATGAACATCAACAACAACGGCCAATAAAATCAAGACAAATTGTGTGCCATGGTTTGCCGGGATCAGTGATCTGGTCCATGACATTCTGAGAGCCAACCTTAAGTCTCTTCTGGCTCTCTTTGCACAAATTGCAACTCACAACCCAGTTTCTAATTTGGTCATCCAGGGCGGGCCACAGAATTCTTGCTTAATTCTCTTGATAGTCATACCTTGACCCAAGTGACCTTCATGTGCAAGCTTGAAAATGTGTGACCTGAGCCCAGACGGAGGTACAACTCGCTCTCCGCTCATGACAATATCATGACCATTGAGAGACCACTCATCAAGTAGTTTCCAATATGGCCTAACAGCTACAGGTACCACACTCTCACGAGGAGCACCTTTCTTAGTCAAAGTCATGACATCTTGGAAAACGGGATCGTTGTGCATGGCCTCCAACCACTGTGTTTTGGAGAAAGCACCCAAACTGCACTCGCAAACATCATGCATAGGCTGTTAGGAAATTGGTTAAATCCGACTGTGCCAGACAGTACCCTACTGGATGAAAATCAGCTGACCCGGTTTAAACCGAGTGTCACTGATTTTCATAGTTGTTGCACCACTTGTCCACTTGATGGAGCCAAAGCATTACAAACCAAGCTGCAATTTAGGCCGAGAAGGAAGCAGCTCAGAACGTAGCAAGGAGTTAACTAACTGCAGCCTGCTCGCTGCCCCGCACACCTGCCCAAGTGAGGACGAGCAGTCAGACGCACACATTCAAACCTGGTTCTCCTGTTGTAAAGTGCAGCTTCAAAGTCGGCAGCTCTACTCGCTAGGCACACCACCTTGCCTCAAGGAAAATCTTTAGGAACACAGACAGACTAAACAGTTGCTAAAAATGTGCCCTACTCAAAAGCCAAACACGACCAGGCACTACTCTTGCACAGAAACACCCTGCTCTGTCCCTCTGCACCATAGGTGTCTCGGTCTGCAGAGCGTACTATGTAACTGCTGGACCTATTCACTCCGTTTCCAGAAGTAATACTCCCTGAAAATTATATGTTTCACCCAGTGGGTGAAAAATGCAGCATTTCGGAAAGAGAGTGCCAGGCTTGGGTAGAATGAAGTATCCGCATATACAATTCCGAGGGCCTCAGATTAAGCATTCTTTAACGACAAGTATTGCTCACCATAATGTATCTTGTTAAAGAGTACGAGTTTCTTGGTGCACTCGATCTGTCTACGGCCTGGGATTCAGAGGTTCCAATCAAAGTCAGAGAGCTTGGGGGTTAATAGCTTTTCATTTTTATGTTTAAATGGATGCAGAGCCTCAGCAAGTTCTTCTAACCCAAGGTGGGCCAGGAGTAACAAATCAGTGCCAGATTTTCTGTACCGTCACTGACCATGTTAATGAGTTCCATTTATAATTGATGTGTGTGAATTCTTGCTACATAGTTTTTTAGGGGGGAGGGTTTTATATAGCGCAAACAAGACCTGAAGGTAACAGAGCGCTTTATATGAGCACCAGTTACGTTACAACCTCTTCTGACATTGGGCACCCGTATTTTACACTATGATATGAATATTTCAAGATATACATTGTGTCTCGTCTCTCTGAGAAGTAACTGCGTGTCCCACTGTTTAGTGCAACACAGAGTGGAGAAGTGTGGCTCAATGGTTAGAGCGGCAGACCCTGATGCAGAGGTCTGGCCCAGGACCAGGGTTCAATTCCCCGCCTCGGCGGGTCTTGGGCTCAAAAATTCCACGGACCTGACAATTCTCACCTCGGTGCCTATTCCAATCATGGAGTCCCACTCTGCAACTCTGGGCAATAGCTTGCTTAATCCCCACAACACTAAGGATGCCTGGCCTCCACCTTGGGGGTGCCCAGGAGTGGACACCTCACAGGGAAAGCCAGGATGGGTTCCACAGTGGTATTCGTACAAGCGCCTTGAGACCCTTGCGGGTGAGTAGTGCGCTATACAAGTATCAATTTACATTAGAGTGCAGGTGGTGAAGACAGACAAGAGAATGGGGATCCAAGGTGTGAATGGCCCAAGGCCCAGAGCAACTCCAGGCCCCCTGCCTGGCTCATGTGGGGGGAGAGGAGCTGTTGTGGTCTGGCGTCCGTCTTACTGCAGCCGCACCGGAGTACTTCACAGGTCTTTAAAAGACCATTTACTTAATGAGGCTATGTTGTTCTTTTACCCCTTCTTAGAGCCCCTGCATCTTCACTCTGCAGATTGTTGGATGAATTACCCCCCCCCCCCCCAAACTTTTTATTATCCCGCAACCTCCCAGAAATTTGACTCTAGTTGCGCCTCTGCCCATCTCAAAAGAAATGCTGATATTTTTCTGGTTATAGATGGCATTAACCCATGTGCTTATGAATTCAAAGACACAGCTTCTTTTTGTAATTAAAGAAGCATTTGGTGTATTTAACAGTGAACTGCTCCCACGAGGCTTATAACACGATTGCTTCATCGTAGCGCACACACAATCATTTCATGACATAGTCTCTGCCACTAGTCACTATGAGCTGGGTACTCAGTTGAACTTCATCATCATTGTCTGACAAACAAAAAGCGCAAAGCAGAAATAATATTGCTAGTGATGTAGCAATAATGTAAAATGAAAAGAAACAGGAAGTTCCCATCACTTCTGAATTATGTTGCGAGTTAACGATAATGTAAAGCCCGTCTGCATACATTTGCATTGCCTAGTGAATGTGGAGACAATATCCTTTATCCTCAAACTCCCTTCGGTCAGTTGGTATTACTCACTTTGCTCATTCAGTGAAAGTCGAAGATGAATTTTACACCCTATTACTTTCAAACATCACTAGCCACCACTGAGTGACAGAGACGGGATTTTAGTTCACTGAGAAAACTCTACTGAAATCCTGGTATCTTTGGCATAAGGCTACTGTCCAGAGAAACATGTGATACGTTCTAACCGTACCAAACAACTTTAAAGTTAAGAACACATTACAAGATACATCCAGAACCATTTTTTTTTTTAAGTATGATGGTTAAAAAGCATTTAGGGTACCAAGGATACAGATTTATTAAGTTTTAAATCAAAAGCACTTAGAAACTGCAATTTGCCAGTTTTTGTGAATGCTCCTGTTAAAGCCCTGATAGCTGGAGGTTTTGCTTCAAGGTCAGCTATTGGAACAAACACATTTTCAAGACTTTCCAACCCATAGTCAATTCAAGGCCAAGAAGACGAGGGGGAGAGTCCCAGAGCGAGGAATCTGAGACACATTGTGCCCATCTTTAAAACTAATTTTTCAAGTGTGACTGGAGTGAGAGTCTCATTTGGGTGACTGGTTAGACTTTTTGTTTGGTGTCATCAGGCTTTAAAGATGAAATGGATTCTTATGCTGTGCCTCAAATATGTGTTCTTCAATTTCACCAATTGGTTGGCAGCTTGTTTAGTGGCATCATTATTTTCTCAACAGTACGCAACCGGTTTCTACGTTTTTTTTGTATTGATCGAATTTGCACAGAACAACATGCCCCACAGAATAAAGACGGCAGAAGATTATGTGTTGGAAAACAAAGTTTCATGGTTGAAGAAGTGCGTGGGCAAAAGATGTTACTTTGCATGTTTTGCAGAGTGACTGACCTAATTGTAACTGGGAAGACTGCAAGCCGAATTGCTGAACATCTTGTCACCAAGACCCACTTGAAATTGAAAGAACCACCTAATAGTGACAGCCTATGCCAGATGTCTCTTGCTGAGACAATGACACGCTTCAAAAGAAAACGTGAGGAAGAAAAGGATGTGGCACATGAATTTGTACGTGCCCTAGTGCAATCTGGAACAAGCTTACATCAAGCCGATGGACCGATTGGGAATCTGTTCCACAAGCGTGCACCAGCATGCAAAACATTACCAAAAGCAACACAAATGTATGACAAATACCTATCAGAGGTGTTCCTTGCAGATATTGAACATATTTAAGAGTTACTCCAAGGTGATGTAAAGATCTCTGTTACCATTAATGTAAGTCCAGAGATGCGTGGCAACCCAGCAGTGGTAGTGCTAATCACATTTTGTGATGCACAAAATGGATGGTACAGACATACCATAATGGCAGATCTAGATGTACTGGAAACATGCAACGCAGTGTCACTTGGAATGCTGCTGCAGAGAGTTCTTACCAAGTTTAACAAAGATTGGAGTGATATTGTTTGTATTTGCAGTGATTCAGCTACGTATATGAAAAAGTTATGTGATGACATGTCAAAAGCAATACCTGAGCTGAAGTGTTTTCCTGTAAGAGATCCTTGCCACCTGCTAGATGGTATGTGTTGGAAATGGCCCTTTTTGCGGGGTTATCCCCAAACCTTTTGCTTCCTCCCTTATTTTTCCTGACCTGTGGTTGTTGGCAATAGGACTCTGAGCACTTTACCACTGCTGATCATGGCTAAAGTGCATATGCTCTCCCTGTAAATTATTACTGTGACTGGTTATCCATTATTGGCATATTTGTTCTACCTGTAAAGTCCCTAGTAAAAGGCACTGAGTGTGCCAGGGCTGGTAATTCAAATGCTACTAGTGGGCCTGCTGCACTGATTGTGCCACCCACATGAGTAGCCCTAAAATGGTGTTTCAGGCCTGCCACCGCAGTGCCTGTGCGCAGTCTGTGAACTGCCATGTTGTCCTCGCCAGTGTACACACTGACCATTCCTGACCCTTCCCTTTTCTTACACATTGGACACCCCTATGGTAGGCCCAAGGTACCCCCCTGGGCAGGATGCAGTGTATGTGAAAGGTAGGACATGTACTAGTGTGGGTAACATTTCCTGATAGTGAAATACTGCCAACTTAGTCTTTTCACTATTGAACGGCCATCTTGCCCATAGGCTAGAATGGGGAATGCTGTGTTGCATGTGTACCTGCATATCTCCCCATAGGAGCAAGATGGGAAGCTGAAGTCTGGTATCCCTGAACTCAGAATTTGATAACGCATCTTTTAGGAAAGATGGTTTTTAAATTCCGTGTTTGAAAATAGCACTTTTAGAAAGTGGCTATTTTCCTGTTCAACCTTTCTGTGTGCCTCTGCCTGTTTGTGTATTGGATGTCTGGTTTGTGAGTGACAGGGGCTGGGGGTGGCTGCAGGAGGCTGGGGGGGTCAGCCCTAGGCTGAATAGACCTATCTACACTTAGAGTGGTGGGAGGAGTTGCACCTGGGCCTGAATAGGACTGTGCCTGCCTTACACAATGCTGGCTCCACCTCATGCGGTGCGTCTAATAGCCCTGGCCCAAACTCACAAAGGAAGAAGACCTGCCCTGGCAGAGGGCACCCAGAACTGGTTGGGACTGGATCCTGGACCCCCTCACACGTGAAGAACAAAGACTTTTGAGGTATAAGATTAAGACCTGAAACCCCTGTAATTTAGACTACTTTAGCAATCAAGAGGAACCGCTGCCCAAGAAGATCAGCTTAAGAGACTGAGGAAGACTGCCCTTGCTGTGTGTTCTGGGGCTGACCTGCAGTTTGCTGTATCCACTGAAGGAGAGAGAAATGGGGACTTTGCTGTGTGCTGTGCCCCCCACCTGCTTGAGGAAAAGACTTTGCTGTGTGCTGTGTCTTACAAAGAGTCTCCATGGGCCTGATAAGAGCTGGCCTCTTGTTGGGAATGCAGGGACACCAAGGTTCCCAAAGAAACATTCTACAAAGCAGCTGTGTGCGTGTCTCTGCGCACAGCCTGGTCTGGTGAAGATTGCCTTTTGACTGCCCGTATGCTCCTGGGGGTTCGGTGTGCGATCGGCACATAGCAGGGCTGAGGAATGTCTGCCGTGCCTCTTTTTATGTTAAACCAGCTCTCGAGAGTGCATGCCTGTGCGCTACCCGAGGCCGTCAGCAGAGGGGCCGAGATCATCGCCACCGGCCCGGTACGACTGAGGGGTGCCGCGCCATACAAGACCGCTTGCCGTGTGCTAGAACTCAGCGTGTGGCCCCCCGTCTTGCCAGCATTTCTTTAAGCCAAAATTCACTGCCATTGCTGGCCCAGGCCCAGAGATAGTCGCTCCTAAGCTCACCGCCGCAGGCCGGAGTCCCAGTGACGTCATCTCTCTGCCGCGCTGGGATTGGCCCAGCGGGAGAGGATGTTTCCCTGAGCTTGGAGGCTCGAGGCGAGAGCCGCGCTGGGATTTGTCCCAGCCCTCCAGGATTCCTGCCGTGTCATCACTGGGCCGCGCTGGGATTGGTCCCCGGCCTAGAGGGCTCTCCCACGCTCAGAGAGAAGCGAGGCTCGGCCTGGGACCGGGGAGCATCCCTGAGAGGAGAATCACCCGGCCTGCTGAATTCACCCCGCATCTGAAGGCAAGGTAAGGCTCGCATCCGCGCTTGTGAGCCCGCGAGCTGAACAGTACCTGGCGGTATCAGTTTTGCCCAGTACCGCTCGCAACGGAGTAGTTGGGGGTTGCGGTGCTGAGGCCCTGTCCCGGTCTCCCGTGTTGGTTAAGAGCATTTGGGGGGGGCATTTGGGAATTATTGCTGGCCGCGGAGCCAGCTGTAGGGAAACCCTGAAGGGCTCAGCGCAGTCAACCTCGAACCCCGGTGGCGCGTGACAGACACTAAAGAACCACCGCTTGTCAACTAGGAGAAATACAGTCCCTGCGAGTGGAAGATTTTTGGGACTGTACTTATCACATTCCTTGCCTAAAGAGGCTATTACTGTTACAAGCTATTTTTGATCCTTACAGGAACATTTCTTTTTGCAATAAGAGAGCATTCAAGGTGAACTTTGAGCATACAAAGTTGGTTTTTACTGAGAGAACTGAATAAGTCAAACATCATCACAAGAGAGCCAGTGATTTTGGAAGTAACTTTATTTATATGTATGTGCATTTTGCTAACATTTTGATCTGGTCCAAGCTATATAAAGATAACTTTATTGTTACAATAATTGGTGTGGTGTTTTACTGTGCGTGCTAGTGCAAATACTTTACACATTGCCTTGGGGATAAGTCTGTCTGCTCGTGCCAAGCTACCAAGGGGGTGAGCAAGGGTTACCATCAGTGTGCGTTTCCCCCTTACCCTGACTAGAGTGGTGCTTTTTGTCTGGCTTTGGCGCAAGCCTTAGTATGCTGAAAACATCTTTACAATCTTGTGATTTAGTGAAGAATGCTATTGATTTTGTAGTCCATTCGGGTGCACTGTTTCGTTATGCGCCGGAACTAAAACGCAAATATTTCTCATTTTGTGTGCAGCAAAGAGTCATCCCAACGGTGTCATTTAGTCCGTGGTTCTCAGTCCTAGAGGCCGTGAATGTAATATTATCTATGTGGCGACCGTTTACAGAATTTTTGCTTAGTGATGATGCAAAAGGCAAGAAATGTGAGGATCTTCGGGTGCATATCGATAGTAATATGAAAAAAAGTACACTCTACTGCATTCTTAGATTTTTACAGGAAAACATGACTGCTGTAGTGGACATAATCAAACAACTAGAGTCTGAAAACATCCTTGCCTACCAAGTGTTCAGCATAATTGGTGTACATGTGAAACTTCTCCTTGAGAGTAGGCTAGGCGACACTTTTAGTGACTTTGGCACTCCAACATGTTTCCTGTTAGAATGCGTGCCACTTGGTAAGCAAAGAAGTGTTGAGGATCAATTCAGGAAATGTTATTTTACAATGCATGAGAAATGGCTAGCAATGATGCACCAACCATGGCGTTTGAAGTCAATGAAGCCTCACTGTGTTACTCTGCACAAGTGTTAGATCCTTTGCGTAAAGGGGAATTTTCTCCAGACTTTGCAAAGTACAGCTTCATTTTTGACCGCATTAATATCTGAGGGCATATGCACCCAGTTTGACCCTATGTTGCAGAACCTGTCCCAGAGAATGTCAACCTTCAGGTGCACCAGTATTGGCATGGAAAGCTACGTCAGTGGCCAGAGTTGGCAAATTGTGTACTGGCTGTTTTGGCGTTGCCAGTCTCAAGTGCCAATGTCGAGAGGGCCTTTTCACAAAGAAAGGTTTACATGGGAAGCAAAGAGCGCGAATGACCAAAGACTCACTGAAGAAATATTGTATGGTGTACTACAACAAGTTCGACTTGTAAAAATGTATTTGGACCTCATAACACTGTACGTACACAGTCTATATACCATGCATCAATTAAGAAAGCA
This sequence comes from Triturus cristatus, assembly GCF_964204655.1. NCBI lineage: Eukaryota > Metazoa > Chordata > Amphibia > Caudata > Salamandridae > Triturus > Triturus cristatus. Next base: position 88,758,581 of record NC_140586.1, read on the forward strand.
AGCAATAATAAAAACAAAGCGTTCCATAAACACCGGTAAAACACTGTTTCAGTTTTCTTATGGCGTAAAAATGAGTAACCACTGAAAAGCACTGTTTTTTTGAGGTATTGAAATCACTGGAAAACACTGAAAAAACACCAGTATTTACCAAAAATAGAAACTGAAAACAGGAAAGCCTAATCATGCACAAAGGCAACAGCTTCTTCCCTCTCGAGCTTGATCACCTCATCCTTACCAACAACTTCACAGTGAAGTGACATGCGAGATAAACAGTCAGCTTGTAAATTCTTGCAACCATGGATGAACTCAATGTCTTATAAGTACTCTTGGAGCCTAGCAGCGAACCGGGCTAGGCGGGCTGACCCTTTCTAAGTACCACCAGCAAACAAAATTTTCATTAAGGGCTTGTGGTCAGTCCTTAGAACAAACCTGGACCCCCACAAGTATACTCTAAAATACTCTACCCCCCAGGCTGCGGCAAGAGCTTCACGCTCTATTACTGAATATTTCATTTCAGTCTGGGTGAGAGTTCTTGAAGCAAATGCAATCATTCTTTCAGTACCTCGCTGATTCTGAGACAACACTATGCCAATACCAGTAAGACTAATGCAAAAACAGTTGATGGACAGAACGCAGAACAATGTCGTACATTCACCCCAGTACAGAGATCTGGGCCTAAATCCATCGTTTTTTTGCTCACTATGCCATCCAGTTTGAACCCAGCCATATGCAAATCAGTCTTGACCCTGTGCTCGGTCCAGCCCGAACTGCCAAGCCAGGTCCTCCCTGGACTGGAAACAAGTATCCTAGGACCGGTTTCGGGGTTTCACCCCTCTTCAGCCAGGATAGCTTGATTCCAGCGGCATGGAGAGCACGGGACCCACGTCTGGGCATACCCGTCCCACTCGGGTGACAAATGCAAAAACAACAGTTGATAGACAGAATGCAGAACAATGTCATACATTCACCCCAGTACAGAGATCTGGGCCTAAATCCATGTTTTTTTTGCTCACCATGTCATTCCAGTTTGAACCCAGCCATATGCAAATCAGTCTTGACCCTGTGCCTCATGAGAGCAATCCAGCCCGAACTGCCAAGCCAGGACCTCCCTGGACTGGAAACAAGCATCCTAGGACCAGTTTCGGGTTTCACCCCTCTTCAGCCAGGATAGCTTGATTCCAGCGGCATGGAGAGCACGGGACCCACGTCTGGGCATACCCGTCCCACTCGGGGTGACAAATGCAAAAACAACAGTTGATGGAGAGAATGCAGAACAATGTCATACATTCACCCCAGTACAGCGATCTGGGCCTAAAACTGGCATCGACGGTAAGGTAGGACTTGCACGAGGCCCTGAAAGGAGAAAGAATGCCAGCATTGCTAATCTGAAACTTGATATTTGAAAAGGAATCTAGTTGTTCCTTTCCCCACTCAAATTTGCAACCTTTGCGGAGGAGTCTCCTCAAAGGCTCAGACATGTCAGCAAAATCACGCACAAACTTTGAATAGTATTCAACGAGGCCAAGAAAGGACCTAAGCTGGTCCTTGTCCTTGGAAGCAGGAGCATTTTTAATGGCCTTCAAAAGATTCTTCTTGGGAGCAATCCCTCCACTAGAAATTGAGTACCCGAAATAGTCAACTTGATCCATGAGAAATTGGCATTTTTCTTTGTTGACGGTAAGCCCTGCCTGCTCAAGTAACCACAAAACTTGTCTGAGGGTGGCATTGTGTTGCTCAATAGTCTTCCCTGACACCAGTATGTCATCCTGGAAATACACCATGCCAATCAAACCCTTAAACATATTGGACATCATCCTTTAGAAGACACTCGCAGCCGAAGCTAACCCGAATGGCATGCGAGTGAACTGCAAGGTGCCTTCCGTAGTTATAAAGGCTGTAAGAGACTTGGAGTTGGGGTGTAACTTGATCTGGTGGTACGCACTCCTCAAGTCAATCTTGGAGAAGTACTTACCACCACCCACTGTTTGCAAAAGTTAATTTATGTTAAGAAGTGGGAATGTGTCTGTAACAATGTCCTGATTCAATGACCTGAGGTCAATACAGAAACAAAGTCGACCATCAGATTTGATCGTCAAAACTACCGGAGAAATCCAAGAGGAAGCCTCCACTGGTTCAATGACACCAGAATTTAAAAGATCATGCAGTAGATCTTTGAGGCCTTGCCTCACTGACGAAGGGACTTTCCTGAGCTTGTGTTGTACAGGACATGCATCAGACTTCAGGATGATCTTATGCTGATAACCTTTAACACACCCAAGCCTTTCTTCAAACACTCTGTGGGCGTCCTGTAAAATGTGCTGGACCTGAATATTATCTTGCACCACCATAATATGGTTGGGGGACCTCGGATTAATGACAATATAGAGATCATATTGATGCATCCATCTTTAGCGACATAGATTTTCACGTGAGTGCTTTGTGTGCCAAAGGTAATGAGACCAAACATGTAACCAAGGATATCAATGGACTGACACTGGTAACCCACTGGGTTGATGTCTTTGTCAGCTAAGGAAACCCCCTCCCAGGTGGTTCTAAAGAGAGACTCTGTAATAATTGGAAACATGGAGCCAGAGTCCACCATTAACGTAACATCTATGCCACAAACATTAAATATAGCTGTGTGTCTTACCAATCTAGGAGAGTCCTGATCAACTCCTGCAACTACACCAATGCAAGTGCCATCCACAACCAGTATCTTATCCATACCTTGTCTAAGGTCATTAGACTGTTGTACCACATTAACCTCGGATTGGAACTTGTCTGAAGATTCAGATTGTCTGCACATCCCTGTATAATGCCCCTTCCGACCCCACCGGCATACCTGATCAAGAGCAAAGCATCGCTTGGAGTCAGCCAAATGATATTGACTGCCACAACGTAAACATTCTCTACGCTTAAGTTTGAATACAGCACCAAGAGCATTTGCACTTTTGACAGGTTTTCTAGAAATGGCATTAACCTCAACATCATCATCTCGTTTTTCTACCTCACCCACTTCTAGTGCACTTGTATCCCTCCTATTTAGTTCTTTAACCCCTTCGATGCGGCGCTGATTCCCGCTCAGCGCTGACCGTTTCTTGCGCGGGCGTGGTCATGACGAAACGGTTCCGTCATGAGCACAGCTCAACCGACGCTCATGACGGAACCGTTCCGTCATGAGCGCCGAAGGGGTTAATGCACTTCTGAGATTCTTCAATGACTTTAGCCATGTAGACTGCATCTTTCAGTGAGGGGTCTTTAGCAGCCCACAGCCTCTCCTGAATTTTTCTGTCCCGACACTGTACAATGAGTTGATCACAGACTAGTTCTTCAGTCATTGCCCCACTGCGCCACTGAAGACAATAGAGTGACTCTGGGCCAATAATGGGTGTTACAGACCTTCTGCTTCAACATTCCGAAGTTTGTCTTTCTCATCCTCCATTTTTAATTTTGAACCCTCGATGGGTATAGCATAGTGTAGCCCTCGGTAGAGATCTATAAAGCTATACCAGTTGTTAAAGGCCCTGACAGAGTTTCAACAAAATGTTCAACAAAAAGACATGATTAAGTTGTTTATAATAAAGTAAAAATTCTTTAACAACACAAAGTCACACTGAAAGACGTCTATAAATAAAACAGAGAAAGAATGAACCAGCCCTACCTTTATTTATATCAAGTTAAAAAAGTCAATTTGATCTGTGTCGTGATAAAGTCAAGAAAAGTGTATGAGGAGGAGGAGCCTAGCGCGCATCCAAGATGGTCGCGTGAGCACAGGGCTCCCCGGACCCTCGCTGCTCCTCGGAATTTATCCTGACAATATCCTGCTTTGGTTTATGGAATCTGGGAGATGACGACCGGCTGAGCACGTATCTCTTTTCAGAAATTTAATCGGACCCGGGAATCCTGAGTTATCGTTGTTTGAACTTTTGGGACCCACCCGACGGAGGTGCCCGGGGCGAAGGTGAGCCGTGGGGCCGTGTCGCAGTTGAACAACAACGGCTGCGGCGCGGTGCCAGGGGCCGCTCGGCCACTTTCGGTTTCACTTTCAGACCTCAGGGGGCTGGCCGGTGGAGCGATTGAGGTGGCGGGGTGTTTCCCTGACCTCTGCACAAAGCTTTGTCACCACCTGCCACTAGAGTGCCTATCGCCTTGGGTCCCCCCGCACCGCCATATTGTGGCCTCGGGTGAGGCGCTGGTTTCCAGGGCCGGTATCCCAACTACTTTTGTTCGGCGGTCCCCCTCGGAGTCCGTGGCCGCATGGGGGGCAAGGGGGGCCCCGAGGGGCGCAAGACTAAATCCTCCCTCCGTGGAGGATCGGTCCAGACCAACAACATGGACCGCTATACTCAGGGCAGAGGCTCTCCTGGAACGGCCGGTCCCCCCTCAGACGTCGCCGGTGGTGGCACGTCCGTCTCTTCGGAACTTTCCCTACAGGACATCATGGGCGCCATTGATGGCATCAGGGAGACCATCGCCACGCAATACGAGGCCCTGGCCCGCAAGATCGATACGGTGGCGATTGATGTCACCTTAATACGGGCGGACCTCTCCAAAACAAACGAGAGGGTTCAAACTCTCGATGCGCGGACCTCCACCCTGGGTGCGGATGTGTCGGACCTGCAGGCCGCGCTTGGCGACATCAAGGTGGTCAATGAGCAGATGGCCCGGCGGCTGGAGGACTTCGAGGGACGGGCCCGACGCAACAACATCCGTGTCGTCGGCGTACCGGAGTCCTCCGACGACCGCCCGGTTGACCTCCTGGTCGAGGAACTCATCCTCCAACAGCTGACCCCTGCAGGCTTGAGTAAATTTTTTGCCGTTGAACGGGCTCATCGAGTTCCGGGCGGGCGGCCACGGCCGGGGGCCCCCCCGAGGCCTATCGTGGCCAAACTGTTTTACTACAGAGACCGGGATGCGATTCTGCAGGCCTCGCGGGTCCATGGCCCGGTTCGACATGAGAACTCATCCATTAACTTTTATCCGGACTTTACTCAACTTGTCCAGAAACAGCGGATGGGATTCCAGGGGGTGAAACGTCGTCTTCGTGAGCTGGGCCTAAAGTACTCTATGCTCTACCCTGCCAAACTCCGAGTGGAACATGAGGATCGGACTGCCTTCTTTGACTCTCCTGTGGCCGTGAGTGACTGGTTGGACTCGCTGCCGGACAGAGGTGGCCGTCCCGGGCCCTCTGCAGGTGCCAACGGTGACGGGTCCCCTTTGGAGTGACTCTTGGTCCTTGATTTTGCCAATTTGCACTGCTCAGCTGGGTTGTACTTCTTTGGTTCAGTGTGTTTTGCTAGTACCTGTATGGGGGGCGGGCGGGGACGGGTCCCTTTCCTCCTCCGGGGTCTTTTTGTAGACTGGGGTTAGTTGGGCGACAGGCACACTGCAATTTGGGGGGGTTTTTTGGCCCGCAGGGGTGCAGGGTGGGGGGAGTTGGGTGTTGGGGGGGGTGGGGGGGAAGGAGGGGTTGTTTTGTAGTGTGGTTTTTGTTTGCAGGGCGAGGTATTGATTTTCTGCCACCTTTGGGACTTGTGCTACTTGCGGGGGGACCTCTGATCTATTGGAGGGGATGGGGGGGACGGGTTGAAGCTGATGTCATGGAACGTCAATGGGTTGGGGGACCGTATCAAACGGGGTGTAGTTCTGCAGTATTTGCGTCGTCTGACTCCTGATGTGGTGTTTATCCAGGAGACGCATTTGGTTGGCAATGTCTGCCATGCAATGAACAGGGGGGGATACCGCCTCGTGGCTCACTCTGGTTTCACAACTGGCTCCAGGGGGGTGGGCATTCTCCTGCGATCCTCACTTCCGTTGGAGATCACGAGGGTGGTCTCAGATGACAGAGGGCGTTATGTTTGTCTGACTGGGAGGTGGGAGGGGCATCCCCTTGCCCTGGTCTCAATTTACGTCCCACCGGGCCTCCAGAACTCCACCTTCGCGGACTTGGGTCGAATGCTGCTTGAACTTCCGGATGGCCTTTTGCTTATGGGCGGGGATTTTAACTCGGTGGTTTCGGGTGACCTGGATCGTCACCCACCCAGGGCCCTCCCCGCTGCCCAGGCTTGGCTAGGTGGTCTGTTGGAGACCTTCGGCCTGGTGGATAGTTGGCGATTAATGCATCCGACCCAATGTCAATACACCTTTCACTCTGGGGCACATGGGAGTCTTTCTAGGTTAGACTATTTCCTTATGCCCGCGGCGCAGATGGGTCGAATTCGAGAGGTCAGGCACCTGGCGAGGGGTATCTCCGATCATTCCCCGCTGTGGCTTCTCTTTGACACCGAGTCGCGGTCTGCAGGGCGGATCGCTCCCATTAACCCGTGGTACCTGCGAGACCCTACGACCCGCGAGAGTCTGGTTAAGGCTATGGACCAATACTTTCTTGAAAACGAGGGGTCTGTGTTGTCTGCAATGTCCCTGTGGGAAGCCTTTAAAACCGTAATCCGCGGACACGCCCTCTCCCAGATAGTGGTGGCTAAGAAGCTCAGGAGTGAGGCGGTGGTGAAGCTGGAGACTGACATCTCGGGGCTGGAGTCGGCCTTGGAGGCGGGTGTCACTCCGGACGGGCTCCATGCCCTCAGCCTGAAACAGTTTGAATACAGATCTCTTGTCACCGACGCTGCCAAAACTATGTATAGGGAGCAGCAGGGTCGGTTGTATGATGCAGGGGACAAGGCGGGAAAGCTGATTGCGTGGCTGGACAAGAAGGAGAGAGTGAATCGTGTGGTCCCGGAGTTGCGTGTCTCGGATGGAGTGTGTGTGACTGAGCCTGGTGAGATTGTGGAATGTTTTGCCGACCACCTCCGGACTGTGTACTCCCCGGTGACTGATAGGGATGAGGAAGATTCTCGCCTTCTCCTGAGGGACATTGCTTTGCCTGGCCTTTCTGCCGAGGACCGTGAGCAGCTGGACGCTCCCTTGTCGGTAGATGAAATCGCGACTGCGATTCGGTCCCTTCGCTCGGGCAAGGCCATGGGTCCCAACGGTCTACCTATCGAATTATATAAGTTGCGCCCGGATAAACTAGCGCCCTTCCTCCGTCGTATGTTTCAGGAGTCCCTTGAGGCCGGTTCCCTTCCGGTCGACCAGCGACTGGCCACGATAGTCGTGATCCCCAAGGAAGGTAAGCCACGGGACCGCTGTGCCTCTTACAGGCCTATCTCACTGCTAAATGCAGAGCCTAAAATCCTGGCTAAAGTCCTTGCCAATCGTTTGTTGAGCGTCATCTGCGATCTGATTCATCCTGATCAATGCGGCTTCATCCCACATCGCAACACCGCCCTCAACTTGCGGCGTCTCCATGGCGCCCTCGCCAGGGCAGAGTACCTCTCCGAACCGGCCGTGCTGGTTTCTTTAGATGCCACGATGGCCTTTGACACCATCGAGTGGCCATTCCTCTGGGCTGTCTTGACCAAATTCGGCTTTGGGGAGGGATTTCTTGGCTGGGTGAAGCTTCTCTACACGGGACCCATGGCTCAGGTGGTGGTTAATGGGCGGGTATCTCGGCCCTTCGCTCTCGGTAGGGGTAAGAGGCAGGGGTGCCCGTTGTCCCCTCTGCTCTTTGCTCTCGCCCTGGAGCCACTCGCCGCTTGGCTCCGCTGGGAGCCCTCGATCAGGGGGATCCGGTGGGCCCCGGGCTTTGAGGATCGGGTCTCGTTATATGCTGACGATATCCTCCTGTATCTTACCTCGCCGCGGCAGTCGCTTAACGTTCTCTTCGATGTTCTGACTTCCTACGGGAGAAATTCGGGTCTCACGATTAACTGGTCTAAATCCTGTGTCTATCCTATCTCCGGTGGCCCCCCTCTCCTGCCGCCTCGGCTTCCGATCCAAATATCTCTGTCCGGCTTTAAATACCTGGGGATACACATCTCGTTGGACCCGGTAGCTCGCTATGAGCACAATCTCCTGCTTCCACTTCGGCGTTTGAGGGAAGACACGGCTCGGTGGTGTAGGCTGCCCCTGTCCCCACTGGGTCGGGCCGCATTGTTTAAAATGATGTCCCTTCCCAGGTTCCTCTATGCACTTCAGAACTCCTTCGACATCATTCCAGTGGCCTACTTTCGGGAAGTAGAGAGCCTGCAGAGGAGACTGGTGTGGGACGGACGGGCGCGTATCGCCCTGGCCAAACTCACTCTCCCCTGGTACGACGGGGGCATCGCGCTTCCCGACATTCGCAGGTATTATTGGGCCTCACAGCTATCAGCCATTAACCATGCCACGTATGCGCCTGGCTTGAACCCGGCGTATGAGATGGATAAATTCCTGCTTCCCGGCGGTAACTATAACAGGGCGCTTTACTCCCGCTCGGCTGGACGGACCCTGACGGGCCCCACTAAGATCGCGGTACGGATTTGGAAGGCGGCCAATGTAGCCATGGGCTGGAGTGAGCGACTAACATGCGCTCCTCCTTTATTTGCCTCCGACCGACTGGGAAGCCTCTGGACAACGAAGGGGTTTGACCGTTGGGACACGATTGGCATCAGTAGAGTGGGAGACTTATGGATGAAGGGCGCGGTTAAGACCTTCGCGGCGCTCCAGAGCGAATACGAACTCACGGAAAAGGAGTTCTTCCGATACGCCCAGGTTCGGCATGCCCTGCTCTCGGTCTTTGGGGAGGGGACCAAGATCCCGGCCTCTTCGCCCCTCGAGGACCGCATACTTGATGGTCATGTTCCCGACAGTACTATCTCCTTAATCTATAAAAAACTCATTAATAATCGGGCTGACCTATTGGTGCGCCTTCGGGAGACGTGGACGGGGGACGGGGTGGAATTAGACGACGAGGACTGGCAGTCCGCACTATCGTCCCCCAAGGAAGTCGCCATTCCAGCCCGTCTCCGCCTGGTCCAGTTAAAGATTCTCCACCGGGTGTATGTGACGGGCCCCCGTCTGGTCTCGATGGGATTCTCGGAAGATGGGCTCTGCAAGCGGGGGTGTGGGCTCAGTGCCACCTTTCTCCATATCCTTTGGGAGTGCCGGGAGGTGGCGGAATACTGGCGTCGGGTTCATGGGGTCATGGGACAAGTCACCGGGGTGGCGCTGCTGCCGGAGGTGCGTCGCTGTGTCTTGAATGTGTGGGAGCCCAATGATTATAACGCGGCGCAGACTCGGTGGGCGGCCCTGGGCTACATGATTGCTAAGAGGGATATAGCGCAGCTTTGGGGCTCCCAGCGGCCACCCACCGTGTCAGTATGGAAGGAAAACATGGACTGGTGTATGTTCAGGGAGAAGACGGTATATGTGGCCCGCGGTAAACCCGGGGCATGGGGTAGAATTTGGGGGCAATGGAACGTGTATCGTGGGGGTATCTGTACGCCCCCCCTAGTGGACACCGATATTGCCTTGTCCCCCTGACCCTTGATGGTTCCTTGCAACTGATTGTAATAATCGAATATAGATGTTCCTTTCCCGTTACCCCCCCCCGATCTTTCAGTACTCCCTCCTGTTGATAGCTAATTGTAGGTTTGGAGTAAAAGTCCCCCGGATGTAGCCTGACCCACGCTTTTTGCCCGTATGCCTCGCCTTTTGTTTTTTGTTGTTATTTATGTTAAATGTATGTCTCCTGCTTCTCTCGAGCTATCCTGAGCCATTTACGGGGCTGGGCCCCAGGTGTCGCCTACTGCTTTAACTAATGTACGATCCTTTCTGAGTCTAGCGGCCGGCCCTGGTGGTTGTAGGCCCATGCTTGTAACTGATTTATTGTTTTAATAAAAAATTTTGGAAAAAAAAAAAAAAAAAAAAAAGAAAAGTGTATGAAGTGAAACATGTCAACTTCTTCAAAAGCAATACATTCTGAAGAATTCATGGCCATAAATGTTAATACAAATCACATTTATAAACCTCTCTTCCACTCATACTTTCGCAGGGTGCCATATTTTAGGCGAATGGTATACAACTTTTTTCCTATTACACTGTCACAGAGGCTTCCTTATTCCAAAATTGATTAATGATGCCTGTAACAGGCGAACTCACAGACATTTAGTTTCTGTGTCCAAGAGGTGCTAGTTCACATTGCTGTCTTACAACAAAATGAATCCTCATAATGTATTCAGTCATTCGTTTGTGGTCGCGTAACATTAGAGTTGAATGAAACGAAAGATTCCCGCTAGCTCACGCCTTCTTCAATCACAGTGTGAAGATGTTTGTCCTTCTTGCTAACAAATCTATTCCTAGCAAACGTCCTAGTATTTGGTGCAGCATTCCTTCAGCTATTAACAAATTCAAGAATAGCATGCCTTTGAGGAGAACTTTCTTTCCTCCACTAGAAATAAATCAGGATAGTTAATGTGAAATGTAGTTTTGCACTATACCTTTCCCGAAAGACAACTTGGAAAAATGGGACGAGCAGTAAACACATCCTTTAATAAAAACCTATAGGAAGGTGTTAAAATAATAAATCTTGACCTTTAAATACATAGCAAACATATCTCTCTGCAATACGGGTTATCCTTCTACGTGTGTGTGCGAATGGATCTTAATGTGAAACATTTTATTACAAAAGCTTTTATAAATATATACAAGTTTATACTTAAAATCAAATGCCTATACTCTGTCCCGCTTCTTCCAAATGACCCATTCCCAAAAATGTCCAATAAAATGCTCTGTTACACAATCTGATGTGTCATGTATGAATTTATTTTTGAGTAGTTGGCTAGTGATGCCACTTGATGCATAAAATGCAGCCATGCCATTGGCTGTCCGAAGTAAAAAAAAAAACGCCATTTAATTTAGAACTTTTATGAATGCATGTATGAAAGTAAAACTGGTCAAAATGACTCCAGCAACATTTACCTGTTAAAATAGCATTATACAAAACTTTACCAAAAAGGAAAAGATAAAAATGCAACAGAGTTAAGAGTCCTGAGTGATCCCATGAGCCTGATGGGCCAGGAATGAAGGAGACATGGGCAAAGCGTCGATGAAGACTCGGAATTAGAGGAGTGAAGTTTTCACACCCAGTCTCAACACAGATGATACAATCAAAATTACAGTCAGCTCTCACAAGAAGGCTAGAGAGCTCAGGGTGACTTCTCAAATAAACAGCAAGTGGTCTGGGGAGGGGAGGTTAATGGGAGACAATGGCAAAAAAGATAAACCTGCATAAGAGGTTTTTACACCAAAAATGCCCAGATGCGGTGTAAGCGTCGCCAGGTGAGCCATACACATTCATAGATTCACAACGAAGGGTCTTGACACACCAACACTTCAGACTTTCCCGTTACTTCTTGGTATATATATGTGTGCATGGTTTTTAGTTGTACTGTGCATACTGGTGGGATATGGGACAATCCAGCACGAAACGAAAAGATGTTAAAATACATGTGGGTTAGGAGATTGATTTTCCGTGTTCTAGCACTACCCATCTCAAAGGGCTATAACCAACAATGAAGACGAAGAGGTAAAAATCCTCATCCGTAAGCCCCTCATTCTCCACTACATATTCCTGTGCCTTGGTCACCAAACAGCTCTCTTCAAACCCAGGAAGTGCTCACACACCCAATGTGGCACTGCAGTATGGACACACAATACAGTGAATGGGCACTCATGCAATTTCAAGTCTATTCCTCCTCCGATCCGAATATCCTCCATCAAAGGCAAGAGGTACAATAAATTCAAGCATCTGGAGCACTGTTTACTGGAAGCAGATCTCCTTACATTGTTTTCTACTGTTTACCCCTCCACCAGCTGTTGTTCAGTGAAAACCATGCAGCTCTTGATTCTGGTGTGCCCTGCCCGGCGCTCTAGCACAAGGTTTTGATCAGGAAGATCCATAGATTGAAAATGAACAATTTCTTCTGGTTCATGGGCCTCAGTCCTTGGCTTGAGTGGTCCCGTACAACTTACATATCAGCGAATAGTCCCAGAAGTCAACTTTCGGAGGTAGCATTAATCACTCTCCAAGGGCTTGGACTCACAAGTCCTAAAGGGTTAATCCAGAATGATGTTGACGGAGGTCAGCGCATCGATGGCCCATTTGGGGTACTTCTTGTCACGGTACATGGTTCTCATGAAGTCCTGCACAAACTCCGGGAAGCGCTGCTGTAGGATGCTCTCTCGCACAGAGAGCATCAGATTCAGCTATGGGAAGAAAAGAATTAAGAAATTGTGAGACAAAAAGTAATGCTCTCATTTCACTCCCTTCTCCAACTGATTCTTGAATTTCCACCTAAGCTTAGCTTCAATAAAGTGAAGATTCTAGATCTGTTCCACTAGCATTGGGCAAGTCGTTCTCTATGCTACCACTGTGTTTACAAATCGGCAAACAACCTAACACACCTTAATCATTCCCAATGAGTACTCCTGGTAACACAACAGCGGCATCTGCAGTCACGTCTTTTCAATTTTGCTGAGATTGATGGTGGTTTACTCCAGGCTACTAACAAACTATTAATTTATAAAAAACAGAAAGGTCTAAGAACCAAGGGACTACATACCATAATACTTGGATCTGTTATTTTAACTTAATCTACCTGAAAACAGTTAACTAGATCAGCTTTTCCAAACTGTGGGTCACGACACACTGGTAGCACACCAGCCGATTTCTGGTAGGTCGCGGAAAGAGGATACATAAAGTGTCCTTTTTCCTTTTGTTTTTGCTGTGGTTCAAAGACAGAGGTCAAAGGTGAGGCTGTCTTCTGACAAATTGCTGCTTATTCTTTTTAGCAGGGTAACTGGTGTTTACTTTTCTTTCTCTGACTGCAGAGTGAGAGGAGTTTTTAAAGTGAACTGGCAATCTTGCTTGGGTACAAAAAGAGTCAATGGGAAAGGCTGTAGGATGTCATTTTTTGTACCACAAAATTTTAAAACCTGTAAATTTACAGTACACATATTTCAGAATATGTCAACAATCAGGACAGCAAAAATGAAGTACTTTTTTTTGCAATTCTGATGTGTGATGGAAACAAAAGATTTTATTAGGATCACAACGAATCAAGTCACTTATTTATTTATATTTATTTACAAAGTTTTATATAGCGCGAAGAAGATCCCGAAGGATATCAGAGCGCTTTACAAATGGATGGAAGGAAGGACATAAATGCAATATCGGCATCAAGTAAGAATACAAAACAGGAATAAGCGCATAATTAGAAGATAAATGAGTCAAGGAGAGTAATACAATAAACAGGTATATGGTGGGTTACAAGGGGGCACACTATGTAGTAAAGAAGAGCAGCATCAAAATGGTGGTACAATGGTTGTGGGATAAATGACTTTGAGCAAGTGAGCCTAGTCCAATTAAGGTAAGAATTTATTCATAAGGAATCTTTTAGCTTCCAGTTTGAAAGCAGTCGTTGAGGAGATTCTGCTTACTTCCGGTGGAAGAGAGTTCCATATAAGTTTGGGGCAGCGCCGGAGAAGGCTCGGTGACAAGTTCTCTTTTTGCTAAGGATGAGTGGTTTCAAGAGGAAAGTGTTAGCGCTTCTTGAGGCTCTACCACCACAGGATAATTCAAGCTTTTACGCTAGGTACCTGGGAGTTTTGAAATGCAGGGCTTTGTGAGTCAGAATGGCAATATTTAACTAAACTCAAGCTTCGTAGTGCAACCATTTAAGAGATTTTAGTACTGGGGAAATGTGCTCATTTCGTTTGGTACCTGTAACCAGTCTAACTGTCGCGTTCAGTGATGCCCTTAGTGGAGCCAGGGTATATTTGGGAAGGCCACAGAGCATAGCGCTGCCGTAGTCTAGCCTCGGTAAGACAAGCGCTTGGACCACCTGCTTGAAGACAGATTGTGGAAGGAATGGTTTGATATTTCTAAGTGTCCTCATCAAGTGATTAGCTCTCTTACACACATTGATGATGTGATTTTTCATATTCAGCTGCTTGTCCAGGGTGATTCCGAGAGATTTGGCTGAGACTAGGATGAGAGGGGTGCAGTTGAAAGCAGTGAGGTGATTCAGCCAAAGGTCTGGCTTGGGAATGTGGTTCGGAGGCGAGATGAGAAGGAATTCAGTTTTGGAGGTATTGAGCAGGAGATGATTCTCAGTTAACCAATTTTGAGTAAACGTTAGGGTAGTGTTGAGTGAGGTAATGTTATCCGGAGATGAGATTTTCAAATAAAAGTTGCCTATCATCTGCATACATCTGGAAGAGAATGTTAGTGGAATTTAGTGAATTAGCTAATGGTTCCAGAAAAAGGTTGAAGAGCATAGGAGATAGGGTTGATCCTTGGGGGACACCCATGAGTACTGGAGAGGGCTGGGAGAGGGAGTGATTTGCCTTGACACTTTGTGATCTGTGGTGGAGGAAGTACAAGAACCATTGTAGCACCCGACCAGAGAAACCCACCCTGTTCTTCAGAATGGATAATAGGTTTTCATGATTAACCGTGTCGAATGTGGAGGAAAGGTCAAGGACGATTAGGAGGGAGGAATCCTTTTGGTCAAGCATTTTTTAAAATGTCATCCATAACGTGAGTGAGTGCCGATTCAGTACTGTTCCCCTTCCGAAAGCTTGATTGATGCTGGTCTAGAGGTTGGAAGTTCTCAATGTGAGCGCAAAGTTGGGATTGTACGCATTTATCTAGGAGTTTGGCTAGGGTAGGGAGGTTGGCGATAGGGCGGACGTTATTGAGGTAAGCTTTATCTGTGTTAGTTTTTTTTAGAATAGGTGATACCTGAGCTGCTTTTAGGCAGTCAGGGATCGTGCCTTGTGATAGAGAAGCGTCTACAATCCTTCTCCAGTTGGGGATGAGCACATTCTTGATTTCTTTGAAGATGGCCGGGGGTAACGGGTCACTGAAGTGGTTAGATGGGTTGATATTCTGAAGAATCTTGTTGATGTCTTTTTCACTGAATGGAGTAAAGGAGTCCCATGACACATTGTTCTTAGTGTTCAGGCTGATAGCTTTGCACTTTTCTAAGGGGTCAAGGGGTGGTGCGGACCCAGAGGATGGCAGGAGAGCCTTCTTAGAGGCTAGCTCAATGGTGATGAGTCTTGATTTCTCAGAGAAGAAAGCAGCAAGTTAATCGCATGAGGGTGGGCTGCCTCCAGAGTCTTTTGGACCTACCACTGATTGCTGTTTGACCAATTCGAAAAGTTTCTTGGGGCGGTTAGCAGCTCGATCAAGTTGGTGTCTGAAGTAGTCAGCTTTGGTGCTCTTGATTTGTGTGTTGTAGAAGCTCCTACCCTCTCTAAGGAGTTTTAGTTGGTCCAAGGAGGGTTTGGATTTCCAGGTAAGTTCAACTGCCCTGAGGTTGCGGCGTTCCGTGTTTAAATTGTCGTTGTACCATGGTTTGGATATTTTTGTTGAGGCATTTTTCTGTTGGAGTGGTGCAATGAATTAGCTACTACTTTTGCACAGAGATACAGTTCACTCGTGTGCAAATGATAAATATTCACTGAGCTGCGATTTCCACACATTATCATTTGTGTGCGGTAAACTTTTATCAGTAAAACTGTATCTCTGTGCAAAAGTAGTGGCTAATTCAATGGAAAATGTTCTGTCTGAAAATGACAGTGCGCTACACACAATGCTTTAGTCATATATTTGTGACAATAGGCTCTGGAATGCACCACCTGCTACATACTACACCCTTACCACTCTCCTGATTAATACATTTGCTACACTTTGTGTGAATCTAGGATTTTTCACAATCCCTATGACTTTAGTGATGTAACATTGATATCAGCACCCCCCCCCCCCCCCCCCCCCACTCTCAAATAGTTTCAGCACCACTGGTGCAAAAGTTCTGAATTATGTCCCCAAGTCCAGTTTTAAAACAAAACCTTGCAAGTATTCCCAAGCAAGACACTGGGTGAACCTTCAGTATTTTCTCTGCTGTTCATTTACTTCACAAAACCATTTAAACAGAGAATGTGCTCGCTACGCGTGATCATATTCAATCATCCCACTTGTGTATGACTTTTACACATAAATTGAGAAATATGAATGTGGCCTTACGGCCAGAGCTGCTGACTTTGGATGTGGGGAACCAGGTTCGAGTTCCGGCTTTCGCTCTCGGCAAATTACTTAATCTCCTGTGCTTTAAATAAAATGAATCTGACTTTAAATAATGTAATTTGGTGCTCATGTAAATTGCTTCAAAACCCTTGGGCTGTGTTCATGCTTTATAAAACTGCAAAGGAGTCTAAAAAGCACCACTGGGCCCCGCTTTAACACAAAAATGGATAAGAGGCCCTACCCCATACTCTACTTCAGAATGGGTTTTCAAACAGATGCCACAGGCTAGCACCACATTCTGAAAAGAGTTTCAGGTCTAGTGCAGTTCACCATCTGCAGACCAATATCTTGTCCACAGTCAGCTAAAGACAAATCGAAGGGCATGGCCAAGGTCATGGCCAAGTTACTTAACTTTGGTAAAGATATATCTGTAAGAGACATATAATAGTTATGGATCCCTTACCTTCGAATTACCCCCAGGCCTCAGACTGGATCCGGAGAATGTTCCTTCAGCAGTACCCCTGAGCGTCGGTAGGTGGCATTGGTCGCCTACGCGTTAATCGTTGGCTTCATGAATGCCGGAATGACGTTGCGGTATCTACTTAGGCGCCACCCCTCCGCGCTGACGTCAGTTCTTTCTACGACATTCCACGTCAGAAGCGCAGAGCCATGCCAGACACTGACAACTGATGCATAAAACTAGGGCCCTGAAAGGAGTCCCTTACCCTAGAAGTCAGTTTGCAGAACGGGGAGGATGGATGGGGTGGGAAGGAATCCATAACTAATATATGTCTCCTACAGTTATATCGTTACCGAAGGTAAGTAACTTGCTCATCTGAAAGAGACTATTAGTTATGGGTTCCTTACCTTAGAAAAGATACCCCAGCAATACCAACCACAGAGGTGGGTCCGCGAACCAAGCTCACACCAGGAAGCCCTGAAGAACGGAGTGGCCAAAGAAGCCGTCTCTCCGGACTTGGCTGTCCAGGCAGTAATGTTTAGTTGACATGTGCAAAGAAGCCCACATGGCTGCCTAGCAGATGTCATGAAGGGGGACTCCACGTCCCAAAGCAGTAATGGCTGCCGTCACCCCAGTGGAATGGGCGCGCAACCCTACCAGAGCTTCCTTTTTCGCCAATGGACTAACACATTTTAATGCAAACAACAACCCATCGAGAGATGGTTCGTTTTTGCACGACCCGACCTTTCTTTGTGCCCACAAAGCCAACAAACAGTTGATTATCCACCCGGAATTGTTTTGTGCGATCCAGATAAAATGAAAGTGCACGTTTTGGATCCAGACGGTGGAGCTTTTCCTCTTTAGAATGATGCGGAGGCGGGAAGGTGGTGGGCAAAGTGATGGTCTGTCCTATGTGGAAAGAGGTAACCACTTTGGGAAGAAAAGAAGGTCGAGTTCGAAGGACAACCCTGTCGGCATGAACATCAAGGAAAGGAGGCTTGGGAAGAAAAGAAGGTCAAGTTTGAAGGACAACCTTGTCCAGGTGAACAGCAAGGAAAGGAGATTTGGAAGAAAGAGCCTGAAGCTCACTCACCCTGCGAGCAGAGGTTATGGCAACCAGAAAAGCAGTGTTCAAGGTCAAGAGTCTGAGAGGACAATTATGTAGCGGCTCAAAGGGAGCGCACATAAGATAAGTCAGAACACGGTTTGAGTCCCACTGGAGCATTACGAAAGGAATAGGAGGAAAAGGGTGAGTAATGCCCTTAAGGAAATGATTTACGATAGGGACTTGAAAAGTGAAGGCTCATCAGGAAGGCCGAAATGTATCCTTTAAGAGTGCCCAGAGCAGAGCCCTGCGGGGCCAAATAAAGAATGAAGAGGAGAACCTCTGTAAGAGGGGCAGAAAGGGGATCCACAGCCTTTGCTGTGCACCATGCCACAAATGTTTTGTTCCATCTACAGGCGTATACTGTTTTGGTGGAGGGACGCCTGGCTGCCAAGATAACATTACAGTCTTCGGGAGGAAGGTCGAAAGCTGTCAACTGTCGCCGCTCAATCTTCACACAAGGAGGTGGAGGCTGGACAGGTTCGGGTGGAGGACCGTCCCCTGCTGCTGCGACAGACGATCCTCCTGAAGGGGCAGTCTGATCAGAGGATCGATGGCCATGTTCAAGAACTCGGGATACTAGACTCTTTTTGCCCAATCCGGAGCCACAAGAATGACTTGGGCCCGGTCGCGCTTGATCTTCTTCAGCACTCTGGGCAGAAGTGGTATAGGCGGTAAGGCGTATAGAAGACCGCAACTCCACTCGCGACAAAAAGCGCTGCCTATCGAGTGCTGCCTTGGAAATTCCAACCCTCAGAACTGCTGACATTGCACGTTCTCTTAGGTGGCGAATTGATCTAATCAAGACTCTCCCCACTGCTGAAAGAAACCTTGCACCACCTCTGAGTGAAGACGCCATTCGTGATCCATCAAGTATCGGCGGCTGAGTTTGTCCGCCCTGGCGTTCAGGGAACCTGCCAGGTGTTGAACCACCAGGGACATGCCCTGATGTTCCAGCCAATTCCAGAGACTAAGGGCCTCCTGAAGGAGGGTCCACAACCCCACCCCACCCGGTTTGTTGCAATACCACATAGCAGAAGTGTTGTTTGTGAACACCTGCACTACTCTCCCTTTGACAGAAGGAAAGAATGTCTTCAGTGCTAGATGAATCGCCCGAAGCGCCAGAAGGTTGATGTAGAGTCCGGACTCCACCAGAGACCGGAGGCCTCTGATCTCGCCTCTCCCATGTGACAGCCCCATCCCATGAGTAACTCATCTGTCACCACTGTGAAATCTGGTTGGGGAAGGGAGAGGGATGTGCCCTTGATCCAAGCCTGGTTCATGAGCCACCACTGCAACTGGGTCGGAGCAGCTCCTTCAGACTATCTGCAACTGGTAGACCTGAAAGGTCGGACTAGGAAGGTTTGGAGGCTGCTTCAGAGGGGGCACTGGTGGACTGGCCCACCCGCTGGCCCCCAGACCCACGGTGGTGGTTTCCACGTCCCCGGCCCTGATGAGGCTGGACAGCTTGCGCTGGCCTGTGGCTCTGGGCAGAACGTGGTGGGGCACCCCTTCCGTAGCCATAAAAGGGGCGATAGACTGCACGGGGCGAGAGGAGGTAGCGAGGCCCAAGGATCTGGACGTAGGCCTAGAACCCTTGAAGCACTCGAGCGCATGTTCCACCTTGTCGCCAAACAAGTGACGGCTATCAAAGGGCATGTCCAAAAGAGTCGATTGGACATCACCCGAGAAACCAGTGACGGGATCTTTAAAAATGTCAGGTGCATGTTTGATGATACCTTTTAACATAGGTAGAATGCTTGTTGATTTTTGTGACTGTATGACAGTCTCCAACAAAAAATCTTCCTCCTTTGGGTCTGAGTGCAATTCTACCCCATGATATTGTGCAGCTCTGTTGATGAGCTGTGCAAAACCTATGTTGTCGTCTGGGGGGGAGATAGCCTAGATGGGTAGCAGTCTGGATCTGGGAGATCTGGGACATCTGGTGGATTATCATAATCCTCCCAAGGATCAGGTGGTGGGAGAGTAGTGGCATCATCATTATCCTCTTGTGGGTTTTCATCCCCACGCCCAGACCCACCCCCACCCCCACCCCCAAGGTGATCATCATCATCATCATCTTGTGGTGTAGGTGAATATGGAAGCATTGGAGAGTAAGCTGGAGAAAGTGGTGTTGTGGGGAGATTTAGAGGAGAGAAGGGTCTGACTGGAGAAGTTCCCATGTCTCTCTTCTTTAAGGTTACTTTGGGTTCTTCTGGGGAGTCCTACAGTCTCTTTTTCGATATAGAATTGTCTTTATATGACCAGTTTTAGGGTTAATGTGAAGAGCTTTTTGTTAGGATCCACTGGATCTGGTTGAAATAGGTCTTTTAATCCAGTATCCTTGTTCAGCACCAAGGATTTTGGTTGTTTTGGTTTGGATTCCGAAGCTTTATGAGGGGTCTCCGGATCTGTGCTGGCTGGTGCGGAAAAAGAAAGAACTGACGTCAGCGTGCAGGGGCGTCGTCTAAGTAGATACCGCAACGTCATTCCGGCGATCACGACGCCAACGATGAACGTGGAGTCGCCCGACGCCACCTACCGACGCGCAGGGGTACTGCTGAAGAAAAATTCTCCGGATCCAGTCTGACGCCTGGGGGAAATTCTAAGGTAAGGAGTCCATAACTAAGAGTCTCTTTCAGATATTTACAAACAGATGCTGTTAGTGGGGAACGCAAAAAATTGTAAAAGAATGTTATTTAGGGAATTCACACAATTTTGAAAGCATATCTATTATTACATTAAAAAATCGCCCCCGCCTCATGTCTGTCAAGCTAGATGGATCCCAAAAGTTTGTTGTTCTAAAAAGTGGGTTGTGGTTCTAAAATGTTTGGGAACCTCTGAACTAGGGCATCGAATGTCATTCTGTATCAATGTAGCCCTCCCATTAGAACAAAAAATATCAATCAAGTTTATAGAAATCAAAATTTCTTTAGTTAATTTCATTCAACATATATTATAATAAAAATGTGTCCGAAATGTACATTGACGGAAAAACTATTTCAGGAAGCTATGTCCGGGGGATGTCACAACAGAGTTTTCTAGTTGGGGATAAAAGGATTGTCATACCCTTTTCAGACCACAGGACAGGCAGGGGCTCCTGGGCAAGAACTGTGGACAATGATGGTGTTTGCCATTAGTGTCCCGGGTCTGTCCTATTATGGCTCTGCAAACTTGGCCAAGGACACCCTTTCTGCATTTGCCTCTCAGGGTAGGGAGGGCAAGCAGTCAAAGCCTTCTCAGGAGCTCACAATATGGCTCGGGTGTGCAGCTATTTAGCTAGGAAGCCCATAGCGGAGTCTGTTAATAATCTGTGCAAAAAAAGGCAATAATTATTCTTCCGACCATCCAGGATTGTCTTTCAGAGTTCCAGACACAGTATTTTACTTCAGGCTATGTGTTACCCGTTTGCAGAGATGCGGTTTAGCAAGGTGAGTCCGTACCTCAGCCAGAAGGCAAAGGATCGTGGATGGCAGACCTGCGTCTTAGATCTCGTTTCTTTAAACAAACAGCACAGCAGGCTTCTGCAGCGGATGGAATATGCTACTTACCAGTATGCATCTGTTCTTGGCATGTAGAGCTGCAGAGTTGTACACTTAGCATAGATCGCCATCTGGTGTTGGGCCCGGATGTTTGCAGTTTGTTTTTGTTCTTTGGACAGTCTTTGGAAGTCACGAGTTCGGTGACTCCTCCTTCGGTCCGTACTGCGCATGGGCTTCGGCTCCATCCTCAGATTGTTTTTCGCCAACAGGGAAATGATGGAGCGTAGTAATAACAGTGAGAAACCCATGTGTGTTGTATCTAAATAAGATGGACTGGAACGGATACAGGTAGCCGGGGAGGCGGGTGGGCGTGTACAACTCTGCAGCTCTACATGCCAAGAACAGATGCATACTGGTAAGTAGCATATTCCGTTCTAAGCATATGAGCTGCAGATTGTACACTTAGCATAGATTATATAGCAGTACCCAACCTTAGCGGCGACCACCGGTATCCGTTGCAGCGGTTTGAAATAGTGTCTTTAGTACAGCCTGGCCCAGACTAGCTTGTTGCTTGGAATGCACGTCTACACAGTAATGTTTTGTGAAGGTGTGCGGTGTTGACCATGTGGCTGCTTTGCAGATGTCATCTAAGGGTATGTTCCCTAGAAAAGCCATAGAAGCCCCTAACTTTCTAGTAGAGTGGGCTTTAGGTGGAACAGATAATGTTCTTTTTGCCTTTTGATAGCAAATTTGTATGCACTTTACAATCCACCTAGCTATCCCTGATTTAGAGATGGGGTTGCCCTTATGCGGTGGAGAGAAGGAAACAAACAATTGTTTAGTTTTCCTGAAAGGTTGTGTTCTCTGTATGTAGTACAGTAAAGCCCTCTTAACATCAAGTGTATGTAGAGCCCTTTCCGCAACAGATTGAGGTTGCAAGAAAAAAACAGGTAATTCCACCAATTGATTGAGATGGAAGGGGGAAATGACCTTGGGCAGAAACTTTGGATTTGTACGAAGTATCACTTTGCTGTGATGTATTTGTAAGAAGGGTTCCTGTATAGTGAACGCTTGTATTTCACTAACCCTTCTAAGGGAAGTGATAGCCACTAGAAAAGCTGTTTTCCAGGTGAGGAACTGTAGCTCGCATTTATGCAGTGGTTCGAAGGGTGGACCCATTAGCCTTGTAAGAACTACATTTAGATTCGATACAGGAGAAGGCGGTGCCCTGGGTGGAATTATGCGTTTAACCCCTTCAGTGCCCGCCCCTTTACCCGCCCTGTGCCGGCCGTTGCATTAGCGGGCGGGGTCTATGACGAGCTGGACTCGTCATGGGCACAGCGCCACCGCGGCCCATGACGAGTCCAGCTCGTCATGGGCACTGAAGGGGTTAAGGCCTTCCATAAAGGCTTTAATAGCAGGCACCCTGAACAGCGACAAATGCTGTCTGTTTTGCAGGTAAGCAGCAATCGCTGCTAGGTGTAAGCGTATGGAAGAGTATGCCAGGTTACACCTTTGAAGATGGAGCAGATAGCATATAATGTGTTGTATGGATGCATCTAAAGGGTTGATTGTATTGTTACGGCAGTAAACAACAAATCTCTTCCACTTTGCGGCATAGCATGCTCGAGTGGTAGGACGTCTGGCTTCCTTGATAATATTCATGCAGTCAGGGGGAAGGTTAAGGTACCCAAATTCTAAGATTTCAGGAGCCAGATCGCAAGGTTGAGCTGCGCTGGGTCCGGGTGTCTGATTTCTCCATGGTTCTGAGTTAGGAGGCATGGGGACAGGTGCAGTTTTTGATGTGGTACCACTGATAGTTGTAATAGTGTGGTGTACCACGGCTGCCTGGCCCATGTTGGGGCTACCAGAATGAGCGTGAGGGAGTGCTGTTGCAGTTTCCTGACCACCAATGGAATTAGTGGGAGAGGTGGAAAGGCGTATGCAAATCTGCCTGACCAGTTCATCCATATCGCATTGCCTTTGGACAACGGGTGTGGGTATCTGGCGGCGAAGCTTGGGCATTTTTTGTTTTCGTGGGTGGCGAACAGGTCTATCTGAGGATGCCCCCACTTGTGGAAGAATGGGCGAAGAACTTGTGGATGCAGTTCCCATTCGTGTAGTTGTTGCGTTTGTCTGCTGAGCAGATCTGCCATGGTGTTTTGTACGCCTGGGACGTGCTGTGCCAGGAGAAAGATGTTTTGAGGAATTGCCCATCTCCATATGCTCTGGGCTAAGCGGGAGAGCTGGGGAGAGTGTCCCCCCCCCCCCTGTTTTTGAATATAATACATTGCAGTCATATTGTCTGTGCGAATGAGGACTGCTTTGGCTGAAATTTGTTTTTGAAAAGATTTTAGGGCTAGAAAGATCGCCAAGAGCTCCAGATGGTTGATGTGGAGCGACTTTTGCTGTGGCGTCCATAGACCTTGCATTGTGAGGTGTAGGAGGTGCGCTCCCCAGCCGGAGAGCGATGCGTCCGCTGTTAGAATCACCTGAGGAACCGGGTCCAGGAACAGCCGCCCTTTGGAAAGGTTTGTGGTGTTCCACCACTGCAGAGAGTGATGGGTGCGGCCGTCCACCAACACCAGATCCGTCAGCTGTCCTTGGGCCTGGTTCCACTGTTGTGCTAGGCACTCTTGGAGTGGACGCATGTGGAGCCTTGCATGGG
Source organism: Triturus cristatus (assembly GCF_964204655.1). Lineage (NCBI taxonomy): Eukaryota > Metazoa > Chordata > Amphibia > Caudata > Salamandridae > Triturus > Triturus cristatus. The sequence continues at coordinate 88,782,206 of NC_140586.1, forward strand.
GCACTATGAAGATGCAAGATGCCATCATCCCTATGAGCTTCATAAACACTCTCGCTGGGAGAGAGTGCTGAGCAAGGAACGTTTGGCGCAAGGCTTGTATGCTTGCGATTCTGGCTGAGTTTGGATAGGCAATACCTTTGGAGGTGTCTATAGTGGCCCTGAGATATTGCTTTGTGTGAGATGGTACGAGGTGGGACTTTTGGTAGTTCACCGTGAAGCCTAGCTGGTGGAGCAGTTGGATGGTGCTGTTTGTATGTTGCACACATTGGTTGTAGGACGCGGCTTTTATCAGCCAGTCGTCTAAGTAAGGGAAGACGTGAATATGTTGACGTCTGCGGTGTGCTGCTACTACCGCTAGGCATTTGGTAAACACCCGTGGTGCGGTGGTGACCCCGAAGGGGAGAACTGTGAACTGGTAATGTTGACCGTCCACCACAAACCTGAGATACTTCCTGTGAGAAGGGTGTATTGGAATGTGAAAGTATGCGTCTTTCAGATCCAAGGTAGTGAGAAAGTCTCCCCAACAGAGGAGCGGGAGGACTTGTTGTAGGGTGACCATGTGGAAATGGTCTGAATGTATGTATGCATTTAGAGGCCGGAGGTCCAGAATGGGCCTCAGGGTCCCGTCTTTCTTTGGTATTAGGAAATACAGAGAGTAGACCCCTAAATTGTGCTGATTGACGGGGACCTGCTCTATAGCGTGTTTTTGGAGGAGGGAGAGCACCTCCTGTTTGAGCAGTGTGGAATGTTCTTGAGACATTGGACGGTGCCTTGGTGGGATATTGGGTGGGGTAGATGTTAGCTCGAGACAGTACCCTGACCGAATAATTTGGGTCACCCATTTGTCCGATATTATGGATTCCCAGGCGTGGATAAAGTGTTGTAGTCTGCCCCCGACCGGAGTGGAATGGTCTGGGGGGAGCGGAGGGAAGTCATTGTGCGGGCGGGGTGGCAAAACGGGTGGTGTTAGTTTTGCCCCTGCCCTTATTGTTGTTGCCCCTGTATCCACCCCTTTGGTAGCCCTTCGAGAAGGTATTTTGAGGAGGGGACTTGTAGGAGGTAGAGGCGCTATTGGTGGAGTAGCCTCTGCCTGTGCTACGAAAGGATGAACGCCGAAAGGAGCGTTTAGGGGTCTGTGATTGTAATGCCTCTATAGACTTTGCTGTGTCCGTGTCCTTTTTCATTTTTTCTAATGCTTCGTCTACCTTTGGCCCAAAGAGATTTTGTTGGTCAAAGGGTTGATTTAGTATAGATGCCTGGACTTCTGGCTTGAACCCTGAGATCCTGAGCCAGGCATGACGACGAAGCAGGACACTAGTATTTATGGCTCTAGAAGCAGTGTCCGCTGCATCGAGGGCACATTTAATGGAGGTGTTAGTAATAAGCTTTCCCTCCGGTATCAGGTCATGAGCTTTACGTTTGTGTTTTTCCGGGAGGTGCTGCATAAGAGCCTCAAGCTCATCGTAGTGTGCCCTGTCATAACGCGCAAGCAGCGCTTGTGTATTCGCAATGCGCCAGATGTTCGCGGCGTGCGAGGCAGTGCGTTTACCAGACGCATCTAGGAGTTTTGATTCCTTATCTGGCGGTGGGGCCTCACCTGAGGACTGGGAGTAAGACCGCTTTCTAGCTGTGGACACAACTAGGGAATCTAAGGGAGCAGGGCCCTTAATGTATGTAGGGTCTGTGGGTGCCGCCTTGTACTTTTTTTCTATTCTAGGGTTTAAGACCCTGGCCCTGACAGGGTCTTTGAACACCTCTGCAGCATGCTTGGTGACACCCTTAAGCATGGGCAAGATGGCTGTGGACTTATCCTGAATATCAAATGTATCCAGTAAGAAGTCGTCTTCCACTGGTTCACTATGCAGTTCCACCCCATGGTAGTGTGCTGCTCTCTGCACTAAGTGGTGAAACCCTAGTGAGTCCTCTGGGGGAGATGGCCTGGATGGGTAGAGGTCATCTTGAGGCACATCCGGTATGTCTGGGTTTTGGTAATCTTCCCATGGGTCTGGGGTCCCCGGTGGTGTGGGGTCCATTGGGGCGTCCGCCGGGTCATAATCTGGATCCCCGTAATCCGGATCTGGGGACGGGGTCGGGGAATGATGAGGCAAGGGTGGCGGAGACCTGGGAGGGAGAGGAGGTGAAAGAGGTGGAGGAGGAGGAGGAGGGGGTGTAGGAGGTGGTGGGGAGGGTACTCTGAGAGGAGATGTGGCAGAGTCCTTCCGCTTGGGTGGTGGAGGAGGAGCTGGTGTGTCAAGACGTCGTTTCTTGATAGTCAAAGTTAATAGCCCAGTCTTTGGATCCTTTGATAAGGTCTTTTGATAAGGATCTGGTGTAAAAAGGTCCGGTGGTGCCGAACCGTCCGCTGGCGCCGATGTTTTCGGAGCTGAGGACTTGGGTGGTTTCTCTGCGCCATGTCTTTTTGGAACCTCCGTTTTTTTCGGCGTCGAGGTAGGCTTCGGCGCCGGAGCGTCGGTGCCGAGGGATTTGTGCTTGTGTTTCGTCGGCACCGAAAGTCCAGGCTTCGGCACCGGTGGCTTCGGAATCAAGCTGGGCGTCACTTTCTTCGGTGCCGAACGGTGTTTATCGGCACCAGGCGTCGGCTGGCTCGAGCCCGAGCTGCCGTGAGACTTGTGAGGCATCGACACCGGGCCCGAAGGTGGGGTGATAGAAGCTGCGTGTTTGGTTTTACCCAGGCCTGCAGGCGAGGGTGTAACCTGAGTCTCTTTGGTTTTGGGCGCGGGGGTGGGAGCGGGTAGAGTACTCACGACCCTCTGCGCCGGTGTGATGTCCTCCAGGTCGGAGTCGTTGGCCTCGGAAGCGCTGACGACGTCTTCCTCCTGCTCGGTGTGTTGTTGCCCCGAAGCTCCGGTGTCGTCTCCGAAGATGTCCGGTGGAGCCGCGGTCGATGAGTGCGCCATGGTGCATTGAGCTCTTCGATCCCGGATGGTCTTTTTTGATCGAAAAGACTTACAGGCGGGGCAGTCTCTAGCCTCGTGTTCTGGAGAGAGGCAAAGGTTACACACCTGATGGAGGTCGGTGTGGGGAAATTTAGACCCACATTTTGGGCACTTTTTGAACGGAGTCCTTTCCATCGGCCGGGACCGGAGTCGAGAAGGGCCCGAAGGCCGGTGCCGATGTGTGGAATGGAGAAAAGTGCCGCTTCGAGAGATGAAGATAGATGAAGAAACTCGAAGAACGAGGATTTTCCGTCGAGGCTGGAACCGTAGAAGTTCGAAGCCGGAGCACGAAGTATCACATCCGAGCCCGATGGCGGAAAAAAACAATCTGAGGATGGAGCCGAAGCCCATGCGCAGTACGGACCGAAGGAGGAGTCACCGAACTCGTGACTTCCAAAGACTGTCCAAAGAACAAAAACAAACTGCAAACATCCGGGCCCAACACCAGATGGCGATCTATGCTAAGTGTACAATCTGCAGCTCATTTGCCTCGAACATAGGTCTTCGGCAGTTTCCACTACCAGGCCTATGAGGGTCCTTTGCTATGGTATTGTTGTTGGGAGTCATAAGACCCAACGCACGCTGGGTACAGTGGCAGAAAAGGTCCCTCTGGTCGTTCCATGATGATGCCAGAGGACATGCTGACCCTCAGGTTTGTCTATACTTCAGGCAGTTTGTACATGAACTACATAAGGAGGCAGGGAGATCTCTCACAGCTCAGACCAGACCTAATTTCACAACCAGTAACAAGTTCAGACCTTTGAGAGCTCCACACTGCTTGAACAGCACTGTGTTTCACTTCCAAGGCAGTCTCCCCTCCTGCAGGGCCAGGTACACTTGTTCCCTCTCTGAGCAAGCTGGCAGGCTTCTAGGTACTTGGCAGACCTCAACTTCCACAAGCGCTGTAGACTTCAGGTGAAGTAAACCTCACCTATGGGTGACTGGTTCAGACAGACAGACATCAGGCCAGGATCATATTAGCTCTTCCAGTACTCCGAAGAGCACTACTTTCTTAGCCAAGAAGAACTTGGAACTTGAGCAAAGTAGGGTGTTTTGGAAACCATCTTCTTACTGATTTTGATCCAATGTCAAAAGTCCAGGAACATGTATGGGTGGTTCCTTTTCAAGTTTAACTTTATGACTGTAGTGTAGGAACAGCCTTTGTTCAAGATGACAGCTTCTCACGCCATGTAAGAGCCACCTTCAACCAGAGGTTTCCAAAACAGAAGCAATAAAGAAAGACAAAAGGCAAAGCCCTGACTATGAACTTCCCTACCTCTACCAATAGAAGCTGCTCACATATGATAAAGGGAACTTTTCACGGGTGAGGCTGGTAGGATAGGCATCGCACTCCAACTACACCAGAAAAAAGGTCTGCTCAGTATTATAATCTACAAACACCACTATACTGCCACTTTACGTCATCAACTAGGACATGGGCAATAATCCAATATGAGGCTAGAGGGCACACCTTGTGCACCCTTTTAGACCCCAGGATGAGCCCTAGTACTTCAGAATCAGCTGGACTGGCCCTGCACGCCGAGTGCATTCTACTTAGTGTCCACTTCGCCAGAGCAAAATCCAGGATACCAGTTCCACATGCCGTCAGGTCACTCAGGGTAGAGAAACATGTTGCTTACCATGAGAGCACATTCCTGTGCCAAGAGGGATCAAACAACAGTGCCCTGTTTGGCCTCAATCTACAGTACAGGGACCTTCATCATGACATTGTCTTACAGTATGATAAATACTGTTTTAAGACAGAGATGCATCTTTGTGAAAAAGTAGATAACCGCTCCTTATTGCTGCTCTCTCGAACTTCAGCCCTGTGATCTATGTGCCCTACTCTAGGAACAACACACTCGGAGAAGTATTCTGTACCAGCCTCACAGTTAAAACAGTATTTTATAAAAGTGGGAATTCTCTTCACTTAATTTTAAGTGCTGTTCAGCTCTCTGAGCTGGTGATGTGGTACCATTTCCCACCACCAGTCTGAGAAACCAGCCTCAAATCCAAAAGCCAGGAGCAACCATGAGAGGTGCAAGTCCCTGCAGCAAAGGACTCAAACTAAGGGAATTGTTTAAAAAAAGACAGTACAGACTTTTTGTGGAAGACTGATTGGGAAGGGGAAAGATTAGGGATTACCTGGGGAGTCACATTACCAACAAGCACTATCAGAGTCAACAGGACCAGCATTGGCATGCTGGTACAATGCTTACTTTTTTGTTTTACATTTTTATTGCTAGCAATAAAATGTTAATTTAACAAATTCACAGATATGAATATTTTACAGGTATTTTTTAAAAACCGCTCTTTGAATTTTTACCATTTTTAGGAAGCTGACAAGTAGAAATTGTCACCCAACCAAGCACTTAAATTGCAAGCAGCCATAATGTCCGAGTGCCAGGAGACAAAAAATAAATCAACATCTAACAGTGCACCTGATATGCAAGCAAAATAAATAGCTAGCTTTTTAAAAAATATATATATAAATACAATTTAAGAAACAAACTTTGAAAGAGCTTTGTCACGGAAGAGAAGGGAATTATTTTTAAACAGATATGAACAATGTGCACTAGCTTTGTTCATTCGTTCAACATGGAGGGAGCTACTGGGTAAAGCGTGCTGACCCACTGACCCCTTGCTGCATGCGGTGGTCTGTGAAGCAAAATGTGAATGACAATTCAGGTGAATGGATGAAGCCTGCTGACCAAAAACCCTTCTATGTATGTATATTAGGTCTCATTCTTTGGAAATCAATAGTGTGGCTAGATGTCTTGAGGACTAAATTGAACAAGCACTGGCAGTGCAAATAGTCTGGCTAATGAAGGAAAGTGAGTTTTCAATAACTAATGGGTTTACGCACTCGATAAGTAATCAAGTATGCACCCTATCACCAGTTCATGCACTCATGTATTCTTTCATCCATCCACTGACTAACTCTTGCACTCACCCTCTGACACAACCAGAATAAGGGACACAAACTCAACTACATATGTAAGGTAATTTAAAAGAATACAAGTAGGAAATAAAGTATGCTGCTGTCTAAACACTACAAACATAGGCTTGCAACAACTAATTGAAACATAGCCTCATGTAGTACGCTGTCATGGATGGAAGGTTAGAGCAAATAACACCCAGACAGTCCAGCGACAGAAGAAGGCTGACCCAAAGGCCCTCTACGTATGTATAAGGATATACATATGGAAAATGTTACTTGCACTCTAAGCATCTATTTGTATCATGTAGTGCTGAAAATTCACATGCTCTGCATACTCCTGCCGTCTAGTGTTGGGCTTGGACATTTGCAACTTATTTTTCTACAAACAAGTCTTTCGAATTCTGAGGAAAATGGTAACTCCTCCTTCAATTCACAGTCGTGTTTGGCAAACATGTGTGGAGTTGACCAAGTAGCTGCCTCACAAATAACAGCTAATAGAATGTTTCACAGGAAAGCCAGGAAACTGGACTTCATATGAGTGGAGCACGCTCAGGAAGGGACAGAAAGAAATTGCTTGGCTTTAAGGTAGCAGGTCTGGATGCACTTGACTACAAACAACTGGTCTGAATTACGAAGGGGTTTGGTCCTGTCAATCTAGTACATGAGAATGAGAGCCCTCTTGATGTCTACAGTGTGAAGGGCTTTCTCTGCCACTGACTGTGATTGTTAAAAGAAAACCGGGAGTTCTATGGTCTGGTTGAGATGAAAGGGGGAAAATCACCACAGGCAGAAACTTTGGATTGGTGTGCAGTACTACCCTGTCTTTGTGGACCTGGAAGTAGGGTAATTTAAGTGCTTGCAGTTCACTAATACGTCAAAGAAATTTTATAGCCACTATAACTGGTATACAAAACAATGAGAAACGTTCTCTATTCTGCATTAAGTGGCTATGGCTGCTAAGCGGAGTCTAATGGAAGTGTATTCTAACCTGGAATGTTGTAGATGAAGGAGGTAGCATATAATTTCCGAGACTGCAGGGTTTAATAGATCTACAAACTTTGGGATACAATAGTGGACAACCCTCTTCCATTTTGCCATGTAGCTGGCCTGCGTGCTTTCTTGAGGATGTTCATGGATATATGTGTAGGTAGCTGAAGTCTAAGTTCTCAGGTGCCAAATCGCTAGATTGACCTGTTTTGGTTCTAGATGTCTGATCTGATCCTAGTTCTTGGTGAGAAGACCCAGCCTATTGGGTAGCTTTGGGGGGGGGGGGGGGGGTTGAAAGACATTTCAGGTAGAGTGGAGTAGCATTGTTGCCTGGCCCAGGTGAGAGCTACGAGGATGATGTATGGGATGTTTGCTGTATCTTGCGCACTACTAGTGGAAGGATCAGGAGAGGTGGAAAAGCCTACGCAAATATCCCTAAACAGTTCATTCATAGTATATTGTCCATGGGCTGAGAGTGCGGAAATCTGGAGGTGAAGTTTGGGCATTTTGCGTTCTCTGGGGTAGAGAACAGAGCTATACGCGGAGTTCCCCAGCATTTGAAGTAGCTGTGCAGGACTAGAAGATTATGTTCCCATTTGTGAACTTCTTGGTGTGACCTACTGAGTAGCTCTGCTAGGTCATTTTCAGCCACCCTGAATGTACTCAGATATCAGATGGATGCAGTGAAAAAGGGCCCAAATCCAACTTGTTTGATCTACAAGGGAAAGGCAGAGAAAATACGTGCCGCCTTGCTTCTGCAATTAGTACACTGCTGTCATGTTGTCTGTTCGAACTAATACTAATTTACCCTGTATCTGTAGGAGGAAGGTTTTGAGGGCTAGCTGGCTTGCTATGAGAATGAGGCTGTTGGTGTGGTAACCCTGCTGTCATGATATCCGAAGTGCTTGCACTGCTGTGAGATGGAGTTGTGCCCTAACCTTCATGTGATGCGTCCATGGGGATGGTGGCCTGCAGTAAAGGGTCTTTGAAAGGCTCTCCCTGTAACAAATTGTTGCTGTTCCACCACTGCAGAAAGTGATGAATTCTGGCCTTCACCAACACTAAATCATCTGTGTGAATCTTACACTCCGGACCATTGTGCAGCAAGGTAGTGGTGAAGAGGACATATGTTCAGTCTGGCATGCTTTGATCTACAGGCTAGCATATCACTTCTTGAATGGTTCTGTTTACATAGTTCCCCTTATTCCAGATGTATCTGTTTGGATACTACATATTCTTCACACAATATTTTGCTGTGACATAGCAATTTGAATATTCACACATGAGAATTGGACACTACTTTGTAGCTTCATGTCAATATTAGCCTTGAAAAAGTCCTTTGTGATGAAAAATGAGTCGCCTGTAGTAGGTGTCACCTGATTGACTTGAACAACTATTAGAACATACCTACCTCACATCATTGTCCTCCATTTAACTAAAAACCCAGTATACAAGCGCTCTTTTTTTTTTACCTTACCAGTACAAAAAAACGGATTTTCTATCAATATTAGCTGTGATTACCTAACTGTGTTTAAATTCTTAATCTATCGGACATCCTTTGGTCAACGCTGAAAAACAAATAATGTACCAATTTTCACTGCTTTTGTGCACCTGACAAACCTTGTTCCTGTTACGAGTGATGGTTTTCCCCATCATTCAAGATGCACTTTTTGGTAGCAGAGTGTATTCTAGTGTTGTACTCTATCCAATATTGCTATCATTTACGGTTACTGTGTTGCATTGAATTTGGCCGCTTTAATATGTGAAGTGTGTAGTGGATAGTCTCCGCGGCTACCACTGCAAAGTTGATAAATCGATTCTTAGAAGCTTACAGGCGCACACTACACAGCACTACCAGAGGTCTGCAGCTGGGATAATGTTTGTGAGAGCAATAAAAGATATACCTCATGCTAACCCCTGGCCCCAGAACCTCTCTATATAAACGTCAATCAGCAAAAGCGAGGAGCCAATAATGATAGAGCTAGCTAAACTTGACACGCCAGGCAACCCAACATCCAGGAAGGAGATCTTGTAGTGATGCGAAACAGGCAAAGTGGTGGAAAGTTCTGCTTACCATCTGAGAGAAACGCCTGGACGGTGGCGAAATGGGGAGAAACTATGATACCAGCACAGAAACAGTCACCCGCAATACATCTAATTTCAGAAAGTGGAAGAAGGAGGAAGGACTCGTCAAACTAAGAAGTAAGTCCCAAACACTGCATCTGTGGGAACAATGACCGCTGCGAACTCAAAGGGACTTGGGATGATGTTGATGGCCCTCTGACAAGAGATAACATCCCCAACAAGATGTTGATACGGGTTGGTCATCTTCCAGGAGGACTATGGGCAAGATGAACCTGAGCCAGAAGGAATCGTTACACTCTTGCGATCCACCAAACAACCCGAGTCACAGAGATCCTGAAAGTTGAAAGACTATTTGTTGACATAGTGGACTCAAAGTAAATGAACAATCCAATATGTTAATTTTGACACAGGGTTTGTAGCACGTTTTGAAAAAGTTGAGAAGGAATGTAGTGTGTGATGTGACACACATAGGATACGTATCACTAGTCCACACATCCCAATGCAGCATCAGAGGATAAAATAAATAGGGCCCTGACTGCATGGTGTGGTCTAGTCCCTCTGAGCTCACCAGATGTCTACAGTCCTCGCCCCTTCCTTGAGATTTCTCAGAGCAGAGCCCGAGATTCTAGTGGGGCATAGCTTGTAACCCTGGCTTCCTCCTTAACAGATACATCTTTTACACAGGGTCCATCTCTGGAACTGCGTAAGGGGCTAGTGCTGAAATAGAGCCAGCGCTGAGATGAACAAGAGCCAGTTCAGAGGACAGTGTTATCAATGGGAAACACAGGTTTGATCAGAAATGTGACCTTCAAATCTAGACTGGCCCAAAGATAAGTCATGAGAGAACCAACTGTACCAGCTGTACAACCCTGTAAGTATACAGATCAGCTATCCTGCAGTCCTTTCCATCTGTTTTAAGGAGAGGGCAATGCAATAAACGGGTTAGGTTGGTGATTTTATTCTGAGGAGACACTACGGTTTCAACTTTAGCTCCCTCACTTAATTCATTGTTTGAGCCCGAGTATGTTTCTTTGTCTGCCTGTGCCCCAATTCCTTAATCTGACAAAACTATGAGCCATCAATGACCGGCTCAATGGTGGCATCTATCTTTCAGCAAATAAAAATAAGTCCAACACAACAGAAGTGAGGGCAGCATTGCTTCCTGTGAAAATACTAAGATATATTGCTTTTTAGGTCTTGCCTGAGACCGCGCATATGCTGTCACTTGTGAACTTTTGTAAGAGGAAAAAAAAACGTAAATTTTTCCTTTACTTTTAGCACTCCATAAGAGTGCATGTGTTTGCAAGCCGTTTCCTAATTTGCATGCGTCGCTGCTTTTCCTGTTCCCCTCCGGCTCTCCGTGGTGTTGCCCCCCCCCCCCCCCGGCCCTTCTCCTGCTGTCTATCATATTACTGCCTCCTCCTGCTGTCTGTCATATTGCTGCCGTCTCTTGTGTTGCTTGCCTCTGCTGACCACTTCCTGCTGTCCCTCATATTGCTTGTCCTCCACACCCAAATCGCCACAGTATACTTATACGATTCAGCCAGAGTCCCTGAAATAGTGAAATGAACTTGTGAGGCCTAGGACGCGAAATCTAGTGTACACTCTGAGCCACCAGATTGCTATTAGAAGCGGCCAAATATTTCAGAGTGAAATTAAACAAGCATTGGCATAGCCAATAGGTCTCGCCTTTGGGACCTTATAAGTGTTTAGTTATCCAGCACAATATCCTTGGTGCAACAACATCAAGTGTTGCATGGCTAAACACTTATAAGGTCCCAAAGGCGAGGCCTTTTGGCTATGCCAATGCTTGTTTTGAGTGAGTGGCTCGTGCAGGTATGCCACTGTGAGGTAGAGATGCTGTGAGTGCTTTTACAGGAGCCCCAGTGACACTGAGCCTCTTCAAAATATATCTTGGGTCTGGTGTAATTCTTCTAGCCCCTATTTCCGTCTTCTCGCACCCAATGCATCCTTAAATGTCCCATGTACAGCTGGGGTTGACACTCCTATTACCCCTGGCCTCCAGTGATACTTTACCTGTCACGAGTGGTGGTGGAGGTGGTGGTGGTTGTGGACGTGGTGGTGGTTGTGGACGTGGTGGTGGTGGACGTGGTGGTGGAGGTGGGTGTGGTGGTGGAGGTGGACGTGGACGTGGAGGTGGACATGGTGGAGGTGGAGGTGGTTGTGGAGGTCGATGTGGTGGTGGTTGTGGACATGGTGGTGGTGGACGTGTTGGTGGTGGTGGACGTGTTGGTGGTGGTGGACGTGTTGGTGGTGGTGGTGGACGTGTTGGTGGTGGTGGACGTGTTGGTGGTGGTGGACGTGTTGGTAGTGGACAACGTGGTGGTAGTGGACGTGGTGGTAGTGGACATGGTGGTGATGGACTTGGTGGTGGACGTGGTGGTGATGACGTGGTGGTGATGGACGTGGTGGTGATGGAAGTGGTGGTGGTGGTGGACGACTATGGGTAGGAGGGTGCTGGCAGATGGCGGAAGGAGAGTAGGATCTCGAAGGGGGCACATGGGAGAGCAGAAAGAGGCCGAATATTATCCGGGTTCTCAGTTCTAACATATTTATTCAAAGTATTGGTTTCTAAAGGCATTTGATTCTTGCTGAGAAAAGAAACTTAATCGGCCCTTCAAACACTGAAATTAATTTCTGTTTGCAGGCTCATATACTCATTCGTCTTAGATAAGCGTGTCCGTGCACTATAAAATATAATGCTTTGTATTTTGTATCGGTTTACTGCTTCTAGGGAGCTATCAGAGGAGGAAAGGGTAACCTCCGCCATTTAGCGATATCTCTTTAAGCCAGCTGAAAATATAAGTTAATATAGTGCGGAAGAGCACAAAACAAAATAAAACATTAAAAATATACAGAGCCAATCGCAGCACGGGAGGGGCAAAGATCAAATCGGCAGAAGGGGGTGGAGGTGCGGCATGCGGCGTGCCATCGAATTGAAAGGGAACTGACACGGCCTGCATCCCATACACAAACAGCGTTTCCCTTGCGGGGGCGAGCAGGGGCATAATCTGTTTTCAACATAATTACAAACAGATGGTGCCAAAGCTCGCTCCTGCAAGGGAAACGCCAAACATGCACGCGTTGCAATAGCAGGCAATGCAAAACGTGCACGTTTTTGGCCAAAATGCTGATCGATACAAGGCTCAGATCATCCAAGGCTCTGCACAAAGAAAGAATAATCATCAGTCGGCAGAGTAACTGCATTTCCCCACGTTATCTGACCCATTACCCACATGTACATAATTTCCACCACCATGAATGTATTCCACACCACTGAGCACCAATGTCACTTTGTCACTACTTACTTGTAAATATTTCGCTTGTGTTGACAGCCATGATTATTTATGTGTAAAGTATAGGAATGATATTATTTTGATAAAACTTACACAGCAGACAGCAATTTGAGCCATGTGCCTTATTGTTTGTAAGAATGATTCCCGCGTCTAGGTGTTTGAGATAACAAAATTGATATATGCGATACTTGATGCGCCAGCAGAAATAATCAGTAACCCAACAGAACCATTTTTGTTTGTTACATCTTGAAGCCGGCAGGGCTGGTGGTCTGACATAAGGTGATGAATCCCAGCCTCTTGTTAGCAAGACAAACGGCGTGTACTTAAAAACGCACTTTCAGTAGGATGGTTGAACTGTAGGCAGTACAGGAGCATTCCTCTGCAGCCTAAAATAAGAGTTCACACAAAAGCAAGGGTTCTGAAGTGTGTAGATTTGTTTTTATAACGTTTCTTTTTTTCTACTACACTTCACAAAGGATTGTTTTCACATTTTATACATGCGAGTATTAGCCATGTTGTTTTGGATCACCATATAAAATGACACAACTGCCTTACAAAAAAACGGCAGAGAAGAGTATTGTAAGGAATAAATGTGGGGTGAGGAGATTATTTTCCTGATCAAAAAATAGTGCCATTTGTTTTAAAAGTAAATACGGCCTTCCTGTGCTGACCTGAGCCCTTTTTTAGGTCGAGCCTGGGCAGCGCATGCGCTGCAAACCATGCTTTATTGGAGTATGTACTAGAAGCCCCGCTCACTCTCTGTCCATATTTGTCATTGGCTTGTTTTATTGTCCTACTTAAATGCTGGCTTCTGATTTTTTATTAGGCTTGTTAGCCCCTCCTTAGCACCGCCTTGTCTTCATTTGTAAACTCCCATGTGACTGGCCCTTTTACTTTGGTTGTTACATGGTACACCTTCTTTAGTCTTTAAGCACTATTTTCTTTAATGTGTTTCTCTTACTGCAGGAGGGACTCATGTGCAGTCGTGACCACCGGCTTGTTTATTTAACTCGTAGCAAACAGAGAGCTCTTCAGGAGGTATGGGAGACAGAAGGGGGCAATCAGCGATGCCTTCAAGCATTTGGAATGCAATAGGTCTCGCATTTGTGAGAGTTTAAGCTATTGGCAGTGTAAATGACAATGCCTTTTATGTTTTAAAAATAAAAACAAAAATAAAGGCATTGTCATGTACAATGCCAATAACTCAAACTTGCATAAATGCGAGACCTATTGCATTGCAGATGCTTGTCAACTCAAACGACAGGAAAAGGTTTGATGCAAACCACAGGCTGTCCAGAGGGCAGGTTGTAATTTATACAGGGCACTTAAACCCGCACAAGAATTTGTTCAGATTCCCGTTGCGGCCTCTAACCTGCCTCTGAGAGGGACACAGAGTAACGCATAGTAAACATTTGGAAAGCCAATAGAGCTCACCTGCGCTAAAGCTATTGGCTTTGGTAATGTTTTTAGCCATGGTGTACAGCAGCGTGGCTGTGCAGCATGGCTAAAATTAAACTTAGAAAAAAAGTGCTATGACGCGGCCAGCGCTGTGTCAGCACATTTGTTTCTGATAGCAGGTAAGTTGGGGCAACACAGACAATGGAAGGGAAGAAGCAACATAGACAACAGGTGAGGGTGAGAGCAGAAGAAGCAACGTAAGGGTGGGAGGAGAAGAAGCACCAAAGACGGGCAGAATAAAGAAAATAGTACCTGAATCACAGCAAACTGTGGATGGACAGTGGCAGGACACTAATCAAACCATCAATCAGTACTTGGTCCATGCTCAAAACGAAAGAACAGGAAGTGACATCAGCAAGCGCTGATCAATTAGGAGACAGCAAATATGAGTGGAGATAAAGCCAACAAATTGTAAACAATGAGTGGGATCCAAGCCCCTTATAGTGAACAATACGTCTCGCAGCGACAGCACATAAGCTGTCGGCAGGCGAGACCTAAAAAGCACCACAGTTTGTTAAGAAGCAGCATGCTTTCCCAAAATGTAACTTAATAGTTCTGTGTTTGAAGTGTCTTTTGCTCATGGAACCCAAATAAAAGGAAATAAAAGAACCGTAAAACATCCTGAATGTAAAGTAAGAAGATACACATCACTTTTTCACTTTTTTAAATGGTCTCCTAGTGAAACTATTGCTTCAAAGAGGATGGAAACCAGCAGTGCTGAACTCTGTCTGTAAATCGCCCCTCTAATTATCTCCCCAATCTGCTCTCTTTTTCGCCAGCTCCCGCCTCTTCTGCAACCCCTTGCCCAGGTGTCATATAGAAGGGTTTCCTTGCATTCGGAGGATGTCCTGCCGTTTCTCCTTCCATGTTGCGCAAACAGCAGAATGGCGCTGGGACATTTGAAACTTCAAGCGATAAAATGTTCTGCCTTTGGTGTGTGAGAACCTCATCCCATTGCACCCCTTCGTGACCTCCCCACATTGAGTGAGACTTCAAAAATACTACACCAGTGTAAGTACATGCTGCCTTTGACTTTTGGCCCACTTTTGTGAGTTACTGAAAAGGGGCGAGAAGGGGTGGGACGAGGGCAGCGAGAACACGCCGTCGTCGTCAGCAGAACACACATACTTCAGTTCTCTCCAGTACCAATCAAGCCTCCCACACAGACCAGCTCAAAGTGCCTTCTTCAAGGCGCCGCTTTGTCATTACCGTATTCCACTCTGCGCGTGCACACCTCACAATGAAACCAAGTCATCACAAAACGCATCTGGCCAGGAAAAAAGCGTACTCCATTTTATTTGCTATGCAAGTGTCTTTTCTACACCTTGCTCTTTACACTTTCTCAGGAATTATAACCCTCCAGATCAGGGGTCAAACATGGGCCTTATGCCACTCGCTCCTGCCTTGCCAGTGGCATGCATTCGATTCAATATTGGGTGAAAGTTGGGAGCACCAAAGGTGTTTAAATCGGGACAAATGTCGCTTCTGACTCTCAAAGCTGAACTGTATGAATCATATCAGCAGCTCTGTTTTCGGCATGTATTTCAAGAATTCAAGTTATCTTAGTTTCACAAAAGAAAACATTCCTAGATGACTTGCTGTGTGCCCACATGCATACACACAGCCAACTTGAAATGATTGACCCTACAGTATCCAGACAAGAAGCATGGCTAAAAAAACGCATTAGATCTTGACCTATTGGCTTTGCCTGTGCTTGTTCAGACAAGTTTGAAAATGATGAAAATAAAAGTAAATTAGCCAGCTCAAGCGACCTCCTTTTGTTTTCCTGGAGAAGACGACCGCAGACACCCAAGACAGGATTTTAACGGTGCTGCAGAAGAGTCCATCCACTAAGCTATTGTACTCGGGCAGGGCGCAGCATTGCCTCGAGCTCTGATCTTTTTTTAGGTTTCTGAGAAGGAAAGTAATTTGTACCGAACGGGAAGGCGGCAATTAGCGGCTCGGGCGGGCAAGCGGCGTTAAAAGCAGCAGCGCTCGAGCGCCGGCCGGGGCCGCGTGGAGGCTGCCAGCGGGAGCGCAGGTAATTGGAATGTCTCCGTGCGGCACGCACTGACGGCACCAAGGCAGGGCGCAGCCGCGAGGGGGAGCCCCACGCACCATAGATATATATACACACACAACACACACACGCTTTCTCTCTCTCTCTCTCGCTCTCTCTCTCACAGAGTGCTATTCAAGGAAGCCAGTTTTCCATATTCACCTGTCTCATCATTTGAGTGCAGGAGGCTGGCATCTACCCTGTGATGCCACATGAGTGGATTGTACCCCCGGGCACCCACTCCCGCCATTCCAAGTCATTCATAAACCGAGTTGGCGGTGACTAGCTGTGCCTCGGGCAAATTCAGTACCATGGCCAGCTCAAGCTAAAGGCCAGTGCTGGGACCCGCGCTACTCTTCCTCGGCCTGACCCAAGATCACAACGTGAGCACTGCTGACCCCAGCACTGCCTCCCCTGCAAGCATCGGCGATCCGAAGCCTCTGCTGCAGGCACTGCAGAACCCAGCAGCGCCTCCCACCGAGGCACTGCGGACAGGTCCGGGCAGTGCTTTCGTTGCAAGCACTGCTGGTGCCCCTGCACTGCGATCACTGCAGATGCCATTACTACCTACCTTAACTGTAAGCACTGCCGCTCCAAACAGTGCCTTTACTGAAAGAAATTCGGGTCTCGGCGATGCATCTACTGCTAGCGCTGCAGACAGATCCCAGCACTGCAACCAGCGTTAACGATACAGAAAACAAGAAAGTAGTTCTATGACAGCAGACATCCTTTGTGAAGGGCCACCGGAAACATTAATACCGAGTTCTGTAGGCCTCATCTGAATTCTTGAGTCCAGCTGATTTCCGGCAGCAACGCCAGGGTCACCATTTCACTGTTTCTATTCTCGAAATGTCGCGCCCCGTTTTTTGGGTCTCCTATAGAGTACTGCGCCCATTTCTGAAAACACCTAATTTTGAGGTGCGTGTGCAGGTCTGGAGGACACGTCTTCAGAAGCAACGGGTCTCAAACCAGACCTGCCAATCTACTGCAAGCTCTGCCCCGGAAGTGTTACACAGAGACCCTTGCCAGGTCTCATCATTCAGAGGGGAGAGGCAGGCTTGAGCAACAAGAGTGCTGAGGGAGAGGGCAGTACGTACATCTACAGCAGCTCCATTTCAGAAGGGGGTGTTATAACAGACTTAAAGACCACAACTGCCGCTGTACAGCAGGAGAGAGAGAACAAAGGTCTGAGAGGGAGAGTGGAGGCGAGAGAGGGATTTAAACCTCCCAGTAGAGAAGATTAACACATCCCCAGTCAGATCACTGCAAATAAACCCCAAAAATTCACAAGATTATGCTCTTTTGGGTACAAAGTGCCAAAAAAGACAGGCAAGTATCAACAGAGAAATTGGTAAATGACTCCTACGGATTAAGGCTGGGAGTGTAGGGGCAGAAAGAAAAGGAATTAGTTTAAAAATGCAGGGCAGACTCGGAGCAGTAATGGCAGTGTGAGAAGAGTTTGAAATGAGGCAAAGTATACTACAGAGGGGCTTGGTACGTAGAGATTCTTCAAGTACGTTTTTTGTTTGTTTTGGGTCTTGCTGGACAGCGCGATTAATATACCTATACATCAAATGGGTTTATGAGGCGAAATTATCTCTTACCTCGTTCTATAGGCTGCTGGGTGCATGATTCCATCTCCTTAGGAGTGCTTCCATTGCAATGCACAAGAGACTCTTTTACATGTCAAATCTGCAAAAATCATTATTATATAGTTTTTAGAACAAGCAAACCAAACCAAAAGGCAGCTGAGTGCCTTGCAGAGCCCAAGACAAGGATAAACTCAATAGGTGATTGGAGGGACAGCTATTTTCCCAGGGTGATCTTGATGTAGTGTTCTCTAAAGAGGTGTGTCTTCAGCATCTTCCTAAACTGGAGCTGGGTTGGGGCAGGCCTGCTGGGATGGAATTCCAGACCTTGGATGCATGTAGTCAGAAGGCCTGTCCCTTCTCTTGTTTCTTCTAGGCACTTCTTCGGTTAGTGCCCGATGACGGCCTTGCTATGGGTGTGCTGAAAGCCACCAGACAGAAATGTCAGCCAGACTGACTGGAGTGTTGGTCATAGTAGCTCTGTCGATGAAGCAGCTGGTTTTGAAGATTGTGGAGTTCTGTTAGGAGGTGGGTGACCTGGCCGTTTTCTTCAGGCTCTTCATGAGGTGTGCAGCTGCATGTAGGATGCCATGTAGAATTGTGGGAAAATACAGGCCCTTGAGCAGGGCATCACCCCATCCAGATTCATGAGTATGAGAGCATCAACAGCAGTTCTTAAGTTGCTTTCTAGGAGGAACGGTTTCACTTTCTTTAATAGACAGGGCCTGGAACAGGCAGGCTTGTGGTTTTTGTGGAGTTCACTGAGGGTCCAGAGTGAACCCTAGAGACTCATTATCAATTTGCCCATAGGTTGAGCCAGAGCTTCTGTTTCTGTGCAGCATATCTGGATGTTTAGTGTGATACCCAACCCCACACAATTCCACACCACACAATTTACAGCCATGCAATTCGGAACCACGCAACATAATTACACTCCACATAACACCACTCAACTAACATGATTCAACTCCACACAATTACACTCTATCTCACAACATAAATACAGCTCACATAAAACTACTCAATGCCACATAGCAACAATCCACACAAATATACTCCACATCATTCCAGATAATTTCAATCAGCATAATTTCACTCAACTCCACACAGTTCCACGGCACACAATTGAACGCTACACATTTCCATCCCACACCACATAATTTGACAACAAACCACATAATTCAATTCAACACAATTACACAACACACCACATACATCCAAACCACACCACAGAATTTCACATCATGCCACACAATTCAACAGCACACCACATAAACTCCACTACATCCCACTCCACAACAAAAATACCATTCCACATCATTCCATTCCATGACACACAACCCCACTCCACATAATTCCAGCACACTCAATGCCACATAACTACTATCCACATAATCCCACTGCACATCATGCCACGTAATTCCACTACACAAATCCATTCCACACCACACAATTCTACAACTGACAATTCTAATCCAACCCACATAATTTCAGTCCACACCACATAAATCCAGTACACTCAACCCATGTGTAAACGACATTGTCATTTACAAGGCCAATAGCTCAAACTCTCGCAAAAGCGAGACCTATGGGCTTTACCAATGCTGGTTACACCTGGTAACAGTGCCTGGAAAAAGAGATCACCTTAGTAGGACCAATTTAACACCCAAATACGGCAAAATAGCTACTGAAACATGACTAGTTAACCTTTGCGCAAAACCTACCGGTGTGCAGGAACCAGAGTCGCCATATTTTTTGTAACTTTTGATCCGCTTAAGCTAGAAACTTTTTTTTTGTTACAATCTGTGGATTATGCAGCAGATGATGGATTATGTGGCAAATCTATAATTATGAGAAAATCGCAGCAGAATCGTATAATTACAGTGGCTCTGAATATTGTGCATACGCAATATTGGGCGGTTCTGTGTTGGGCACATGAGCCCTATGATTTTAATGGTAATTGTTTGAGCAAGGTGCCGTTAGCCATACAATAAAAGGCACTACCAGTGACTTGTGTCCTTGTCTTCACCACTACGCTCCCGACATCATAACGCTCTACATCAATGTGAGTTTCTCAAAGGGAATCAAATCTGCTCTAATGAATCAGGAAAGCGTTTAGAGACTGCGCCCATTTATTCCTTGGCTCTCACCGGAGACTGCCAATATTGCGCCAATGGACAGCAGTAAACATGTCTGCAGGGAGGGGCACTGAGCTCAAGTAGAGTAAGTGGCTGGCATTGGTAAGGGAGAGACGCACAGCAGTTTTTCGCCGACAATTTAAAAAACTTCAGATACAATCTTGTGGCACATAGGGAATGCTGAAGGGACTAAAATGATGTAGGACCGTTGGGCAGAGTGAGCGAGAAAAAAATTGGAGGGGGAAAAACCCTCAATACACATTTTTCTATTTAGGACTCCAAGTAAGTGTGCCAGTCAGAAGCAACGGTTACAGCAGTCACACCAGTGCTGCCAAGTTTCCCAGGTCCATGTGTGATGTGCTACCCCAGTCCAGGTTTTTTTTCCCCTTTTAATTCTGGGACTTTTAGTCCTGTTTTATACTAGAAGAAACAAAGCTACATGTGTCTCCCAGCCCCGGAGCTCCCTGTGTCCTCTTCACTGAGGTACACAAGTGCACTGCACCTGTGCAGGCCTTACACGGTTCTTAGTTTTCAAGAGGGCTGCTCGGGTCCAAACAAATCTTTGGCTAAAGTACTACCTGTTACTCGAAGAAAGCAAAGGTCGACCTGTAAACAACAGGCCCAAGGGAGGCTTTTCCGCAAGTGACGCAAAAGCGCCCAACCTGTACCTCCCGCGCAGCTACCACCGGGTCTCCGCTGCAAACACCACAAACACAGTCAGGTCATCCCCAGACGGCAGTCATCTCTCCCAGATACTTTCTTGGAAAGAATGGATTTATTTCTAAGAACTTCTCTCTCACACTGGACACGCACACAGCAAGGCCTTTATCGATTGCTTATACATTCCTTACACCCCCGTGATCAGAATCGGCCGCTCCAGCCAGCCGCGGGGCTAACGAGGCTGCAGGGAGCACCTGGGGAGGCGGGTCGAAGCCTCGGCGTGGACAGGAAGGACGCGGCGCGTGGACTGGGAGCCAGCACCGGGGAGGGGGGTCGGCTTCGGAGTCAGCTATGCAAGCACAGATTTAAGGCCTGGGGAGCTCCCAGCAGGAGAGAGACTGCTTCTTTAGCCGAAAGCCTACTTGTACGGTATAATATACGCAAATATTGTCAGTACAGATAGTTGTGTGCCAGAGTGCAGGGAAATCCATCAAGAACAGACCCCATTAGGCACATATAATGTATGCCGGATGATATGGCTTGTTTTACCTGTTCTTGGCCTTTAAAAATGTGGCATATTCCACTCTCATTATGCGCCTGTGGGATTGTGGCATACAAGGCAGGGCTCTCTCCTGTCTGAAGTCTTTTCTTTCCGACCACAATCGAGTCATCCGTCCTTCTGCGTATCAGACATGCTTTTGACTGCTTGGTTGCAGAGTACCTCAGGGCTCTTCCTTAGTGCCACCCTATGCGGATGACACTCCAATTGTGCTTCGTATGCACCAGGCTTCCAGCCAGACTCATGCTAATTTTTATTCCTGACCATTCCAAGTGTCCCTTAGGCTGGAACCAGCGGTGTAGCCTGGTTTGCCAGCCCCCAGGGCAACATTTCAAAAGAAGGTATTGCACCTCCTAACCCCTGGACCATTAGCTCATGAAGTGCTAACAGTCCACGGGTTAGGGGTGCAATACTTTATTTTAAAATTTTGCAACCCTAAGAAATTTGTGCCAGTGGCAACCGCCCCCCTGTAAACCCCCCCTCACGCTAAGCCACTGAATGGAGCATAATCATCTCAAACTAAATTCTGATAAATTCGAGCTCATTTTCACCTTTGGTGCTGCTGAAATATGACCAGTCGCCGATGAGCTGACACATTCTGTCCTGGTCCCGTTCCCTCCCATGACACTATGACTCTTGGGGCCGCACCACAAATAGGGCACATTCTCCCTGTTTACGCCTCAAGCACCTTCACATTGGGGTGCTAGGTGCAAACAGGGACAGTGTGCCTTTTTAGGTCTCGCCTGGTGTAGGCTGCGCACATGCGCAGTCTCGCTGGCGAGATTTAATGATTTGGGGGTATTTTGTATAAAGGGCATTAGGCCCCGCCCCTCTTTTCCATGGGCTGGCGTCACCGTTTATGCTAAACGGTGGCCAGCCATTGGAAAAGAGTTGGTAGTGACGTTTTCGTTCGGCTTTTCGAGCCGTCCCATTTGGACGGGCTCGTCTGCCTTCTTTGCGTCGTAAAAGCTTTCTTATCTTTATGGGGCCATGTGTTTCAAACACATGGCCCCATAAAGACAAGAGAGTTCAGCAAGCTTTTGCACGTACTGTCATGCGCGTCTTCTCTTTCCCTTCCCTCCCCTCCCTCCTCCACCCCACTCTCTTTCTGCTGTTTCTCCCCCTCCCTTATCCCTTTCAACAGAAACCAGTTGCGTAGCACGCGACTACCACTAGAACGTGGCCCTGATATATTGGGTGAATGCCCCTGCTGCGGCACTGTCACACTACACTGTATGAAGGTCATACTGCGACCCACACCCGTACAGGGATCTTACCATCCCAGACAGCTCGTACAAGACTGCACAGCTCTAAGCCTACTGCTACACATCTCTCCTCCAGGCCCTCCGGTGTGCAGCGACTGCCCCCGCCCTGCTCGCTCTGCAGTTATACAGGCCTCTCAGCTCCCTGCCGCCTTATCTCTACTCAAAGACCTTACACTGTCTCGCTGTCCCTGCCTCTGTGGGTGTTTGTAACTATAGGTGCGTTTATATAGCGCTTCATGCCCCTGACGAGCACTATAGCCCCCTGGAGCAGTGGCAGTGTGGAGAAGGAGGCAGGGAGACTCCCGCCAGAGCAGACACACGTGGAAAGCTCAACTCGCCGAACTTGTATTTACCTACCAGCCTGAAACTCTAATGGCTGCATCCACCTTAGGTTAGAGTCTGCTCCAGTACCGGGACCTTCCAAGGGGGCGGGGCCTGCTCCGGTGCCGCACCACCTCGTCACCAGACCCGTTTCCGGGGTGGGCCTGGTCGGTTCAGCAGGTCTCGGAGAGCAGTGGCCGGTCCGTGAAAAGTCCTGGTTGTGTAATTGTAATGATAATTATTTATTCAATCGTACACGTCCAATGCGTGGCTGCCCTGATTTGACCAGGGTGGTGCTGTACGAAACTATATATATAAATATATATATATATATATCTATATATATACATATACATATATACACATATACACATATACACACATACATGCACATTACCGTCCTGGAGCTGCTTACGCCACCTTACAAGTGGTATATTGTATTGTATTTATATAGTGCTTACTCCAGAAGACGAGGCGTCGGAATATATATGACTAAAGGACAGGTGGCGTAGGGCAGTGTATGCCTGCCTTTTTGCCACAGTACTCCGCTGGCCTGTTACAGTCCTGCGCTTATAATAATAAAAAAAAAAAAGATACTCGCTAGGCCACACTGCCTCCTTTGTTTTGTATATTTGTGTTTGTTTTCAATTTCAGCTTTAGTGCGAGTCCTCTTAACCTCGCTGAACTCAGAGTCCAGTTCATCCCTTGCTGTCGTCCAGACAGTGGAGGTTTCAAGGCCTGAAATAGCTGTGACGTGTGAGTAAATATTTCAGCAGGGCACCGGCGTCAGCGACCAGGTGCGTGGAATATTTGCTCGGACGCATTATACTTCCGCCTTGTCGGGGCGGGGCGGGGTGGGGCAACGACAGGCTAGCGGGACCTTTCTTTCCAGCAGCAGCGCGTGCGCCCGAGAGAGGTGACTGCTAATAGCATGAATCCTGATGCATAGCAGGTCACATTCTCCTGTTATAAAACAGCTTTTTATCCACTATGCACAGCATTCCTGCTGCCAGGGTAAGTTTAAAATCGAATAGGAAAGATGAAGAGGTGCACCATTCAGTGAGAATGTGCCTTAAAATTAGACAAGGTTGAAAATTATGAACAATGTAGGTAAAAAGAAAGGAGCATATGTTGAGAGTCGGGACACGATAAAGTCAGAGGGTGAGATAGTCACTGATGAGGGGAGAGCACAGTGGAGAGATGGAGGGAGAAAGATAATACATCTCTCTCTCTCTTTTAATACCCCCCGGTCATCATCATAACGTTTTCCTATACCCTATGCCACAGTTACTCTCGCCTTCATGCAATTCGCCCCCCCGTCTCTCTTCCTCTCCCTGCATCTGTCTCCTCCCCGCACCCCCCTTTTATCCCCCTTCTCGTGTCCTCTCGCCACCCTCTGGTTTCCCCTCTAGATAGAATTACCACACTGAGGAATTGTTTAATCTGAGTTTATACATTCTGTTTACACAAGCCACGGCCTCTTTGATGCGGTGCACGAAAACATGGAACACACGTCAGCTTAGGCATGTGTCCTGTGTGTCGCTGGTAAAAGGAGAGGTTCGTGCAAAAACAGACTTGGAACATCACAGCGGGTAATAAGTACAAGAATGCACTCAGCGCATATGATATTCCTGGGGGCGAGGGAGCCGTGCAAGGGCTCAGGGCAGGCCCAGGTGCCGCATAGCTTTTCATATACATGCTCCCAGGTGGGAAAGTGACGTGGGGCCATGTTTTATATTCACATTGCGATCGCAAACTAACTAATATTGCATGAAAATGCTCATTAAAAAAAAACATAACTGGACACTGATTTATCAGTTTCGTAAATTCCACATTTATGGAATAAATGTATCCCACAATTTACAGCGTAAGCTACACTTTTTCTCTGACGGCTATTGCCACACTTCGAGGCGCTGTGAAGATAGTGAAAATAATTAAGTAATATTTGCACACCGGAGAGAGGGAAGTAGGTGGAAAATTAGCAAAACCTGTTCAAAAGATAACCTTTTTAAAAACCGGTTGCGGAAACTTGCACTGAACATAAACCTCCACTTTGAATGCACGTTATGTAGGTGATATTTATATGTATTGTATTAATTGGGATAATGGGCATGGCATCAGATGTCTTCTGGCATCACAGCAAGTGACAGTACATTGCCTTCAGTGCATCTGAAATCGCAAGGAAAGGCATAGTCGAAAAAAAAAAATATTGAAAGTCATAAAATATAACTTACGCCAGGGATCAGCTATCATTTGCCTGGGACAGCCTTATGTAGCGTGATTCTGCCATTATTTGCCATTGTGACGTGTACATATGTCCATGCATAGACTCAAATGACTAGCTTCAGTCTTATATTGCCCAACTTAGCCTCTTATACCAAGGCACACCTTCACAAACCCAAATGCAGTGCCATATACTCAGGTACAGATGTCCTAGGCCAGATTTCATAGTACTGGGCCAGGTTTAAGACTAGATTCCTAGTCCAGCCTCAAATACCCAGATCCAGACCCATATGTTAGTACTGTTACTCACGTACCCAAGTCTTGGCTCATAGACTTATATCCAAGTTCATATGCCCAGAGTCAGCCTCATTGGCCGCTGTGCAAGTTCATGTGTCCAGGCCCTAGCCTAATGATGAGGACATAGCTGAGTAAACAAAGCTGTTTGAGGCAAGCTAGGATATGGAGTAAGTAAATTGGCTAGTTGTAAATCTCTTATACAACATGTAAGAGTTTTGAGTCATTCAAAGAACTAGGGTTGCACGAGATACACTGAAAAAGTGTTAGTGAAGTCAGAACTCTCCAACGGGCTCCTTGTGTTTAAGCTCTCCCCTGCCTTCCTGTAGTGACTGCCTACACCTATTGTGTTCTGAAGATTGCACCAATCACATACTCTTTGCAAAGCAGCCTAGTGTTTCCGTGCAAAGCGTGGCACCTTCAGCCAGTCTTGGCTTTTTAACTAAAGGTACCTTCCATGCTCAGATTTGTTCTTGTTACAAATGTGAACGAATCATTGTCTGAAATGGATTGGAAGACAAGCCAGTGGCTTAATTCAATGCAAAAGAGATTACGAGCAATGCAAACCAGTGATTCAATGAAACAGGTAGGTCTAAAAAGCTCTATCAGGCACCCTTGTTTATCCTGTGCAGCCCAACACAGCTCAGTGGGTTAACTGAGTAAGAGATACTGGAAGATTCAGTATGTACTTAAATAGAATGCAACATTTACGCGATAAGGAACACAAGTACATACAAATACAAATTTGTAAACAAGGATATTCAATAAATACAGCTAAACAATATGGACATTTTTATTTGAAGGCTGAACTTTTTCAAAAAGCAGGTATAAGGGAATGCCTCTTTTTGTTTGCTCACCCCCAAGTTTTTGGATTTATGCTGCTGGTTTTTCAACTCAGAGTGCACAGAGGCCGGCTAACCAGACCTCAATGCCAGAGCCCTGACCCCACACAAAACATGTATGTTACATTTGCCCAATTGGCATAGCCTAGCTTACTTTTATGTTCCTAGTATATGATACCCAGGTCCAGCAGCGGCTCCACCGCAAGGCGGAGGAACGTCGTCCCACTGCTTGGCTCAGAGCCAGCTTATGAAAAATAAAATTACGTTCT
The DNA here is from genome assembly GCF_964204655.1 of Triturus cristatus. Lineage (NCBI taxonomy): Eukaryota > Metazoa > Chordata > Amphibia > Caudata > Salamandridae > Triturus > Triturus cristatus. The sequence continues at coordinate 88,808,170 of NC_140586.1, forward strand.
AGCATCATTTTATTTTTCCTTTGCCGGCTCTGGGCCAGCTTGTGCAGGGAGAGGTGGGGCAAGGGGAGGAGGAGTGAAATGTGCACTCTCAAAGTGCTCATATGTATTTGGCTGGCTGTCTTAGGCCGACCAAAACACACATACGCACTTAGGTTTCTCCAGCCCGGCTGCATTGAACAGCCGGACTGGAGAAACCCCCACAGACTCCCTGACCTAAGGGGAGAGTCTTTCCAGCCCGCCCAGGCCAAACCCCTTGCTGCTCTCATATGAGAGCTGCATGGGGATTGCAACGGTAGTCCATGACGCTTCCCCAGTGCCTGCTAAGACCAGGAAGGATGAGGCACAATGCGACAGGCGGGTGGCAGCTCCAGGTAAGTGTCTATTTTTCAGGTCATGTAAGTTAGAGTCACCCTAGGGATTGCAGCACTGGTTGTGCCACCATGGGTGTGACACAGGTACAATGGGTCTCCATTTCACCATTAGACTGGAAGAGCAATTGTAAACAGCTACCACAGATTTGCCAATAAAAAAAAAATGGCAAGCTAAACCTCCTTCTGTAATATGTGTAGGTCACCCCTATAACAGGCATACCGGGCCCTAAGACAGGATGCAGTATATTTCATGGGCAGAGCATGCATCTTATTGGCAGTAAAAAAGCAAAACGTTTGAAGGACTTGGTGGCCAGATTGGCAAATGTAGGGATACACGCTGACCCCCCTCAGCTGTGCTAACTCCTGAAGGGTGCGAATGAAGAAGATACTCCAGGTTATTAAACAACTTGTTACATTAAGCCTGACTTGATTCTCAGATTTAATGTCACATGTTGTGGTGTGCAACTTTTAGAAAGTTGCTACTTTGTTGCCTTCAATCTCCTGTGCCCACACAGTTGTACGAGGAGCTTGTCCCTGAAACAGCTTTCTATCCTACTGGGGAGACGTGCTAATGACGCTGGAAAGGAGACGATAGAAGCCTGCCCTGGAGCGAGGTGTTACCTCCCTCCTGCAGAAAGTTACTCAAGGGTTGACCCAAAAGGCGAGCTTCAAAGGAGAAGCCGCCTTTGAAGGTCAAATGGGTAACACTTGGGAGAGGGGCTGCTTCATTGTCTAGGGAGTTCAAGAGAAACAGGGGAACCCTACTCACTAAGGAACCAGGGTAATAGTTATATAAGAAAAACAGTGGTTCCTGTGGAATAATATACTATGAGGTTTTGATACATAAGCACAATCGCAATATAGAGGGTTAGATAATGGCAGAGCGCGAAGGAACCACTAACACACCGATTCCAGTGTAGTATACTTTATGGATTAAAAAAAAAAAATTAGGAGTAAACATTATATATCAAAACAAAATTTGTGCATAGTGTCCCAAGTGACAAAGGGAACTTAAACCTAAGTGACAGTGTGAATATGATATACAAGGTTTCCACAGTTTGTCCAAGTCGACCATTATCAAAATAATTCCTTGTGAACAGCAACTATATACAATGATATGTGCTGGGAAAATGGTTCACTTCTTCTGTTTGTCGACGGCGCTTCGACCCTCAAAATAATGTGGGGTCGCTTCAGGACTATTGATGAAGGGACATCTGAATTTAAGATTGCGCAGCCTTGTGAAAATGATGTGCCACACGAGAAGAAAAATGTTACTAGACCTGCAGGCTGAGCAACTTTAATAATCTACTCGATCTAACTGTAATATCCTTGACCCATAAACTGGTCTCAAATTGTGTGATCCTAGGCAAATATTTTATTTTACAGAGCCACCTTATTTATCATTATCACACGTGAGTGCACCTTCAAACATGTGAGTTCAGTATCTCTGCTGTACAAAGAAAGCCTCTTGTTTGATTAAATAGACTAAACGTTTGCTCCATGAATAATAAAAATGTAGCCCACATATAGGAGGGCACATTGATCCCTGACTTGCCCCTGGCCTGAATTCAGTCCCGGGGCAGGATTGTTGCTCAGTTCACGTTTAAAAACTCACTTTTAATAAATATATTATTAAAGAACGTCAATTACAGACAGGGAATTTCCCATTAAAAAGACCAAAATATTTCCCACTAACATGCAGCTTTACTGATTGAACTATACTGTATAAACAATCTGTGAAAAATATGTTTTCTGAAACCCAATTATCATTGCACATCACCAAGTTAAAAGTTCTGATTTGTTTTCATCCTATTAAAACATTTTTCATCACACAGAAGTACAGAAAATGGGCTTTCATAACTAATGAAACATATTTTGAAATGTTTGTACAGCTGACTTATTAGCTATTCAATTTTGTGTTATGAAAAAACTTTAACCCTACATTCACTCATTTCACACTCTTGTGTGCAGCAAGTCAGACAGTTCACTTAACAAAATCCTTGAACTCTGCAGTCAGAGAAAAAAAGTAGTTGTAAGAAGACGTAAACTGACTTCCGACCTCTATTTCTTAACACAGACCAAATGTGACAAGATAAAAACAAGATTTAAAGGCGTCTTTACTTCTCCTTCACTTTCTAAGTGAACAGAACACCTGTTCTTTGTCACCTCACAAGAACGGGAGAGTAGGTCCTAAATATACCTCGTCCTGATAAAATCTGTCTCGCCACAGTGAGCGAGCGAGTAGATTTCTCGAGGCCTGTGCACCATGGGATAGCAACATGCCACGGTTTACAGGAAGTGAGGAGGGAGGGAACCTGGTAGCCCATTTGCACCAACCACATCCTACCGTAAGGGCATTTTCTAAACATAAAAAGGGCACCCCTGGCACCCAGAACTCAAATCTCGAATGGGTAAAGGTCTAAAGAAGGACTGCTATGCTGCACTGTGTAACAAGCAAAAGGCTTGGACAAAACCTGCTGAACCTAGTGGCTAGCAAAGGAGAAGGGACTATATCAGCAGTGTCCTGTTCGGGAAGTCGTCGTCTTCAGAGCCCAGCCAAAGCAAGAGACTCCAAAGGTCAGATGGCGGACCTCCTGTTGGCAACACTCAGTCACACAGCTGAAGAAGCCTGCTGGGGCAAGCTGGTAACTCAGAATCTTCAGACTGCTGCCAATCGCTGGAAGAAGCACCACGGACCAGCACCCAACACTCAAAGTTACACCTGAGTTCGCTGATGCCAAGAAAGTCGTCGGAGTGCTGCTTGGTCACCCAGAAGACATGTTATCACCCAGGGAAGGATTTAGCTGGACCCGCGATACCGGTTGACTGGTAGCCTACTGGACATCTGCTGGCACCGAGAGGACTTTGAGGGAGGTCGATCCTGTGACCAGGGCCACCATACCCTATTCATGGACTGAGGAGTAGCAGCATGAAGACACCCATCGACCGCATTGCATCCATAGCAACCTTGAGCAACTTCAGCATCCAGTATAATTGCATCAGGACCTCTTCCATAGAAAACCACTGCAACTGGAAATGACAGAGGACTGCCTCGCCTGCTGAAGTAACTGTTTCTAAGGACCTTGTAGGTGCCCCGGACAGGCTCCCTACTGGAGTTGGTCGCCTAAAGTGACTACTATAACTTGCAAATTCTATATCTCCAGAACCCACTGATAGATCTTTTTCATTGTGGTGTCTAAAATACATAAAAATACAGTATTTTTATAAATTGATGTTGGATTTCTTGAGTTTCTTGTCAATGTCTTCTTCAATTGTGTTGGTGCTGTTTAAATGCTTTATACTTGTTCCGTTGTGTAACCCTAGCTGCTCAGAGCAACAGCTACCCAGGATTGAGCTGAAGATTTGACAAACTAAATCTACTAGTTCTAAAGGAGTTAGTAAGTGTATTACATGGCGAGGGCGCACAAACACACCATATAATACACACCACATTTCCTCACAGTAGGGTTTCCTTTTTAAAAGATAAAGTGAAATAGTAGACTCCATCTTATCACTTTGTTTTTTTAGCTCCTAATGCACGCTTTCTTCTTGTCAGCACATACCACTGCTGCTTCAATTGAGTACACCAATCGTCCATACTAGATTGTTTGCTCTATTTTGTTACTTCCACAAATAAAGATAAGGATGACAACTTAATTTTTAGCTTCCAATTTCAAATTCCTATACATTTAGAGCATGTTAAAACACTTTCAATGTTCCTTTTTAAATTTCCTTTACTAATGTGCTAATATTTAATTTTCAAAACATTTGCAGGCCTGTGTAGGCATTGCGGACCCCCAGGGGTCCTCAGACCAAAAGTTAAGAACCACTGTTCTAGATAATAAACGTGTATATATTTAAAGCATAAAACATGCACTTATAAACATTTAATAATTTGGACAGTATTAAATAATGGACATATGCACATACCTGATGTGCAAAAACATATAAGTTATCAAATGTAGAATTTCACAAAAAAGGCTATGCACTTAAATTTGTTATTTATGGGCGTGGCCAATGAGGCAACATGGTCAGACATGACCCTCTGAGCTTAGGGACCATCCGGCTGGCTATAGGATAATAGAGGCGTCTGCTGATTGTAGTGTCCTGTTTGTCTGAGCTGGCATCTGAAATGCTGAGAGTGAATAATGCAAAATAATGTTGGTGTGTGGTCTGCTGTGGAAGCTAGGGGATAGGAAATAAAGAATGAGCTCCTACATGAATGGCTACAGATTCTTATATGAAGACTGGCTACATTTTGGCAAAGAGTTATTTAGGGCCTGCGGAAAATGCAGCAACACTAACTGGTGGCAGTCAAGAGCAATTTTTGGCAGGAGGGGAGGCCGGCCAAACAGACATGTGCACTTAGGTTTCTCCAACCCAGCTGGGTTACACAGCCGGGTTGGAGAAACATCACAGTCGCATAGGCACTGTCGGAGCGGCGAACAACACCGCTCAGATCAATCCTTTTACTGCTCTCATAGCATGGGAGCAGCACCAGGATAGGTTGCTGAGCCTGTGCCCCAGTGCAAACTGGGACCAGAGGAGAGGCAGAGAAGAGGACTGAGGTGGCTGCGTAGTAATCAGTATTTAATTTTTTTAAAAATTATTATTCCCCCGTCCTGACCCCGCTTCAGTACTGTGGCAGCCACCACTGCTTTTTTACAGCTAGAGGTGAGCCTACTAAAAGCGTCTGGTTGCTGCCCCTGTTCCGGGCCCTACGGTGGAAGGAAGAAGCCGAACCGCACTCCTTTTCCACGATTGGAGGTGAGCAAACTATGAGCGTCTGTTTGCTGCCCTTGCCCCTGGCCCTAGAAACTGCACTGGGATTGGAGGGGGTCAGGCGGCATGACTACAGGGTGACAGGGGAGAAGGCAATGAAACCCAACCCCTCCCCCTGGTGGGGGCCTCCCAGGAACAATCTGGTGGCCGGGATTCTCTCAACACTGTGCAGACCGGTTGCATAAAGTGAACTTGTAGACCCCTCTTTGAACCTCCAGCTCCCTGCCTGTGCCCGTTAACGACCATGGTGCCCTAGTTCCACTATAGTAGGGTGGCTCTGTGGCCCCTGGAGGGTTGGTTCGCTGACAGATTGCATGCACATGCTCTGTACCAACTAGAAAGACAGCCATGGGTAAAACGTATCGTACTCAGGCTTGGCTCACGTTTGAGACACGGCACAATGCAAGGGCCCCGGATGGTGGCCTCACAGACCGAGAACCTGAACTCGCGACACTGGGGAAAACAGCCCTTGTTGGGATGCTCCAAACCATGCAGCAAAGCTTAGAATTCATCGATGGAAAGATTAACACCTTAAATTTGTGCATGGTTCACATGGCAGCAAAATTTGATAAGCAAACTGGTCACATCAGGGCGACAGAACAATGCATCTCCAATACAGAGGACGACCTAAAACAGGTGACAGATAAATGCTTGAACATAGAAAAAGTGCGGGTGGTAATTTAAGCGAAAAATGAAGATTTGGAGGCAAGGTCCTGCCGCAACAATCCGAGGAGTACCCGAATCTACAAACACTGGCAGAATAGAGCAACATGTTGAAATAATGCTGACCTCCTTATATGGCTCAGATAATCTTTTTAACCTGCTGGTGGTAGAGCATCCTCACTGATCCCTCATGGTGCTTCACCCTTAATGCAATTATATACAAAAAGATTGCAACTGAGCATACATTTCCATTTGTTTTTATTACAAGTGAGATTTTTGTTACCTTTCATTTAAAAAATGCACCATTGTTGTTTATTTAGCTTTGTTTCCGAAATAAAGCTAAATAAAAAAACAAATGTGCATTGTTAAAACGCAAGCTAACAAAAATCTCACTTCCAATAAAAACAAATTGAAACATATGCTCAGCTACAATTTTTCTTTTTATAAATGCATTGAGTGCAGTACCTTATGTGGCTAATAGAGGTTAATTTACAACTCCACTAGTAACAGCCTATGGTACGGCCCCCTTTCCTTGCTTTCTGGATTTTCTTTTATTACTTATACTACAGAAGGGATATTTTTTGCCAAAAAAGTCTGACAAACATTAACATTTGCAACGCTAATAGCTCAAACTTTCACTAATGTGAGACCTATTGCATTGCAAATGCTGGTTGCAACTGCAGTTGGTTGGACAGCTTATCTATTGTATCCTTCTCAGATGTTATTTGAAGTTCTCTTTGGCATGACTGGGATGCTAATGTGGGGGGCGATTGTGTTGCCACGGTACTGCTGTGACTCTGTCTAACGCACCTATATTATATGTTATTTGCTATGCCACTGTAAAGCTGCAGTTTTGGTCTCACGTTCACATGCCATACATCACAACTGATATGGTCATTCCCGCGACCCTTGACTGAGACAAGATGACAAACCTAAGCAGAGGTCATATTTCACTCCTAACATGGAATGTGCGGGACTTAACCTGCGGAAAACACAGCAGTTGTTCGCATATCTGGATCACCACAGCATTCATGTTGCGTTTCTGCAAGAAATGCATTTGACACGGCATGCTGAACATATTGTGGCACCCGCTGGGCTGCACACAGGCTAGTGTCCTCAAATGCCTCCTATCCGAGGGGCGTAATGATATTATTTTTTTTAAAAAGGGGTCGTCCAGGTGCAAATCAATGAGACAATATCCGATGAGCTGGGTATCCAGAGGCACCCGACAGGTTTGCCCCTTTTCCCGGTTACTATTTGCACTCGCACTGGAGCTGCTCACATGTATCCTCTGTCAACGAAGCAGCCTCAGCATTAAAATTTACACTGCAGCCCCTGGGCATCTCATTATACACAGATGATATGGTGATATATTTGAGAGACTCCACCATAGAGCTGGTGCCCATAATACGTTAAAACATAAGGATCGGACACTATTCGGGCCTGGGTATTAACTGGTCCAAGTCTATTGTCTTCTCGCTGACTCCAAGCACTAAGCCCCACATGTTGGAATTACTATTACAGTGGAGTACGGATCCTGTGAAATACCTGGTGATCTGGATTCATAAAAACACGAATCAGATGCTCCAATACAACTATGGCATGGCGGTGTCGCAACCTGAGGATTAGGTCAATAGGTGGTCCAGATTGCACTGTCCATGGCAGACAGGGTACCATTATGAAAATGAAATGGTGATATTCCCTACATTTCTCGATCTGTTTATAAATTTACCAATCCTACTGACACAGCACTTCTTTAAAACCCTCAAGACCAACTTAACAACACCAGCATGGATGGGAAAGTGACCTAGGATTCGGTGGAAAATGCTTACTTTAACATATTTGCAGGGTGGATTCGGAGCACCGGACATGAACATTACTTATGTGCATAAGCTCATTTTGCACATTACTGGTACTGGATTTACGACTATATACCACATTTATCGATTAAACACAATGATACCCACCCGCTGGCTGCTATCCTGCCACACACACGTACTCAAATTTATCGATCTGAATTCAACACCATTTATTGCACCACAAGGGCATAGCGAATACTTGGGGCACACGCTAACATGGTTTCCCTATATGCATCAGCACTTCCTTTGGTGTTTCACCCAGCCATCTGAGTTACGCAGGAGCCGCATGTGCTTGAGATTTTTGGTAAGGGGGTTTGCAGACAATGGGAGACATCTACGCTGGGGAAACAGTCATTGCCCTAGATTACATCTCTTGCAGCGCCGTGACCCTTTACTGACTTTCATATATTTTAGTCTTTGAGCTACAACATGTATGTTATTACAGAGATACCCAAGAGAACCTCCCACCCTACAAGTTCTACATACACTGTTATCCAGTACCACACAAAAGGGACTCATCACTAAGTTATATGTCTCAGCCCAGAGAGAATGGGGCATTGGATCAGCCACTGAAGCTGGCTGACTGGGCATTCTGTTGTTCACAAACCAGTATGCTTACAACTAACTTTAATTTATGTATAATATATTTCAAATGGCTAAATGAAATGTATCATACCCCTTCTACGCTATACAAGTTTGGCCGAACAGATGCTAAATAGGGAGCGCGAATCCGACTTCTTACATCTGGCATGGTTATGCCCCCAGTACAACAATTCTGCGTGCAGGCCACTTTCGCTCTTACTGAGAAGGCGCTGGAACCTGTAGTGTGCCGACCCCAAGTGTTTTTTTGGTCTGGTTAGAGAATTGCAATCGGCGATGCGTAGACTGGTGGCAGTGGCATTACTGCTGGCCAAAGACGGGTTGCAATGAACTGGGGAAAGCGTGCTACACCCACTAAACGTCAATGGTTATGTGATATGTCTTACTGTAAGGAACAATAGGAACTCTATGCTGAGGAACAACGGGCACACTCATGACCCAAGGACATTTAGGGTCCCCTCATTGCATATTTGTTGACACTCCCAGATAGCTCCTAAGGGATGGAGCACACACGGTACCATTTACACTAGTCATAGTGAATTTAATGACTGTCAAGTGGATATCTGAAACTGTGGCTGCTTGACTGTATCTCTTATATGTGGCACTGTTTGGTTTTGTTTTAGTTTGTGTGCATATTGCATAAATACCAATAAAAACATATGTTTTCTTTTTTAAATTGCAGTGATCACATTTTTACAAAAAAGACATCGCAAGGAAGACGATGCAGGAAGATTCTGTTCAAATATGTACACTAGGCAATTCCATTCAAAGCACTCACCAAAAGAAATAGAATAATGATCCCGATTTCATAATCCTTTAGGCTGGTTGTGTTGGGAATGCCAATAGATAATGCAAGCAGATATGTTAAGGTGAAAGTTATGGTGTGAGGAGAGAAACTCACTATTTAAGCCTTATATATGCCCCAACCAGGAACAAGACAGGTTATTAGAAAAGGTTTAGAGAAATGTGGAAGGACTTGTAGAAGGGATCCACATTCTTTTGGAGGACTTCAATGAAGTAGTGATGGTAGGCTTGATAGATCAATGGCTACAAGTAACCCATAGAAGAAGTGTTAGGAGATGTCAAGTAACAACTAAAGGATTTGGGCCTAAAAGATGCTTGGAGAGCAACACACCAAGGGGAAAGAGATTACATATTAGATTCCTTGATACACTGTAAATACTTCAGAATTAACATGATGTTCCCATTCATGAGATTAACACATTGGGCAAAGCAAGAAGTACAACATAAGTTTCCAATAATGCACCTATATGGATTACACTCTGTAATAAGATAAAACTCTGCAGTGAAAGGAACTGGAGACTGTGTAAACTCATACACAAAGACAGCCAACGCAGATGAACGGTCTAAAGCTGTGGATGGCTATGTAGCAATGAATCATACGCATGATACCTTTGCCACAATGTACTAGGATGCATTAAAACTACAATAAGAGACCAACTTATCGCTATAGCCACAGCTGCTAAGAGAGAAAGGGGCCCTGTGCAAGCTCGACTTGAGAGAGAGCTTAAAGTGGCTGAAGAGAGAGCTAAAAATAATTTCAGGTCCAAGGAAGATCTTAAAATTTTAATATTGTTGCTCTTTATGTAGCATTTTTATGTAGTGACACACTGTGAACAAAATTGCATACCCGCAAACACTGAGGTTGCTAGGTGCTGCGTGTCATTTACGGCCTCCTGAACCCTGATTTGTGCCTGCACGCCTGCTAACCAATCACGGTGTGCGGAGGGCGGGGCAGAGACAGGTTACACAGGAAGACGAGCGGTTAGCGCTCTAGCCCTTCCTTAGTTCAGGGCTATTTAGGCGGCGAGGAGGCAGCCACTTTTGCGGTAAGGAGACGGTGGCAGCTTCTCCTGACTCCGCTTGGCGACCATTACAATAGTGATTAAGCGGCTACGCTGTGCGCTTGTGATAGAAAGAAGGCAGCCTGAGATACTATTTTAATATGTAAAAACGAACTGCTTGTTTAATTGAAATTTTAATATTGTTGCTCTTTATGTAGCATGACTCGATCTCCGCTTCCCAGCAGAGTGGTCGCTCCCCCTGTGACTGTGGTATCGTACTTGCAGCGCTTTGCCTCTACCGACTGCCAGCTGTGTGCTCTGACCGCCGCTTTGCCCAATTACATATTTAATTGCCAGCGCTAGTTGCATTGTCTTATATTTGCCAACTTTATTCCATTACTTGCAGCGCTTTGCCTTTACCGACTGCCAGCTGTGTGCTCTGACCGCCGCTCTGCCCAATTATATGTTTAATTGCCAGCGTTAGTTGCATTGTCTTATATTTGCCAACTTTATTCCTGTTTTTGCATTCTCCCCCAAGCGCTCTCGGCGTTCAGACCCCTCCGCCTCCATTTTGTTGATTGTTGTCCTCCGTAGCCCGCCCCGCCTCCCAGCTGAGACGCCCTCGCCCCTCCCCCTCCACTATCCATATATGACAGGAGTTCCCGCGCGCAGCGTTCACGCGCAGCGATCGCGCCCAACCCGCGCCGAAGGTGCGCCAAAGGTAAGCCCGTCTACGCCCGTCCGCGCCTGGACCGCGCCCAGCGCCAGACCCCCTGCCCCTCGCGCTGCCCAACCCTCCCGCATCACCTACGATGCCGCCACCCTCCTAGCCCTCAACCCCGGTCGCGCCCCCAACTGCGTCCAAGCCGCCCCTGGACAAACCCATGGACCTTTCTCCTGCTACTCCTGCAAATTCAGCGGCACCAACAACATCTCCGTCACGACCACACCACTGACTCCCGAACCCAACCACCTACAATGCATCCTTCTCAACACCCGATCAGTCCACAGGCACGCCATTGACCTATGGAATCTACTAGACACCATTTCTCCAGACGTCGCCTTCCTTACAGAAACATGGATGAATGCTTCCTCCGCACCAGACATCACCATTGCCATCCCGGAAGACTATAAGATCACTCGCAAAGACCGTACCAGCCACACAGGAGGAGGAATCGCTATCGTCCATAAGAAATCAATCCGCATCTCAACCAGCTCTGACGCCAACCTCGCCAATTCCGAACACCTTCACTTCCAAATCCACATCGACCCCAAAACCACACTCAGAGGCACCCTCCTCTACAGACCACCAGGACCCCGCGCGAAATTCAGTGAAGACATCACGGACTTCATCACTCCACACGCGCTCCCTTCCAAAGAATACATCCTTCTGGGAGACCTCAACTTTCACCTTGAAAAGAGCAACGACCGCAACACCACCACCCTCCTGGACAACCTCGCCAACCTCGGACTTAAACAACTGGTCACTTCCCCCACCCACATCGCAGGTCACACACTCGACCCCATCTTCACCTCCAGCAATCATGTCTCCTTCAGCCACACTGCGGATCTCCTCTGGACTGACCACAGCTGCGTTCACTTCACCTACAACAAGCCCAAAACCACCAACCACCTCCAACCAACTCTGCAAAGAAACTGGAACAAAATCACCACCGACCAGATCTCCTCTTCGCTCCTTCTAAACACCCCGACCCACTCCTGGGACCCAAACCTAGCCGTCGCCAACTTCACCCAATGGTTAGCCAACACCGCCGACACCTTAGCACCACTGAAAAAACGTCACAGCAAACCTGGCAACAAGAAGGCCTCATGGTTCAACGATGACCTTAAGAAGTCCAAGAAACTCTGCCGCACCCTTGAAAAAGCGTTGAAAAAAAGACCCAACCACCAGCACCAAGGACGCCTTCAAAAACGCCACCCGCACTCACCACCAACTAATCCGAAAGGCCAAGAAAACAGCATTCAAGGATCGACTTGACAACAACGCCCACAACAGCAAGGAACTTTTCAACATCGTCAAGGAGTTTTCCAATCCCTCGGCCAACTCCAACGACATCACCCCCTCTCAAGCCCTCTGCGACTCCCTAGCCTCATTCTTCCACAACAAGATTGCAGACATCCACAACAGCTTCGACAACCAACCCGGAGCCCAACCCACCCAACCACATGCTGAACACTCCACCCCCGTGAACACCCTTAACGACTGGAACCCAATCTCCACTGAGGACACCATCCGCTTGATGAACTCCATCCACTCAGGATCCCCCACAGACCCATGTCCTCACCACATCTTCAACAAAGCAGACTCCGTCATAGCACCGCACCTCCGAGACGTCATCAACTGCTCCTTCAACTCCGCCACCTTTCCGGAAAACTGGAAACACGCTGAACTCACCGCCCTTCTGAAAAAACCAACAGCGGACCCCACCGAACTCAAAAATTACCGCCCCATCTCGCTCCTTCCATTCCCGGCCAAAGTCATCGAGAAAGCTGTCAACATCCAGCTCGCCGCTTTCCTCGAAGCCAACAAATCCCTCGACTCCTCACAATCAGGCTTCCGAGCAAAACACAGCACTGAGACCGCCCTCATCGCAGCAACAGACGACATTCGAACTCTACTGGACAATGGAGACACAGTCGCCCTCATCCTCCTCAACCTCTCTGCAGCATTCGACACAGTCTGCCACAGCACCCTTTTACAACGCCTCAGCAACATCGGAATACATGGAAAAGCACTTGGATGGATCACCTCGTTCCTCACCGGAAGAACCCAGAGAGTCCGCCTCCCACCATTCAAGTCCGAGGCCACCGAAGTCATCTGTGGCGTACCACAAGGTTCCTCTCTCAGCCCCACCCTCTTCAACGTATACATGAGCCCCCTCGCGACCATCGCCCGCCAACACAACCTCAACATCATCTCTTACGCGGATGACACTCAACTGATCCTTTCCCTCACCAAGGACCCCAGCACCGCCAAATCTAACCTACACGAAGGAATGAAAGAAGTTGCTGAATGGATGAAACTCAGCCGTCTGAAACTGAACTCAGATAAAACAGAAGTCCTCATCCTAGGTACATCCCCCTCTGCATGGGACGACTCTTGGTGGCCGGAAGCCCTTGGAAAAGCACCCATCCCGACAGACCACGCACGGAATCTAGGCGTTATCCTGGATTCTTCACTTTCAATGAACAGACAAGTCAGCGCCGTATCCTCATCCTGCTTCAACATTCTTCGCATGCTCAAAAAAACTTTTCGCTGGATCCCCACCGAAACCAGGAAAACAGTCACCCATGCTCTGGTCACGAGCCGACTGGACTACGGAAACACCCTCTACGCAGGCACTACCGCTAAACTCCAAAAGAAACTCCAACGAATCCAAAACGCCTCAGCCAGAATCATATTAGACATCCCACGCAACGAACACATCTCTGGTCACCTGAAAGACCTCCACTGGCTACCCGTCAATAAGAGAATCACCTTCCGACTGCTAACCCACGCACACAAATCACTCTACGACATCGGACCAGAATGCCTCAACTCAAGACTGTCCTTCTACACCCCCTCCCGCCAGCTACGCTCCTCCAGCCAAGCCCTCGCCACTGTACCTCGCATCAACAAGACCACAATGGGAGGTAGATCCTTCTCTTACCTGGCTGCTAAAACATGGAACTCACTCCCCACCCACCTTCGCCTTACCCAGAACCACCTAGCTTTCAGAAAGCAACTTAAAACGTGGATATTTGACAAGTAATCCTCCTCCCCCCCCCTTAGCGCCTGAGACCCTCTGGGTATGTAGTGCGCTATATAAATTCTCTGACTTGACTTGACTTGACTTGTGAACAAAATTGCATACCCGCAAACACTGAGGTTGCTAGGTGCTGCGTGTCATTTACGGCCTCCTGAACCCTGATTTGTGCCTGCACGCCTGCTAACCAATCACGGTGTGCGGAGGGCGGGGCAGAGACAGGTTACACAGGAAGTCGAGCGGTTAGCGCTCTAGCCCTTCCTTAGTTCAGGGCTATTTAGCCCCTCGTCGGCTCCAGCGCGCAGCGTTGGCGCGCAGTAAGGCGCCTACTCCTGCGCCTAAGACGAGCCAAAGACCAGCCCGTCTGCGCCCGTCCGCGACAGACCGGGTCCAGGGGCAGGGGGATATGGAAGTAGGATCGCATATCATGGAGATCCCGCCCAGTAACCGGATAATATACACCTCACAGGTACTGTTAAAGTTAGGACATCATCTCCCGAGCAGATGCAATGAAACTATGGGGGTAACTCTCGAAGGACCGTTCACTTGTCAGAAATGTCACACACAATTCCACCTTTCTGGGGTGGCAAAGGATCATTCGCTTGGCCCACCTGCCATACAACCTAGAGTACAAGATCTGGCCCCGAGGAAAAACACAACGGACAGTTACCCTTTAGGGAGCAAGAATCTGCTGTGCAATATACGCTCATTAGTGAAGCATGCTACTCAAGTGTGGGATCTCATCTCGACGGAAGAACCTGAACTCTGTTTTCTAACAGAAACATGGCTGAAGTCTCATTTAGTTCCAGCCATTACAATGGGCATCCCGTTGGGATATAAAATAATTAGGCTTGACCGCCCTATTAAAACAGGTGGGGGGGTGGCAATTGTTCATAGGGAGGACCTGAATATCACTATCCTCGAAGAAATATGCACACCCCAGATGGAACTATTAATCTTTAAAATTAATTCAACACCTAGGGAACAAAGGAAGGGAGCACTGGTGTATCGTCCACCGGGCCCAAGTGGGAATTTTTCTGTCGCACTTATAGAGGCCTTAGCACCGTATGTCGCAGAAAACCAGGATTTCCTTCTGGTGGGGGATTTCAATGTCCATAGTGAGTCAGAGAAATGTACGGAGGCAAAAATGCTCCTAATGGATCTTGACTCTTTGGGGCTAAAAAAGATCAATACTGGGCCCACACATGAAGCAGGTCACACCCTGGATTTAGTTCTGTCCAGCTCACCCTTTATTAAATGTTTGGCACCTATTCAGGTAGAATGGACTGATCATTTTATTTTAAAATTTTATACTGCCCCTATGTGTAAGCCACGAATTCAGAATGTTTTGGCTAGTAAAAAAAGACCCTGGCACAAACTTACCACGGAAACCTTTAAAAAGGTATATGATACCTCCCGGTTCGAGAACCCTACAGATGACATGGTAACTGCTCTCAACAGGTTTGAGGAGACGGTCAAAGTGGTAATTAACACTATTATTCCGCTGAAAACATACAAGGTTCGACCGACAAATAAACAAGAAGTTTGGTTTTCGGAGGACTTAAGATCTCTGAAACAAAAAACCAGGAAACTGGAAAAGCTATGGAGACAGTCTAAGGCTTTAGGTGATAAAGAACCGTATAGAACTTCCTTAAAGACATACCATAGGGCCATTAGGGCGGCACGGAAAAATTACATTGCAGCACAACTTATTGCAGCAGGGAAAGACCCAAAAGTATTGTATAATATACTACAAACTTTCACCAAACCAGTAGCTTGCGATACTATGGAGGCTGCTTCTCAGGACCTCTGTGATGAGATCTCTCTCTTCTTTATGAAAAAGATAGATGGAATTTATGATAGGATTATAGCCTCAAATGCAATTGCTGCTGGAGAAAACTACACCTCCCAGAATGCGATTCAGCAAGCGCAAGGTACTCACTGTCTTAAGAGCTTTCCTCCTATCTCCTTAGAGGAGGTAATCTCTCTGATATCTCAAATCAAGAGTGGTAGTCCTTTAGACTCCATCCCTGCACACATTATGCCTATGTTGGCAGATGTTCTGGGACCAGATATGCTAAATTTAGTCAATCTTTCCCTTAGCACAGGGGATGTTCCTCCAGAATGGAAAAGGGCCTTGGTAAGACCGCTGAGAAAAAACTCTACGATCCCCTGGACGGAACTGTCTAACTTAAGACCCATCTCGCTCCTCCCTTTTCTGGGTAAAATGATTGAGAAATTCGTAAATCGACACTTGTCAAACTACATCGAAATGACAGGCGGGTTAGACTCTTCCCAGTCGGGCTTTAGGCCAAGACATAGTACTGAGTCCACCTTGCTGTCAGTCGCGGACGATCTACACATGTTCCAGGACAAAGGTTATTCTGTTGTCCTGGTTCTGTTAGATCTGTCTGCGGCGTTTGACACGGTGTCACATAGCACCATGGTCACCAGGCTAGCTAACATCGGCCTGGAAGACAAGGCTCTTGCCTGGCTGAGGAGCTTCTTAACAGGGCGTACCCAAAGGGTCATTCTGGGTGAATATCGGTCAGAGGAGGTAGGGATCTCTAAAGGGGTGCCACAGGGCTCTTGTTTGAGCCCTACTCTCTTTAACATCTATGTGGCCCCCCTAGCTGACATCATGAGGTCCCACGGTTTTATCCCAGTGTCATATGCGGATGACACCCAACTCCTCTTTCCTTTTAAAAGCCTCTCTGTGGAAGTTCGAAACTCCTTCTCCCGGGGGATGAAAGCGGTAGCTAACTGGATGGCATCTAACTTCCTGCAATGCAATGTTGCTAAGACAGAAGTGATGCTATTCGGGGAGGCTAAACTCCTGTGGTCACCGGATTGGTGGCCCCAAGATCTGGGTCCAGTCCCTGAACCCAAACACGTAGTGAAAAATCTTGGGGTAAGACTGGATCAGGAGTTATCCCTAAAACACCATGGCAACCAAGTGGTGGGCTCTTGTTTCCACATTATTGGTATGTTACGGAAAGTCTTCCCTTTGCTGCCAGATTCTGCTAGAAAGACTTTGGTGCAGGCTTTAGTAATGAGTCGATTGGACTATTGTAATGGGCTACTATTGGCAGCAAATGAGGGAGTAATTTCTAGACTCCAGGTGGTCCAGAATACTGCTGCCCGCCTTGTCCTAAATCAACCCCCTCGCACTCCCTCCAAACCTCTGTTGACGAAGCTTCACTGGCTATCGATCAGACAAAGGGTGAAGTTTAAAGTCTGTTGTATTATACACAAATGCCTGCATGGGATGGGCCCTGCATATTTGTCTCAGAAATTCTCCCCTTATGTAACATTGCGTCCTCTGAGATCCAGTGCACAGGCTTTGCTGTGTGTACCCAGAGTAAAAAGAACAAGACAGGGAGCTAGAGCCCTTTCAGTTGCCGGGCCCACTCTTTGGAATAACCTCCCATTATCCTTAAGACTTTGTGATTATTATCTCCCTTTTAGGAAGCAATTAAAAACATACCTATTTGAGAACTAATTATTATGACACACCGCTTAGCCCTCTTTTACTGTAGGATGGTCGACCAACGGCGCGGAGATACTCCTTCGGGAGTCGAGTCTAGCGCGTTACAAGCCTATAAATAAATAAAAAATAAAATTAGGGCGCTCACTAACATTAAAGGGTAGCTAAAAAGTCTTGTTAATAAAGCGGCGAGCGCTCTTCTAACACTGAAAAGAAATGTCTATGAGACATGCAATAAAACGCATCCCCTATCAGCTAATAAGCTCAAGGATAGAACACAGAGACACCACACTCAGACGGACACTGCTAATGGGGGATGTAGAGTACGAAAACACAATGAAGGGCAATGTGTGCAATTCCCTCTATGCTACAATATACTTTGAAGAACAGAGCAGATCAGAGGTACAGGACCAAGAGATGGATGCTCCTATTGAGTAGGACAAGAGCTATAATAGATCTGAAGCCTGGCAAGGCCGTCTGGCCAGACGCCTTTAGCAGGCAATTTTATTAGAACTGCTCAACTGACACCACTTCTAAAGAGTGTGTTCCAGTCTTTCCAGGGTTCAGGTGTAGTAACACCAACCAAGGACAATGCTACTATCATATTGATTCCAAAACTTAAGAAAGATCATTCCGACTGTGCTGCCTAAAAACTGATCACTTGGTTAAATTTAGAATGTTTTCCTTTAATACAAAAAGGACCAGTGAGGATTTGCTTTGGGGCAACAGACTTTTGATAATACCCATAGGCTAGCTTACTTGGCCGAAAACCCGAAATACACAAAATAAAAGGAAATCTTTCAGGTTTTAGATGACAAAAAATCTTTGTCAAGGTGGACTGATCCTTCTTGATGGCTGTCCTCAAAAGTGGTGGACAGGGGGCCACATATATAGACAGATAACAGCGAGTTATCAATCCAAAAGGCCAAAGTGGTGGTAGAAGGAGTGACTGCAGGGACTTTTAATTTATCACTAGGCAGGGGTTTTCCCTGCAACCATTATTATATGCACTGGCTTTAAAGCCTCAGCCCATGAATATACAACCTATTAATAATATAAAATACATCTCCTTTGGAGGAACGGGGCATATAATATTATATGCAGACTATGTTCTCATGTCGCTAGACATTCAAGAGATGTCTTTGCCACCATTACTTCTGGTGCTGGAGGAATACGTTTGAGAATTTGGATACAAGATAAATGAACACAAATCAATCTAGGGAGTGCAACTGGCATCCCCACGTACGGGATGGTGGTTCACGAATACACCAACCCCCTGGCAAGAAATGAAAACAGATCTTCATAAATAAGGATGTTTATGTATCTTGGTTCACAGCACAGCAGCAATAGAGATTATTTTAATATCAAGATTGTTAAGTGCTTCCAGGCGTTGCAGATACACATCAAGAGGAAAAACGACAGTTGACCTTCAGAGAGCCCTAACTAAATTTGTGTGGTGGGGGAACCTCAAGAGTGTCAAGGAAAATTCTGATGGCCAAATTGTATTAGGCTTCCCATGTGTACTCAATTGCTATAGGCCACATAATGAGTGAATATTCAACAAGCACCCTGACAAACACTGAGCCCAAAGGGCCAAGTGGAAGACGTAGGTCACTATGGGACCATTCATGGGTTGCTAATAGACACAGGCCTCAGAATATTTACTACAGATATATCTCCAAGACTTTACTGCACATCTGTGAAAAGACAGCCTTGGCATACCATGTATGGCAGTGGTTCCCAGCTTGTGGTCCGGGGACCCCATAGGGATCCGCAAAGCCTTCTCAGAGGGTCACGACTACTTAGAAAATTAAATAATATTAATAGATTAATAACGTGTATATAAATAAACAAGCTTAATGTACACTTGAAAATTTAAAAAAAACTGTAAATGTGAAGGAATTTGAAATTGGAGGCTAAAAATTAAATTAGTGTCCTCAGATTGATTCGTAGGAGCAGTACAGGTGCAGCAAACAGAATATAGTATTGACAATGAGTGCCCTCGATTGAATTTAGAAAAGCTCCAACCTTTCTATTAAAACTTTGTTTTTTATTTATATGTATTTGAGATTTAAATAAAATGTGTCATTGTTTGTGTATTTGTTTGATGAATGCCTTTTCTGTATTTTTTGAGTATTGCTTTACAGTTCAAATCGTCGTCAATGCTTAGGCTGGGGTTCCGGCTTGCAGTAATGATTAAGTGGGGGTCCCCAGAAGTCAGAAGCTTGAAACTACTGATGTACCGCATACCATGTCTACCGACACACCAATACTGGATAATCCAGATTTTACATAAGCTTGAGAGTAGTCCGCTTTCCAAGGCTGGAGAAAGGGGGATTGTCAGATGCTAGCTGACATTTTTATAATTGGTCAAGTTAGGTCCTTCATGGACTCTGGATGAACTTACAGATTGCAGTATTCCAAATGATTCGGATACCAAAAAGTCCACCTTTGGGTTCTCCAGAAAGAGGCCAAGGAGACAGCTGGGGGGGGGGGGCACTCTTAACTACATACTACGGAACCAACGATTGGGTTTCCCCTCCTCAAAACGCTCTTAAAGTCTCCTCGAGAAGAGGAACCCTGGAAGTATAAGTCTAATTGGGAGAGGATATGAACAAAAGACACCAAAGGAGAGATTGGAAATCCTATAAAGAGATATCTATGAGAATAGTTTACAGATTCAACACAGACATTCATCCCTGAAAATCATGACAGGGTGGTATCGAGGTTGTCACAACTCCACAAGATGTTTCCTGAAATATATGATAGATATTGGAGGGAGTGTTGAAGAGGGCTCACTTATTCATGCATGGTTTGCACACTCTCAAATTAAGATATATTGGAAGGCGGTGCTGTTATCAAAGATTTAGTGGGATTTTCTCTGTTTGCACACTACGCCACCACAATATTGGGCGTATGCCTGACAGACAGAGGAGAGCCTCCATGGGAACTGGAAGCTGATATACAAATCACTACAAATTGGCAGGCGGCCAGTCCCACATGGCACGCATGATTCAGGAGAATTTGGCAAACAAGGGCGGTGGAGAAGCTATCTGCACATCTACCCAAAAGGCGGAACAATTTCCTGGTGGTTAAGTATCATATTGAAGGAGATTAGAGAGGTATAACGTTCTGCTCTGAACTCAGAGCTATCAGAAAGGGGAAATGCTCAGTACGGACGTACTAAGTCAGAGCAGCAAGGCAGTCAAGCTGTCAGGGCAAGCGGACTGGGTGGCCAAATGACCAGCAGCAGGGGGAACAGGAATGAAGTCCTGCTCTTTCACCAGATTTTAAGAACAAAAAGCCTCACTTTCCCTCCCCATCGTGCGGTGGAGGGTTCAATGGTGTGCATGTCTCTGGCTCTTTCTAGTGAAGACATCATAAGATATCCTCCTCCTGTCCTGGGCCACTAACAAACAAGCATTGGCAAATCCAATATGTTTCGCTATGAGAGATCTGTTGGCTTTGTCAAAGTTTTCGAACATACTACAGCACAGTAGTACGAGCTGCTGTGCAACATAGCTCAAAGTAAATAAATAAATAAGCGCTCTGACGAGGCCAGCATTGACCGCGCCAAGCAACTTGAGGGAGGAGGGTGGAGAACAAAGAACTGACAGCGGAGGCAAACTGAAAGGACAGCTGCAGGAGGGTGGGCATGGGGTAAAAAGAACTGTATGGTCAATTTAAGCGTTAGTATTGTAATTTTAATCTGACCTAGTGTAATGTAATATGGAGCCAATGTAAGCACTCCAATGCACATGGGCCATGTCCGTGCAATATAAAAACTGCAGAAAAAAATATGTCCTATGGGAGGCTGTTTTGTAATCCTGTGCTCAAATTGCAAAAACTTCTTGTATGCATATTGTAGTTGGTATCTCCCAACACCCCTTCCCCAACCAGGAAGTGGTATGTTCCGAGGGAGCTCACCTTAGAATGTTCAGGTGAGCTCCAGTCAGTTTGAGAGCGGATGGTCACTAATAAAGACTACAAATCTTCCACTGGTGTGAGGTACTTCATTTCAACACTGGCGACGAGCGACGGACTGCGAAGGGGGCAGGTGGCCATCTCCCCTCTGTTTCATACTCTCAAGGAAGAAGAATTACGTAAAGTGTTTGAGTAGGAAGCATTCGGAGTGGTAGTGGTCAAGCTCAGCTTGGAAAGCGTGCCATCTTCCTACTCGCTGGTTCCCACATGTCGGTTGGAATTACAGTGACAGCTATCCTGTGGTGATTGGACTAGGGAGCCGACTGTTCCGCACATTACGTGTAGTGGATCTTACTTCACCAGTGTCATTGGATGTCCGAAGTGCAGGGAATAATCGCAGTGGCACTTACCTGATCTCGTGGATCTCTTCCAGGGTGTCGGTGTGGAGTCAGACTTTTCTTCGTGACCGCTTCGTTGTGAAGGTTGTTGCAGGACCAGCGGTTTCAGCTGTCTGGTACCGGGAAGCGTGCTGTGTTTCCATATCTCGGACAACTGGAGGTGTGGTGAGTTTTGTGACTCCCCGATCGGACGGTCCTGGTGTGTGGTGGGCCCAGCGGGCGCTGTGTGTCAGCCTCGGGTTGTGGATTGCCCTGCATGCTTGCGTTCATCGGCTGGAGGTGACGACGTGTGGAGCGCAAGTCTGGGAGCTGGGTATCAGCGAGCGGACGTCCTGTTAAGCAAGATCCGCCCTCAGGAGCCGGCGCGCCAGCCGCATAGGACCGATACCTGTCAGTTTCAGCCAGCGCTGCTTGTGAGCAAGTTCCGCCCTCAGGAGCCGGCGCGCCAGCTGCACAGGACCGGTCCCGGTCAGTTTCAGTCAACGCTGCCGGAATCCAGCCGCGTCAGTATCTAGTTCTCCACTGTGTGAGGCAGGAAGCTGGCGGTAAGCGGCGCAAATTGTCCATTCTTTTCCTCTTCGAGACTGTTGGTGAGTGTACAAATTTTGTGGCATAGGGGCATATCCTATCTCTGTTTAACTATCAGGTACCCTGTACAGGGAGCCAGTGGCTCTTAAGTGTTAAGGGGTATCTCAGGCTTCCCGCATTTTACCCGGGTCTTAGTGTTCATATTTGGGGGTCCAGTCAGCGTTCACAATGGGAACACCTGGCATGAGTCAACCCCCGTCCTTTTTGAACGACTGTGGGGACCCGGATATACACTGGAAAGATTGGGCCAAACTGTTCGAGTCATACCTCATTGCCATGGGAGGTGAAAGGTTTTCAGCTCTGAGGAAACAGCATATTTTACTGCACAATCTGGGTGTACATGGTCGGAAAGTTTACGAGACTCTTCCGGAACCTGAGCTGGAGGATGATGAGGACATTGATGTTTTTGATGTGACACTGATGAAGCTGGAGTCACATTTTGGGGATAAAGTCAATGTTGTGTTGGAAAGACACAAGTTTTTCACCAGAGTTCAAGGGAAATGTGAGTCAATCAGTAACTACATTGCAGCATTAAGGGGTCTAACACAGTTGTGTGATTTTGGGGATCTCAATGATTCTCTCATACGCGACCAACTGGTCAGGTGCACAAACAATAGCAGGATTCAGGAGAAACTGTTAGCTAAAAATCCCACTTTGAAGGATGCGGTGGCCATTGCGCAATCTGTGGAACATACGGCTAAATGTGTAAAAGAAATGAAAGTCAAAGAAGAGGTCGTGGCACAAGTACAAGTGAATGAGCAAAGTGAAGGTGTTTGTAAAGTGTCTGACAAATGGAACATGAAGGAAACTCAAGCCACTAAAGCTAGTAGAGAAGGGCATAGTGCAAAATGCTATAGATGTGGTAGCAGTAACCATCTTGCAAATAACCCTATGTGCACGGCCAGAAGTGTCATGTGTAAAAAATGTAACAGGAGAGGACACCTAGCTAGAGTGTGCAGAGAAGGGTTCAATAACATGGTAAATGTGGTTAGTGGTAGTGAGGAAACTCATGCTAAATACGTATTCCAAGTGAGGAGCATGGCAGTGGGGGGAAAACAAAATTACCCTAAATGCATTGTGATGTTCAACAACAAACCCCTGGAAGTGTATGCAGATTCCTGTTCCCCTTTCACGTTAGTGAATGTGCATGATTTTGAAGAGTCATTGGGGGGGTCAAGAGAGAGTTTAGTGACTCCTGACATCAAACCTGAAGGGTACACGAGGGACCCCATACCCCTGGTGGGCATGCTGTTTAGCAATATTGATTTCAAAGGGAGGTCCACGAAGGGGACTGTGTACATAGTAGAACATGGGGCTAATCTTCTGGGGTGGCAGCACCAAAGAGAACTGGGGATCAGGTTAGATCCCAATGGTGAGAATCAGGTGATTATGGTTGACAGAGGTAGTAATGAAGGGAGTCTACAGACGAAGTTCCCCAAACTTTTCACTGAGAAGTTGGGTAAACTACGTGAGTTCCAGCATAGAATAAAACTCAGACTTGGAGCCAAACCTGTGGTACACAAGACTAGGTCAGTTCCTTTCCATTTGAGAGAAACACTTAAGGAGGAGTTAGATAAACTCTGTGAAATAGGGGTCATACAACCCGTTGAGGCCACCGAATGGCTTGCTCCCCTAGTTCTAGCATCCAAGGGTATTGGGAAAGGTATTCGCCTATGTGTGGACTTACGCTCGTTGAATGAAAACATTTGGGTGGAGAGATTCCCTCTTCCCAACATAAATGAGATGTTGAGCACCATGGGCAAGGCATGTTATTTTTCAGTTATCGATCTGTCCAGGGCTTATCACCAAGTAGAGCTGCATCCCGAGTCAAGACCATTGACGGCATTCACGTCACCGTTCGGGGCGTTTATGTTTGTGAGAATGCCTTTTGGTCTTGCCTCTGCAGCCTCAGTATTTCAGAAAATAATGCAACAGGTACTGAGAGGGGTAAAGAACACCCTTTGTTTCCAAGACGACAT
Source organism: Triturus cristatus (assembly GCF_964204655.1). Classification (NCBI taxonomy): domain Eukaryota; kingdom Metazoa; phylum Chordata; class Amphibia; order Caudata; family Salamandridae; genus Triturus; species Triturus cristatus. The sequence goes on from NC_140586.1 coordinate 88,832,393, forward strand.
TCTGATGTATGGGGACACTGAGGAAGCTCATGACGCCACCCTTCATGCAGTGTGTCACAGACTAAGTGAGGCAGGGTTAACTGTACAATTGAACAAGTGCAAGATAAAAGTATCATCTGTAGACTACCTGGGGCATACTATCAACAAAGAGGGGTTTAGGCCCAAGCATAGTTTAATCCAAGCTGTCAGTGAGGCCCCACACCCGACCAATAAGGAGGAGCTCAAATCCTTTTTGGGATTAGTGGAGTACATGTCCAAATTTGTCAGGAACTTTGCAGATTTGTGTGTGGGCCTTCGCGAGCTCTTGAAGAAAAATACGGCTTTTGTGTGGGAAGAAGAACACAGTAGGATGTTTGAAATGATAAAAAAGTGTATTTTGGAATCTCCAGCATTGGGGTCTTTCGATCCAAACAAAAGAACCATTTTGACCACTGATGCCTCCAACAAAGGTTTGGGTGCTATGTTATCCCAAAGAAGTGATGGGGAGGAAAGAGTGATAGCGTTTGCCTCCCGCACCTTGTGTGATGCAGAACGCAATTACTCGGTCATCGAGAGGGAGGCATTAGCATGTTTCTGGGCAGTACATCACTTCAAATTCTTTTTGTGGGGCAACAAGTTTACCATTCACACAGACCACAAGCCACTCACATTCATGTTTTCCCCCAAACAAGCACAAAGTATGTCACCTAGGATAAGCAAGTGGGTGCTGGGGCTGGAAAACTTTAGTTTCAAAATGGAGTACTTACCGGGGCAGAAGAATGTGATTGCAGATTGCTTATCTAGGTTACCTGTAAAAGGTAATTATAGTGAGGAAGTATTAGATGTCCCCATCTGCGCGGTGCATCTCCCCTCGCTGACTGATGCAGAATGGAATAAGGGCATGGAGGAAGATAAGGCCATGTGTACGTTGAGAGAACTTATCGTCAAGGGTTGGCCTGACAAGTTATCGGAGGTCCCTGACATAGTTAAAGATTTCTGGGAAGTCAGATTTGAACTGTCCATCATAGCTGGCCGCCTGCAAAGGGGGGAGAAGATTGTCCCGCCAGAAGGGCTTAGAAAAAGGGTCATAGATCTGGCCATGAAGGGCATCTGGGCAGGAGCCTTACTAAGAACAAAGTGAGGAGTTGCTTTTGGTTTCCTAGGATGGATTCGGAGGTGGAGAGAGCAGTAAAGGAGTGTGTTAGTTGTGCCAGAAGTGACAAAAGCAAAGTCATCCACTGTGCTCCTCTGGCTCCCATAAATGTACCCACATCTCCATGGACTAAACTAGCTATGGACATTGTGGGTCCTATGGACATACTGGGGACACAGAAAAGATTCATGTTTGTGTTGGTGGACTACACTTCCCATTGGGTGAATTGTAAATTTACAGCGTCCACCACAACTTCCAATCTCATTGCGTTTCTAAAAAACATCTTCGTGTATGAAGGTATCCCCGCGACCCTGGTAACGGACAATGGTGTGCAGTTCGTCTCTGATAACATGAGAGAGTTTTTGGAAGAACTCAACATAAAGCATGAGAGGACTGCTCTCTATTGTCCGAAAGCCAATGGGTTAGTGGAGAGGGTGAATCGGATGATTAAAGAGCAAATACAACTGGCCATCACCAATGGGTTGAATGTGGAAGAAGAGTTGAGAGAAGCTTTATGGGCATATCACACCACACCCAATGGGGTAACAGGAATATCCCCGTTTGTATTTCTCAGAGGAAGGGAACCCAGCACCAAGATGAACCCAAGGTGGTTGGGGGGAGGAAGAAGAGTTGTACCGGACTTAGGTTGTGTTGAGAAGCGTATAGAGTCTCATCAAAACAAGTACAAAGATTGGTACGATGAGAAACATGGAGCTAAAGAGGTAGAGATAAAACCCAACTCCCAAGTATGGGTCAGGAAACCGGGCAGGGTGCAACCGGGAACGAGCAAATTCGGAGCACCTCAAACTGTGGTAAGCACAAGTAAGAGTGTAGTTCGCCTGGACAACGGACAAACATGGAGCAAAGACAGAGTTGTAAACACTGAATGATTTCTTGTTCAAAAGTTTTGTATCCCTGCAAGGGGAGATGTGTTATAATCTTGTATGCATATTGTAGTTGGTATCTCCCAACACCCCTCCCCCAACCAGGAAGTGGTATGTTCCGAGGGAGCTCACCTTAGAATGTTCAGGTGAGCTCCAGTCAGTTTGAGAGCGGATGGTCACTAATAAAGACTACAAATCTTCCACTGGTGTGAGGTACTTCATTTCAACACTATCCAATGCTGCAGTTCGACCGCCAGCCAGTTTCCCGAATTCTGATCACATGATGGAGGCCAGAAAGAGGCTTTATTGGCTGCGGTCTGAACCTGGTGAGTAAATGTCTTTTAGCGACACGTGACACCTCCATTGCTGCTCATACCTCAGTACGGATGACCATTGCCTAGAGACCATTTATTCTGAAGTTGCGCTTTACTCTCAGACTCAATGAATGGAAATATTACTTCCCAAAAATAATACATGCCTATAGAAACATTCGGTGGTTACAGATTAGGATTGAATAAACAAATGTACCTACCTGTCAGGGACAGAGCTTTAATAGTTCAGCAGGTGCAGTGACAAAGGACCAGTGCATGTTAGGGGCCATCTAAACTTGAGTCATGGCTCTATTTTAATAGATGCAAAAAGAGATGAGCAGCGCACTCCTTATTTTCTAATTCAACCAAAGGTGTATTCTGGATGATATAGGTGCTGCAGCGTAATGCCCGCTGTCAATCGGGCATGGAAAAACTAGACCAGAAAGGACAATCAACTAATGATTGACGCTGCGCACTGTGCTAAATGTAACTATGTTACAAACAATTAATCTCATTAACAAAGTTTCGAAAAACACCAAACAATAATATTCGTTTGAACATATATTTTCAGCATATATGTAACAACAACTTCAAATTGTAACATCATAAATGTATCAACACATATACAAAAAACGGTAGACATCTACCATAAGCAATGCAATATTTAGGTATACCACATAATATTTCAAGAAATCACAACTAGATGATTTTGATGAGCCCAATGCATTTCGGGACTTAGCTGTCCCTTCGTCAGGGGCGTTCTGTGGAGGAAATACATATATTACATGATCAGTAGAACAAATGGTTATTATGTATATACAAGAAGGTCACATGGTGGCAAATCGTGTAGTTGACATGGTACATGGTAGTAAACCGTAAATCACACGTACGGTGAATAACCCTCCGTTTGCTGAAGGCAGCCAAATGTATAAAAGAGAAATGCAGTCACCCAATAGCGTGAAGATAGAAATGATGAATGTGACTCTGAAGCGAAGAATAAAAAAATAGGAAAACCTACCAAGTAAAAAAAGTAAAAATCATGCATGGGATGAGCCTGATGAAAATGTGGCAAAGAAATCTCACCTCAAATATTATGTGTATGCATCCATGAATGGAGCAAACGATGAAAACAGGCTAACTGTTACTGTAAACCAAGAGAAACAACTCAATGAGTGCAGGTGCTCATATTACGATAACACGTGTAGTCAAAGTCGAAGAGGCACAACTTACCGACAAGCAAAGGGGTTAAACAGCGTAAAAATGACTGGAAAAGATATAAGAATACAATGTAATCAGAAAAGGTAAAAGATGTGCCGTGCCACTAATTAACACGCAACGGAACTGAAGCCATACTCACTTATGAAAGTGCTGAGACACCTGAGTGCTTTTAACAACGCGTAGTCCAGGCAATGAATCGGAATGTATGCTCAATCAATCACTCGAAGGAAACATGTGGCACCAAGTGAAATTATTTCGTCTCCGAAAACGAGCACTACAAAGTAATAACAGTGTGTGATTACGAACTCATCCTAACAAAAGAGCTTGACAGCTCGAGCGACTATGGCAAGAACACGGCTAAATGCAATAAAAACTACTTACACGAGAAGCACAACGGAAAACAAACTGGTCCGGTCCTCACAGATAGCGTCCTGTTGTCGCAACGAGATGTTTACTAAAGAAAACCGCGCTCTATTTCAACCAACCGAAATGACGATGTGAAAAAGCGACTAATGGCAATTGAAAGAGGACTTACGTATAGCGCCATGATTGAAAGGGTAAAGTGACCGATCTAAAACAGCAACAGGGCTAAGTATGGAGATCAAGAAAAACTGACCAGAAAAACATCTGAAACAACATACGCAACGAAGACCAAAGAATATGCTCAATGACAAAAAGAACTAAAGGAGCCAGCACGTACTCAATTAATATAAACGCGAGGTTAATGCAGTGTGTCGGCTGAATGATAAAGCAGCTCACCAAGACCATATTCACGAAACTAATACTTGGTATATGACGCATGTAAAGAGCCGATGGATGAGTGATTACTAGCCTCTAGGGTGAAATATATATGAGGGGTAAAAGCATAGAGTTATATCTGGAAGGGAAATAATTGCAGGGTAAAACAATGAAAAGTGAGGTGAAACAGACAAACGAATAAATGTGGAACTGGAAGAAAACGTGTTAGTATAAAACAATTATTCAAAAATAAAATAAACAGATAAGATAACTTAGCATAGATATAGCGGATGGTGAAGGGTGTTGAGATAACCCATAGGTCACAAGGAAATTGAAAAAGAACTGAAATACAAATGTACAAAGAAACTTATTGTGGAAATGTATCAACAAAAAATAGAGATAGTAATCACTGTGGTACATAGGGACCTACGCATGGCCATGCCAATACTGTGTTTATAAAAAACATGAAAAATCTAAACGATCATTAAGCCCACATGGGGCCAAGGTCTGTAGTTTCTGGATCCAGAAGAGCTCTCTGCGTAAAAGTAAATTGGTGGTGTCTACACCTGGTTTGACATCAATAGACTCAATAATCTGGAAACGAAGTTGAGAGATTGAGTGTTTTGCTTCTAGCCAATGCATAGCTAAGCTAGAGGTACTGTTCTTGTTCCTCATTCTGGATTTATGCTCAGTAATCCGTGTTTTTATTTTTCGCTCAGTTTTGCCTACATAGGCCTTGCCGCAAGAGCATTTTATACAGTAGATGACGTGGGTAGTATTGCAATCGCTGTTGTGTTGCAAACATATGTTGGAACCAGACGTGGGATGAGTTAGGGTGTTCCCAGTGATGACGTTACTACAATGGATGCATGAATGACATTTGCGAGTACCATGATAGACAACAGGTTTGTCGGTGGTTTTAGAATCTATTGAAATTTTCTAAAACCACCGACAAACCTGTTGTCTATCATGGTACTCGCAAATGTCATTCATGCATCCATTGTAGTAACGTCATCACTGGGAACACCCTAACTCATCCCACGTCTGGTTCCAACATATGTTTGCAACACAACAGCGATTGCAATACTACCCACGTCATCTACTGTATAAAATGCCCTTGCGGCAAGGCCTATGTAGGCAAAACTGAGCGAAAAATAAAAACACGGATTACTGAGCATAAATCCAGAATCAGGAACAAGAACAGTACCTCTAGCTTAGCTATGCATTGGCTAGAAGCAAAACACTCAATCTCTCAACTTCGTTTCCAGATTATTGAGTCTATTGATGTCAAACCAGGTGTAGACACCACCAATTTACTTTTACGCAGAGAGCTCTTCTGGATCCAGAAACTACAGACCTTGGCCCCATGTGGGCTTAATGATCGTTTAGATTTTTCATGTTTTTTATAAACACAGTATTGGCATGGCCATGCGTAGGTCCCTATGTACCACAGTGATTACTATCTCTATTTTTTGTTGATATATTTCCACAATAAGTTTCTTTGTACATTTGTATTTCAGTTCTTTTTCAATTTCCTTGTGACCTATGGGTTATCTCAACACCCTTCACCATCCGCTATATCTATGCTAAGTTATCTTATCTGTTTATTTTATTTTTGAATAATTGTTTTATACTAACACGTTTTCTTCCAGTTCCACATTTATTCGTTTGTCTGTTTCACCTCACTTTTCATTGTTTTACCCTGCAATTATTTCCCTTCCAGATATAACTCTATGCTTTTACCCCTCATATATATTTCACCCTAGAGGCTAGTAATCACTCATCCATCGGCTCTTTACATGCGTCATATACCAAGTATTAGTTTCGTGAATATGGTCTTGGTGAGCTGCTTTATCATTCAGCCGACACACTGCATTAACCTCGCGTTTATATTAATTGAGTACGTGCTGGCTCCTTTAGTTCTTTTTGTCATTGAGCATATTCTTTGGTCTTCGTTGCGTATGTTGTTTCAGATGTTTTTCTGGTCAGTTTTTCTTGATCTCCATACTTAGCCCTGTTGCTGTTTTAGATCGGTCACTTTACCCTTTCAATCATGGCGCTATACGTAAGTCCTCTTTCAATTGCCATTAGTCGCTTTTTCACATCGTCATTTCGGTTGGTTGAAATAGAGCGCGGTTTTCTTTAGTAAACATCTCGTTGCGACAACAGGACGCTATCTGTGAGGACCGGACCAGTTTGTTTTCCGTTGTGCTTCTCGTGTAAGTAGTTTTTATTGCATTTAGCCGTGTTCTTGCCATAGTCGCTCGAGCTGTCAAGCTCTTTTGTTAGGATGAGTTCGTAATCACACACTGTTATTACTTTGTAGTGCTCGTTTTCGGAGACGCAATAATTTCACTTGGTGCCACATGTTTCCTTCGAGTGATTGATTGAGCATACATTCCAATTCATTGCCTGGACTACGCGTTGTTAAAAGCACTCAGGTGTCTCAGCACTTTCATAAGTGAGTATGGCTTCAGTTCCGTTGCGTGTTAATTAGTGGCACGGCACATCTTTTACCTTTTCTGATTACATTGTATTCTTATATCTTTTCCAGTCATTTTTACGCTGTTTAACCCCTTTGCTTGTCGGTAAGTTGTGCCTCTTCGACTTTGACTACACGTGTTATCGTAATATGAGCACCTGCACTCATTGAGTTGTTTCTCTTGGTTTACAGTAACAGTTAGCCTGTTTTCATCGTTTGCTCCATTCATGGATGCATACACATAATATTTGAGGTGAGATTTCTTTGCCACATTTTCATCAGGCTCATCCCATGCATGATTTTTACTTTTTTTACTTGGTAGGTTTTCCTATTTTTTTATTCTTCGCTTCAGAGTCACATTCATCATTTCTATCTTCACGCTATTGGGTGACTGCATTTCTCTTTTATACATTTGGCTGCCATCAGCAAACGGAGGGTTATTCACCGCACGTGTGATTTACAGTTTACTACCATGTACCATGTCAACTACACGATTTGCCACCATGTGACCTTCTTGTATATACATAATAACCATTTGTTCTACTGATCATGTAATATATGTATTTCCTCCACAGAACGCCCCTGACGAAGGGACAGCTAAGTCCCGAAATGCATTGGGCTCATCAAAATCATCTAGTTGTGATTTCTTGAAATATGTGGTATACCTAAATATTGCATTGCTTATGGTAGATGTCTACCGTTTTTTGTATATGTGTTGATACATTTATGATGTTACAATTTGAAGTTGTTGTTACATATATGCTGAAAATATATGTTCAAACGAATATTATTGTTTGGTGTTTTTCGAAACTTTGTTAATGAGATTAATTGTTTGTAACATAGTTACATTTAGCACAGTGCGCAGCGTCAATCATTAGTTGATTGTCCTTTCTGGTCTATTTTAATAGGCCACCAGTAGAGAGGGGGTCCTATGCTTGCAACTGGGTCACCAACGGGCCCCCTGATACCTGCCTGCAAAAATGCACAGTTTATGCAATGCTGAGGCTGGCTCAGGGAGCTGTTTAATTACCTGCTGTTATTATTTATATTTGGAACTGCATGACAAGGTACATGAGGTTTGTCATGCATTTTTTATTAGTGCTCTGAAGTGGAGTCCTGAATTCGTGGGTGCTATACAAATACAACCAATACAAAGAATATTATATATCACACAGAGCGGGGGAAACAATATTTATATGCGTTATAATTGTTCTGAAATTACTCAAAGTGACATTTTACAGCAAAAGGGTAGCAAGTTTAGTTCGTCTGTTTAAAGTGTTTTTTTTTTTTAAAGATATACTGCTGCAATGTACATGGGATCTACGGGAGCGGTTGAAGTAGTAACACCTTTTTTAACAGAACTGCTGCTGCCGAGTTTGGAGCTGGGAAACCAGGTTAGAGTCTCGGCGTCGGCTCAACAGCCTGTGTCTGGGCAAATCGCTTAATTCATTCTCAATTAATGTATTGAGACTTCGTGAAAAGTAAGAAATCATAATGCTACGCCAAAACGCAAATGCATTTTAAGAAGAATTTGGACTGTATTTTAAGTGGTCACTGAAATAATTCTTAATTTGGACACTGGCCAATTAAACACAAAAACAGTGGTGGGTGGGCACAGTGGTTGTGGAAACATAGGCAGTGTGAAGGAGAGTTAATTTTGGATATGGACTCAATAAGAGTGCATGTCCAAAAGTAACAAGAGTATCTGCAGAAGCCTGTGGCCAGTGAAAGGATGCTGGCTACAGGAAACAGTACTTGGTCATGGACCCACGGTACTAACTGTGACAGGAAGCCCAGGAAGAAGCTGGAAGCGAGGAGTTTCAGTTAACCAATAGGAAGCAAGCAAACTAGAGAGATGTAGGAGCCAACCAATAGTAACTAAAGGTACGTAATGAGCAGGCTCTAAGCCCCTTTTAAGTTTTTAGGTCTCGGCTGCGAAGTCTGCGCTTGCGCAGTCTAGCTCCGAGATTTAATGACTTGGAGAAGAGGGGCTTGAACCCGCCCCTCTTCTCCCCTATTCTCCATTGGCTGGCCTCTTGAATGCTGGCCAGCCATTGGAGAAGAGGTCAGTCATTCCGATTAGGCCCCGTCCTTTTCGGATCGGGGGGCGTGTTTTTTGCAAGAAGTCTCATTCTCTCCTCCAGCCAATGGCTGGAGGAGAGAAAAGACAAACACGCCCCCGAATCCAAAAATGCCGCTGCCTTTCTCCGAGGCATTTCTGCTCTGCCTCGGAGAAAGGCGGTGGTGTTCAGGGCGATTCCCGGCAGTTTGTACGTAGCCGTGACTTTGCTTTTCATTGTTAAATGCTCGCGACGGAATTGCTGTTGTAAAGCAGTCTTCCTTTGCTATGTGCCTGCATATAGATTTTAATTTAGCCGCCCCCACCGACCGCGTCTCTTTAGACAGATATGAAATACGAGGCCTCTGCCCCAGGGTTTGAACTGGGAGCAATTAACAGCAGGCGCCCGCCTCTCTGTACTGAGGGCTGGCCAGTAGTTCACTCGGTCACTCATCAGTATGCGCGACCGGGTACTGCATTCCACATTGTCCAGATATTCTCCCTCGCCCGGTAAATATATCCAACAGCATCCACACGTTTTGAAATCTTTCCACCCTTAATCTGTATTGATCACCTTTCTCTTGGAAAAAGGGTGCACGCACCCTCACCTTTTGTGTCTAAAGGGTTTATGTTTTTCGCTGCAAGTACTCGAACACCTGAGATGCTATTTGCATATTAAGATGTACAAACCTATTTGTATTTTCTTCAGCGTACTCCTTTGTACAAGTCTTTCCTTCCCTTTTCACCATTCTGTGTGGCTCACCGAAGCTGCTGCGCTGAGGATGTTCCAAAATGGAAACGGGAGGTGGATAAAGAGGGGTGGGTGGAGTAGGTTTAAATGTGTGTGTGTTTTTGTTGAACATGTTTCAGTCTCCCTTCCACCCAGGGATGCTGCATCCTGTTGCAACATTACCCCGAGTGTTCTCTGCAGTTGCGAGAGTGCAATGCTTCAACTCTGCGTCATGTGCTCCAACATGCACAGATTAGAAACATGGATCCATTGACAACCAGTCCCGCAGAACCAGGAGCTCCACCAACAGTTTCAGAAGAAATAAAACAACCTAGAATTTATCATGAATTTAGAAAAAGGGAATTGGAGCACATCTTTTTCCATCCGAACCGCCAAATGATGGAAGGACGCCCCTTTTAGATGCGACAGGAGGTGCCACAGAACCGGCGTTCACGTGCAACACATGCTATTTTGCTCCACTGCCCGTTCTCGCTTGCAAGATTTCCATTCGTGTTCCGCGTGCTCCCTTGACCCGTGCCAGTTCTCCGTGCTTCCATTCCCCCCCGCCAGTCTTATGTGCTTCCTTGTTCCCCCTGCCAGCTATGCATGCTCCCTTGTTCTTCTGCCAGTCCTGTGTGCTCCATTGTTCACCTGCACGTCCCGTGTGCTTCTGTGCTCCCCAGACAGTCCTGTGTGTTTTCTATTCACTTCAGTTCTGTGCGCTGTCTTTCTCCCCTGTCAAACCTATGTGCTCCCTTGCTCACCTGTCAGCCCCGTGTGCTCTCTTGCTCCCCTGACAGACCTGTGCGCTTTCTTGCTCCACTGCCAGCCTTGTGTGCTCTCGTGCTCCTCTGTCCGACCCGTGTGCTCTCTTGCTCCCCTGTCCGACCCGTGTGCTCTCTTGCTCATGTCAGTCCGGTGTGCTCTCTTGCTCCCCTGACAGACCTGTGCGCTCTCCAATGCTCCCCTGTCCAACCCTGCGATCTCTTGCTCCACTGCCAGTCCAAGGCGCTCTTGCTCCCCTGTCCGACCTGTGCACTCTCTTGCTCCCCTCTCAGACCCGTGCACTCTCTTGCTCCCCTCTCAGACCTGTGCGCTCTCTTCCACCCCTCTCAGACCTGTGCGCTCTCTTGCTTCCCTGTCAGTCCTCTGTGCTCTCTTCCTTCCCTCTCAGACCTATGTGCAGTCTTGCACCCCTCTCAGACATGTGCAATCTCTTGCTTCCCTGTCAGTACTGTACGTTCTCTTGCACCCCTCTCGGACCTGTGCGCTCTCTTGCTTACCTGTCAGTCCTGTGTGCTCTCTTGCTACCCTCTCAGCCCCATGTGCTCTCTTGCTCCCCTCTCAGACCCGTGTGCTCTCTTGCTCCCCTCTCAGCCCGGTGTTCAACGGTCTCGGCATTGTTAAAGTTAGAGCTATTGGCATTGCTCATGACAATGCCGTTTCTTTAAATGTTTTAAAAACAAAAACATAAACAAAAATAATGTCATGAGCAATGCCAATAGCTCTAACTTTACCAATGCCGAGACCATTGCATTGTAAATGCTTGTTTTTATTACAAGAGATTTTGCAAGTACTATGCAGGCGAAACCTAAAAAACAAAGCTGCTGTTTGGACAGAGCCCACGTTACAAGGGACTGCAATTCCACATAATCGGGACTACTAGAATTATGCAGCAATTGAAAACCAAATTATGCAGCAGGGCTGACTTAACTATGCAGCAAGAAAAGGAATTATGTGGCATTTAACTCACATTAAGACTGTATGAACAATGGTTATACCTCGTTAATATCAATTTAATGTCTGAATACATCAATCAGCAGGTAATCAGGTAACCAAACACCCTTTACAAAGAGTCTGCCAATCTGTGAAATCTGTGTAATATATATATATATATGCACCTTGGCTGGTGGGAGGAACAGGTGCTCAGAAGCAGTCCATTGGAGCACTGGTCAGAAAACATATTACTGTGGGTTAGATTCATTGATGATGTCTTCGTGTTGTGGCAGGGCACGGAGACAGACATAGAATTATTCATCAGTGATCTGAATCAGAATACAATTAACCTAGAATTCGTAGGACACCACAGCAAAACAACTATAGACTTTCTTGACATCCGGGTTAAACCGATGGGAGGGAAGTTGGAGACTTCAGTGTTCCGCAAGGCTACTGCCGGGAATACAGTTCTTCACGCGGGGAGTGCTCATCCTTTTGCGTTAATTAGGAGCATTCCCTTCGGGGAATTCTATAGAGCAAGGAGAGCATGCAGCAATCAAGCTGAATATGATAAAATTGAGAGTGAGATGACCCGTAGATTCATTCAAAGGGGGTACTCTCCAGTTGTAATAAAAGGAGCTGCATCTAAGGCAAGAGACCTTGATAGACAAAAAATCCTGTTTGAACCATCAAGAACAAAACAGAGAAAACTACAGAGAGAGGGAGACAAGAACCAATTTAATTCTAGATTCATAACAACATTCAATGAAAAACATAAAGAAATAAGATCTATCTTAAACAAACATTGGCATCTGGTAAGAAACGATCCCGTAATAGGTTCTAAAATGAAAAAACACCCGGACATCACCTATAAAAAATCAAAATCGCTAAAGGATCTAGTTGTGCGGAGCGAATATCAGGAAGAGAAAGGGCGAGCTCCAACCTGGTTACATCAAAAACCAGGTTTTAGAAAATGCCCAAAATGCAAAGCATGCCAGCATGGCATGAATTGCACTGATTTTAAAACTTTTTTTAATAAAACTATTGTTATTAAGAGTTTTTTGACCTGTAAATCTAGCTATGTTGTTTACCTGCTGCGATGCCCGTGCCCCAAAATATATATAGGGAGTACAACCCTTCCTGTGTATAAACGAATTTTACAGCACAGGAGAGCTATTGTTAATCAAGACAGAACATATCCTATAGCACGTCATTTTGAATCCCATCACCAGAGTAACCCGATATTTTTGAAATATTCCTGTATAGCGGAAGTCCCGAGGAGAAAGAGGGGAGGGGACAGGGAAAAGGAACTAAGGAGGTTGGAAACATTTTTTATCCTAGAATTTAATTGCAAAGAACCGCAAGGGTTGAATGTGGATGAGGATTTGTATACGTGTTTGTCTTGAAATGCTCGAAGAGATAAGAAATGAGAAATTCTTGCTATCATTACTTTTGTTAGTGAAAAAACAATCAATATAGAGGGTAACTCGACAAAGATAACCGCTCTGTATAGAAATATCAAATATGATTTTAATATTTATGGGTATGTATATACGTGTGATATTAATCCCTATCCTATATGGAACTAATTGTGCTAAAGCTGAGAAAGTGAAAATGGATACTGTGATTGAGAAATGTCTAAGTTTACATAAGCACTTGCACTTTAGGATTGTCATGAGAATTTTGATTAAAAGAATTGTTCTTGATAAATTCATACAGGTATATAGATCATGAACTTGTATACATTAGGAAAGGGTTTCTCTGCGTTATTTGCACAATAGGCATTAGCACCTTTGATTATTAACTTTTGTGAAATTCTTTAAAACAAAACTAGCACTGGCACTTTAGAATGCGTAATTTGCACAGTAAGCACTAGCACTTTGAATTACTGAATTTTATAAGAAAATGTTAAAAAGGCACTTGCCGAATTCATTTCCTGAAGATTAATACCATTTGCACTAGCATGTTGAAGAAATTTAAATCTTTTAAAATTGTAGGACAGACTCTGATTTTTAATTAGCTATTGTCAAATATACGCAAGGAGGTATCCTGCGCGGAAACATAAGAAATAGCTGTAGTCATTGAGCCATGTAATACAGCAATATGTGCAAATTGAGTATAAATCGTACTAAAAAAACATGTAAAATAAATAGGAATAAACATGTTACAAGATGGCGGCCAAAGTGCATTATACAGAGCTGGGGAATATGAAAGTCGAGTCCCTCGTTGTTGTCAATCACTTAATGAAATGTATTTTAATGAAAAAAAGTATGGCACAAAACATCGTGAACAAGGCAGCGCGAGTCTGCTGAAACGCGTTGATGTGATACCTCGTTGTTTGAAAATAAAGACCGAGTGCCCATTCTTTCACCGGAGTGCTGGATGTTTATTTCCTGAAAGGAGTATACCTATAGTTTGATATATATATATATATATATATATATATATATATATATATATATATATATATATATATATATATATATATATATATATATATATATATATTCACTGAAAAAACCATAGGTTTCACACATGTTATAGTTAGCGGAAATTTTACTGATAAAAAACCAATGAAATTCCCCCGTTATAGTTAGTGCAGGCAACTATAACTCACGCGACCGCAATCCTCTGCTGATGCTAATACTGTATTTAGACACTTATTTGCCCATGTCTTCTTCCATACATTTTTAGCTATACATATATTACAAATATTTTTTTTTCATAAAGACACATATGTCATCAGCAGAAGATTGCGGTCGCGTGAGTTATAGTTGCCTGCACTAACTATAACGGGGGAATTTCATTGGTTTTTTATCAGTAAAATTTCCGCTAACTATAACATGTGTGAAACCTATGGTTTTTTCAGTGAATTTGCAAGGTTTTTTAAATGCTAATTCCTAACTATAACGTGTGTGAAACCTATGGTTTTTTCAGTGAATTTGTACGGTTTTTTAAATGCTAAGTTACTTTACGCCATTCGTGGCGTGCGCGCCCACTTAACGCAGTTCGTTCCGTGCGCGCACGGTGCGCTTCGCGCACCGTGCGCGCACAGTGAGCACGCGGTGCGCTTCGCGCACCGCGCGCCCACTTTACGCAGTTAGTGCCGTGCACGCACGGTGGGCACGCGGTGCGATGACAAAGCAAGAAAGCACGTCAACAAATCTGTTTCTGCTTTCCTCCGTGACTATGGTATGGGTGCCATTTACCACAACAACTTGCGTTATGACATGCAAGACATTTATAGAGGAGATGGTGTGCACTTCAATGATGAAGGGAACAGAGTCTTCCTCTTGAACCTTAGACTCTGCATCGGTACTTACTTGTAGGTACCACTAAAAAATCATTTCATAAACACAACGGCTCTTTTTAGAGCCCCCTAATATCTAAACACTTAAATCTGATTTTCATTTTTTTTTTTTTTTTCCTACCGTACGCTTACCGTAAGCTTACCGTACGCGTACCCCGTGATTTTTTTTAAAATCAATAAATGTTTTCTTTGTACTTTTCTGTCCTTCTTTGACCCCCTTACAAATGTTAGGGGGTCTGTAACTCTCCTCATTGCCCCCTTTCCTTGTTTTCACTCTTTTTTTTCAGAGTGAAATACACAAAATGGCGGCCGCCGCTTCCTGGTTTCGGCCGATTCGAATGTTTACTAAGATCTAAGAGCCAATCAGAATCGCGCTCGCGCACGCCACCGTACGCTTACCGTAAGCGTACGGTAAGCGTACCGTAAGCGGGCTCAGATATATATATTGATTTAAAGGCTATTTTCTCAGAATCTACTGAACAGATTTACACCAAACCTACAAAAGGCACTTCCTTGACCTAGGGACTACCTCTCTGCCAAATTTTGAGTAATTCTGTTCAGCCGTTCGGGCTGTAGCTCGTTCTAAAGGTCCTATGGAAAAATGCATGGGAAAAACGCGTTTTGGGACCCCCCTTTTATCTCAGCCCCCGCTTGACGGATCCCCCCCGAGACTTTCAGGGTAGGAGCGGAGCGTAGCGCCCCACCTATTTTGAGAAATTCGAGAGGATTCGTCGACCGGCGCCAAAGTTATTCAAAATAGAATGTTGAGGTTTTCCTATGGAAACGTGGTCCTAACTATAACTACCTACTGGCGACCGCCAGTAGGTAATATATATATATATATATATATATATATATATATATATATATATATATATTTTTGTAATTTTTGATCCACAAATGCTAGAAGCAAAATGTACTGCTGTTGAAATCTACAAATTATAAAGGAAATACAGATCTCCAAGCTTGCACAGATTACCACTGTGTGCGAGTGCAGGTGAGAGGGTGCGGCGTACAAAAGGTGAGGCTGAAAGCCTCTCAATTGCTGAGTAAACAAAGGCAGACATTGGAGAGTGGTGGGAAAAGAAGGGAGCATACGCTGGGGAGAGTTCAAAAGCCAGTGATAACGCATAACTCTGCAGCACCTCCACAAACGAGGTGGAAACCTCTGCATATGGTTTTTCAGCTGAATCTGTTCACCGCCCAAGGTCTGCCTTTCACTGGGGCACTGTGCAAAGAGAGCTGATATTGTGTGAAACACAAAGGCATCGTGTGACTTGGCATGTCTGTAAATAGTGGGATTATGTTGCAAAAGTGGGAAATCTATAATTATGTGGAACGCACAGCAGTTGCAGAATCACACAATTCCTACGACCAGGCAGATTAAGTTTGCAAATGCCAGCAAGTAGGGCCCACTGTG
Source organism: Triturus cristatus (assembly GCF_964204655.1). Classification (NCBI taxonomy): domain Eukaryota; kingdom Metazoa; phylum Chordata; class Amphibia; order Caudata; family Salamandridae; genus Triturus; species Triturus cristatus. Next base: position 88,848,393 of record NC_140586.1, read on the forward strand.
ACAGATTTAACACCTTCAAGTCTCCGTCACCCCAGGCTACGGAAAACGGGCTTTCCTCTCTGATAATATTGTAGGTGTGGCGAAGTCAGACAGCCGTGTTCACTCCTGACCTGTGCCCTGATGTGGGTGGAGGAGATGGAGGAAAGCGCAGAGAACAAAAAGAAGAGAGAAGAGGAAGAGGAGGTGGAACAGAGATGTAGAACGAATGGGAAAGTAAGCAAGTGATCAAAGGTTGGAAGTGGGTAGAAGGATCAGAGGGTACAAGTGAGAACAAAGGAATGAAGATGGAGGAGTGACGAGATTGTGAATAGGGAGTGGTGGTAAGAAGGAGAGTCTATGATGGAAAAGTGTGAGAGGAAGGCGAAGGTAAGATGGGTGAAATATGGGGTGAATGGATTAGAGGGTGGAGAGAACTCAAGGAGGATAGAATGAATCCTCAGGGTTAGAGATGTGAAAGTCCATCAGTGGGCCTCAATTTTTCATTGGCTGGGGGGGGAGGGAGACAGAGAGGGTTTGGTGCGCTTGTTAGTGCCCCAGTATTATAAGGTTAGAATAAGAGCAAACCATTGCACATAGCTGTCAATGTCCCAGTCTGTTCTGGATGCCACTGATGGCAGAGAATAGCAAGGCGTGTACCTAGTAGTGGGGGGGGGGGGGGGCGGGGGGGGAAGTCACTGAAAGCTCAAACCTGAAGCAAAGCTCTGGCTGCATTCGAGGTCCTCTTGGACACTCGAGACCAAAGCGAGCAGAGCTTTGATGTGACTTCTCGTGCCACCTACGCTCTACCCTCATGCGCCCAGAATTATAGGCAAAGCACTAACCTTTGAAATAAAACATGCAAGAGAAAGATGCTCATTTAGTGGCTGAACTGTAAAATGTGGAACTGGAATACTTGTGATCAATCCCAGCTTCATAAAATTGTATGATCCTTGACATATTTTATTTCACTGAGCCTTTTTTTTTTAAATAATCACATATGAGAATACTTTGAAATATACGAGTTCCGGATGTGTGCTGTATCAAAACTTCTTGTGTTTGATTTAATATATTATAAAGTTTCTCCATCTAAGAATCCAGACCACATTGCCCAGGGGGTAGGGGGGTGGGTGAGGGGATGCGGTATGAAGAGGTGGGGTCCCAAAGGGAGGGGGGGGTTGAGATCCCTAACCGCAAAGTTATTTCAACATCACACTACATGAGGATATCGAAGTGGGAACGATGGACACAAAGAAAGAGGTTTCTAGAATGGCAAGTGTGATTTCCCCGTGATTAAACTACTTACCTGGAATGTGCGGGGATTAGCAATGTTTAGTAAATGGAGACAGGTGTTTACCTACTTAAAACAATATAAGATTTCCGTAGCATGTTTGCAAGAAAAACATGTTTGGACAGATACGATACCATGTATAAGACTCAGATGGAGGGGGCAGATTTATGCTACCTCTTACTCTGGGTTTGCCCGGGTGCTCTTATTTGGATTGCTCCGGGGGGGTCCCGTTCCAACATCTTCATCATGTCGTAGACCCAGAGAGACTATATGTAATTTTGCGTGGCACGTTGGATGGTAGGGAGATCAGTCTTAATGTCTATGCCCCAAATTCTGACTGTCCGGATTTCTTCCCTGCGGTGGTTGCTGCAGTGATAGGGAGAAGGAGGGATTATGGTGGGGGACGTTAACTGTGTACTTGATGAGGGACTAGATAGGGAACCCCCCAGACAGAATACTAAACCACGATTAACAGGAGCACTGAAAGACACATTACTGGGAATGGGATTGAGGGATATTTGGAGAATAAGTAATCCAAATGTAATGGCATTTTCTTGTTATATTCCCGCAACCAATACCTTTAGCCGATTAGATCAGTGTTTAAGTGATGAGATGATCCCGGAAGTTCAAGACATATCCTATTTACCCAAATATATTTCGGACCACTACCCGGGGCTACTCACGATGGGTTTCAGACGACCTAGATCGGCAATACCAACATGGAGATTGCAGGGTGAGGCATTGTCAGACCCACCATTTGCCAAGACAATTGAGGAGGAACTTACCAACTACTTTAGGGAGAACTGGGGGACAGCAGCTAGAAGGGCATTAGAATGGGAGGCAATGAAGGTAGTGGTGAGAGGAATCTGCATACAAACTTCATATGGAGTGAGACAGCAATTGGAAAGAGATGTGACAATACAGGAAAAGAAATAACAGAGGCTAGAATCACTTCTCAATACACACCCCCAACATATAGCGGAATGAAGCGATGCCCGCAGGGATTTGATGGAGTCCCTTCAATGCCTAGGTAAATATAATCGGGTGGCATACAGGCAACGGCTCCACATGGAGGGGGATAGATCGGGGGCGCTGCTTACTAAACTGATACGTAATGAGAAACCAACACCCTCTATAGTACAAATGATAGATTCACACGGAAAAACAGTATACAATCAGGCATCAATCCTAGAGGTTCTAACGGCACACATGGAAAAGGTATATGCCTCTGAGGTTTCTCCTCCACAGGAGAGGATACAAGAGTTTCTGTCAACAGTGGGCTTGCCATGTCTCAAAAGAGAGGCTGGGGATGGATTTGATGACCCAATCACCAGAGAGGAAATCCTAAGTGCTATTCAAAGGTTGAAACCTGCAAAATGTCTGGGTTCTGGCGGCCTGCTTGCAGAATTTTATAGAACATTTGCACCCCTTTTGGCCGACCGCCTTTTAGATGGCACAACGTCTTACCTAATATGCCTTTCCTGATCCATCCCGATCAATCGGGGTTTATCCTCAAACGCAGTGCAGCAAATAACCTCAGACGATTAGTCTTGATCTGGCATTCCCCTAGTATTGAACAGGAAGAGCATGCGGTATGCGTGGGCAACACAGAGTGATGGGGGTGGGAAAAGAGTTTTTAAATATACTCAAACTAATATATACAGCTCCACTGGCTAGGGTACTCGTGGAATATTAATACCTAGGGCCTTTAAGCTTAAAAGGGTACCAGACAGGGGTGTCCCTTATTGCCATTACTCTTTGCGCAGCCATGGAGCTGTTAGCGGGCACCTTGCTTCGACAACTGGAGGCATGGGGAATATGATTAGGCAACACTAATCACGTGGTGTCAATGTACACTGATGACACCTTAGTATATCTGCGCCAACCAGCCCAGGCGGTCCCTAAAATGTTGGATATATTATTAAAATTTGGGGAGATATCGGGTCTGCAAACAAATCACAATAAATCTAGGCTGGTTCCAATTGGTCGCATGGCACAGAGGACGCGGGAGGCACTCCCGGTAGTGGGGCTTCCATGGGGGGACTCCGACCCTAAATATTTAGGAATTAGACTGGCAAATAATCCAACGAGATATTTGGAACTTAATGTAGGAAAGGTGATTGAAGGTATAAGAGGCTCGACACGCTTTTGGCAACAGTTACCTCTCTGTCTCATGGACAGAATTGCAATTATAAAAATGATTCTACTCCCTCTGTGTTTATATGCACTACAACACAGTATGAGGTACTAGCACATTTTAAAAAAACTTTGAATACACTAACAATAGAATTTTCATGGGGATCCAATAGGAAAAGGGTGCGTCTTGAGACATTGCAAAGAACGTGGCTGAAGGGTGGGTTGGAGGTCCCACAATTAGAGCAGTATTATATGGCGTCCCAACTCCAACATGCTATACACCGGTTGAATGAGAATGAAAACTGGGAGAAAAGACTGCTCGCAGGCACATATGGAAGAAACTTATTGGCAACACTTCTGATGATGGGCGTGGGAGTCCCCCGGTCCACCCCGTATATAATCCGACATGTGGCGCGGATTTGAGAACGAGCAGTCGAAAAAGTTGTGGGGCACGCCCAGACATGCCCCAGACATGCCTGTATGGGTGGTACAACACTTTGCAAAAATAGAAACCTCAATGTCAGTCTGAAGATGGTAAGAGGGTGGGTGCCTGACGATGGGAGATCTCTTCCACAATAAACTCTTCATCACTAAACAAGATGCAGAGTCGATGTTTGAGCTGGGGGCAGGGCAATTCCTCCAATATGGAATGATATACCAAGTTACTAGAGAGATCTGGACTTCTCCGGAGGAACCAGCGGTGACTAGAGTACTGCAGGTTATGCTATATATGGCACAGGGGAGGCGATTCATTACACATTTATATAGGGAGTTGCGGGATGATTTAACAGTTACACCCCTACCTGTTCAGGCTAGATGGGAAGAGGCCCTAGGGGAATCTTTATCTGAAAAAGATTGGATTAAATTACACGAAGGAGTCAAAGCAATAAACTCGAACATAAGGTTTAAATTAATCCAGTACAATTTTATACACCAGGTATATTTATCTCCCAGAAAACTCAGCAGGATCTTCCCGACACGATCAGATAGATATCCCCGATGTAGAACTATTGACTCGAACTTTCTACATGTGGTATAGACATGTCCAATGCTGTCTCACTTTTGGACCACGATATTGGAGACAATAAAGGAAGCTACAGGATGGACCGTGCCCGAAGAGATACAGAAGGTGGTGTTGGGTCTCCTTCCTGCTCCTAAACATAAAAAAACTAAGCACGAAATTTGTAATGTTAGGGCTTGTATTAGCCAAGAGACACATAGCTATATCTTGGATGGGACCAATCCCCCCCGCGGAATGAGATGTGGTTGAAGGATATGGGTGAATGAGAGGCGGCAGAAGCGATACGAATGAAGAGGGTAAGGCGAGATGACAAACTAGAAGACAACTTACGGGCATGGGCGACCATGCTGACGAATATAACAGACCTACAAAAACAGGCAATAACACCATCTGTGAACAGGTACACATACTAGAGATTGACAAGAAATGGTTAGATGTAGGAAACAGAAAGGGAAGTGACGCTGTAAAGGCAACATTATGATGTGGGAAGGGAGGGGGAGCGAACAGTTGAGGGATTATATTGGTATCCTTTGTTACATGATGTAGGTTGGCATAGCAGATATATTATAAACATGATGTTCAACTTATTAAGCGTGAAATGTGGAAGCATAAGTTTACGGTATAAATATTTACAAAAGTATAAATGTATGTACAACAAACAGCGGATGTTTATAAAATGCCAATAAAGAAGTATTAAAAAAAAAGAAGAAGAAAAAGAATCCAGACCACATATTATAGCTTACACATGAGTGGTTAGTCCTTTAGTTTATCCTACAGCATTGTTTTTGGGGCAGGGGAGGGTGCAGGAATGTTTAAAAACTTTCAATTTTAATATCTAAAGATACGATGCTCACAAAGTTTTGAAAAAAAACCCACAAAGTTTAAAGCAAAAAACCTTTGCACCGTCACTTACACCCACTCAGTAACCTCAGAACATGTAAACTGCACAAGCTCTCCTTCCAGGTCTAGTTCCAAACTGCTGGGTAACATTGTCTAATGCATCTGGTCGACAAAAGAGCCTCATGAAAACCTACAAATGGCAGAGAGGGCCTTCTGTAGCCACATCAAAACTACATTGTTAGTAACTCTATTCTAGTCCAAGAAAATGTGCATTGTTCTTTAGACTAGAACTTCTAAGTGTAGGATGGAACATTATTTGCATCAGGCCAGTGTGGTTTTCCATTTTTTCTTTTTGTTTAATCTGTTTATTGATTTTCACAGGCAGAAAAAAGGAAAATATTTAGCTACAATGCATATGTGGATGTGGAACTGACATAGGGGACTTACAGTGCCCCATCACAAGGGTTAACCATAACAGAGTCATACAAGTGATTTAGATTGTTAATACAGTGGTATAGTAACTTAATACATAGATCTATTGACATATGCAGTTTATGTTCCTAGTGCAACTCTGCTTTAGTAGCCTCATATTTTCAATGAGAGAGAGAGGAAGAAAGTATATTGTGATTAGGCGCGTGTTGTCCTATTAATCATAAAAGTAAACGCCGATTCCATATTGCATATTAGTCTAATCAGTCATGTAATGACAACAAATAAGGGCGAATTGCTGTTTACAAGAAAGTGTGAGAGATTTTTAAACTCTCAAACAATAAAACCAACCAACCCCAGGCATACTGATACCCAGAACGAATCACCCCAGACGCTCAGTACTTACATATTGTGGTCTGTAAGACCAGCATGTCTCTTCACGGCACACCTACTTACTCATATTGCTCTACATGGAACTGAAGACACAGGTAGCCCCTGCGGGACAAATATTGGTCCTCCGTCAACTAGATGCCGGATCCACTATGAGAGGTACGTCTGTTTCCGACTTTGGGTGTACAGCTATTTGGAGAGCTATGAGAATCGAGTTCCAATTGTCCGCTATAAGGAACTTACGCAGCCCCAGGGTATCATCCCTGGAGAGGGAGACACCTTTGCCCAATTAAGAATAGAGTGGGACCATGCTATTAAAGACGGTGAATCACTGGACTTCCAGCGTCTCGTGCCGGAGGCCTTCTCCATGTATGCGCATAGGCAGTAGAACAGCAACTCCCAATCCATCAGGACTCTTTCATATAGCAAAGAACTGAAGACACACGTCCTTGAAGAACACAACATCCCAAGGCTTTAAAAAGCAAAACTATCTCCACAGACCTAGCATCCCTCAGAAACTCAATCTCTGACTGCATCTAAACCTTCAGCCCCATTCAGATGCTCTGCTGGCTCTTGGCGAGCTTTGCACTATATAAATACCACTTACATAGATACTATGGATTCAAGCCCAGGTGGATTTGTAATACGTTCAGACTATTATTTCCAGCTATCGAGATGAGATTGGCTATACACCTGTCCAGGGAAATTTGACCAGGCCTTCCATCCCAGCAGAAGATGTATGTTGTATTCTTTTATTCAGAGGATCTGCTATGCAGTCTGGAAAGCACTTCCATCTAACACTCAAACACCAAAGCCTCTCTGAGAAATTTATGATCTGGGAGAATGTACTTTGCAGATGTTTCGAATGGGTATCACCAGGCAGTCCTAGACTGTTATTTCACGCTGGTGGGCATATTAATGAACTTAGTGTACTGGCCTGTTTGAATGGTGACGTGGTCCTGCCCTAACGTCTCTCCTTTGCCACTCCCAGACAAACCTGCTGCACACCCCATGTGCATGTTTAGATGGCTTGTTTTGGCTGGTTCATTCTCGTTCTGACAACTGCACTTAAGCTGTCGGTCAGCACACTTACCTGGTATGCAATGTTGTGGATAGTGATGTGGTGGAGTGCGGCTGTGTCACTTCTGAATAAGGCGTGGAGGTAGGCCCGGGTGTGCCTGCAACAAGAGGCAAACAAGTGTATTAAAACTAGAAATGGGAAGAGAATAAGAATGATGATCAGAAATATTTCATGCTTGACTACTCCCCTGGCCCAGCCAGCCATGGTTTCAAACTAACATTATAAGGCAAGTAAGACAAACAAATGAGCTATTTGTCATAATGCATGGAAGCTTCACCATTTTGTGAATTGTTTATACATCACAACAAATTGGAACCCTACAAAAGAAGTTCCACGGATTTACTTTCTACTTGTCAGTTAATTTAGATAACGTCTTTGACTAATCATAAGATTCAATACACAATAAACGTATTCCTAGAACCAACCTTCTGGCGGACATAAGTGAGCCAGTGCATCGACGAATATACTCTGACATTAATTTTACAGATTTCAATCAACATTCTCCTTGGTGAAAAAAACACATAGTTTCCTATCAAACTACACCATGCACTATTTAATAACCTATATGTTACGGTAACATGAGTTCTGGTCCAGTGATGCAAGTGCAGGATTCTGCTGATATTTACAAAGAACTCTATCTGTGGCATTGTTGTTTTCAACCGTGGTTAGATTTTGTGAATGACTATACTTCTCGTTCCCCAGCTGTCTCAGGCACTCTATGACAAGTTTCTAAGACTCTTCAGTGGGACTGGCAACAGGAGTTAACAGCCCCAAAGATGATCAGAGATTTGTGTGAACACAACAGACCCCCTAAATAAAGGATTCCTGCTGCAGATCGCAAACAAGATTTCTGGGGGAAGCCACGAGGAAGAACTGGACTTGGATTTACTGATTCCCCTGGTACTTCCTCAGCTCTCAGGATTATAGGGCTCAAGTCAGAAACTCCTGCAGAGGGGAATTAACACCCCTATAACCGGGCACTCATAATGAAGCCCTTAATGTTGTTTTGAGGGGGCACATGCTCAGGTCCTACAAGAAAAGGGTCCGTGAGCTCTCTGGAGTGTCAGAAGGATGTGCTATTCTAGGGAGGGATGACATTCTATACCAAGCTACCCATTATAATGGAAAAACACTTAAGTGTCGTCACCACATCTCAACACCAGCAGCAGCCATCAAGTTCATTAATTTTATAAAACCTATTACATAAAAAACAAAAAACAAAATAGCTGCCTGTAGAAAAGTCCTTTTTAGGTCTCGCCTGACCCAACGCATGCGCTGGGCTGGCGAGACTTTTAGTGTGTGGGTTTTCAGCCACCATCTGTCTTTGATCGCGATCACTTTCACAGCCGCGCGGCCATGTCACTTTCACGGCTGCGTGGCCAATGCTTGTTCATTCTGTATTTTGTGAGCTTCCTATGTGTTTAATCCGCGATCTCTTTTTCTTCCCCGAAATGAGTAACGAACTTAGTTAAGCAGTAAATAGAAAAATGCCATTCCACTGTATCTGAATTAGTGTGCTGGTTAATAATAGAAACAAGCATTTGGAAAGCCAATAAGCCTGGATCTAAATGTGCAAAAGCATGCATGGTGAGCATGCATGAATACTAGCCATGGTGAGCATACATGAATTCGGGCCTCTTGCGTCCTTTTTTTGTCCTGCTGCACACTTAATTTTTTCCTTTTTTTATTAACCATTCTAAAATGGCTGTCTGCCATATTCTAGCACTAAATTAAAAAGTCCTACACAGACACTGGTGTGCCACAACGCATGATTCATGAAACATACCAACCGATTGACGGCATTCTTGGAATATTTCTTTTGCACTAGGAAACACATTCTAAAATGGCCGGCCCTGCGTATTACCAATACATTACCAATGTGGTGGCCATTTTGGCACCTGCTTTTTAAATTTTTTTTTTAGGTTCTGCTGAGAGTAAATCGTGGTTAAACGTTATTTTTTTTAAATTATAAATAAGTATAGATTAATACCTCTGATTAATACCTCTGTCGGTAGCAATTGCCTTTCGGAGAATGGTGCTGAACACTGTGAACATGTGCAGTCGGCTGATCTAACACAATTCCAAAACCACCCTGTGAGGCACAGTTGTGCTTTTAGGGGTGCCATATCTTGATCTTATGCTCATTTTCATCGTTCTGAATTGGTTTGGATCACAATCCGGTCTGCCCGACAAAACAAACTGCCTTTAAGAGGATGTTATGGCCCATATCCAATAACCATTTTTGACTGACAGCTCCCTGATTAACTGCCTTGATGTACAACTCTGCAGCAGATCGGAGCTGAGAACTCCAACCCATGCATATGAACAGATTACATGTGGGAAGACTAGGAATACATATAGAGCAGTGTTTAATGGCTGAAACCTCGCATCAGGGGAAAAAAAGGCTGCCACTTTGGATCATGCTTTCCATTATCTTTTTCATTTCTGTCTCCTCTCGTCTTTGTTTTATTCCCTCGTTCTCACCCCTACCATCGATTACATTCTGTGCTGCCTGTGTCAATGGGCAAGAACCATAATGACGTTTAGTGGTCCTTGCATTAAATGCATTTATTGGAAACTCTCAGTGCTTCATTTATGCTTCATATAAGAATTAACCACTATTTGCAGGGAATTTTAATACTGTTACCTAGTTAAACCTTGTTTTTGACCTGTTGTCAATTGATGGGACTGGGAATTCTAACTATTAATTGTGGTTTGCGTTCATACATCATGTAGTGTTGTTTTCATTGTGTTCTGTCTTGCATCACTATATCGTGGTGCCATAGAATCAAGCGTTGGAAATTTGGAGAGATTTGTATAGGGTGGCAGATGAAACTAGATCTTGAAGAGTGAAGTCTGCTATACAGAGTTTAGGGACAGGGGCCATTTGTGATCAATTGAAGAGCCTTTAATTCTGTGAACAGACCGTACACATCATACCTGGGCATAAAAATGTATATAAAAATCCAAGTTATTTTTCTAAATTGGTCTCGGATTTATTTGAGTGTGTGTCTAATTTATTGCCTCTGTGCGCACAACACATGCTTAGCATTACCCTCCGATAAGCCTAAACTGCTCTCCCAGACTACCACAAAAGAGAGCATTTAGTGTTATCATTTCTGTAAACCAATAAGGGTTGTTTGGACTCTTTACACAGGTACCTCGTTTTAGTACACTATGTAAAGAATTAGATTCCTTCACTACCTATGCTAGGATGTCATTCAAATACTGTCCTTGGCCACATGCATACCAAGTACACATACACACTATTGGAAACAACCCAGCCCCTATTTGATGACTGAGGGAAAGGAAATGTTCTCTGCACAATATGAGCTACTCGTAAAAGAAGACCACAAACTCACTAATTCAAGGTTAAGTAAGAATTACCACCCACTCAAAAAAGTAAAAAATTTCCTGATGTGGCAAGATGTGCTCACAGGACTTTCTATGCTGTCAGCTTCTCACGAGCCGCCAATCTCAGGTCGTCTTGTGAGAAACGAAAGCCTAAACTTTAGATGCGTAAGAAAATGCATTTCAACCCTGTCGAGCACCCAGTCAGAAATAGAACCCACTTGGGTGGCAAGGGAAACAAGCATTGGCATAGCCAATAGGTCTCGCCTTTGGGACCTTATAAGTGTTTAGCCATGCAACAGTTGCATAACACAATATTTATAATGTCCCAAAAGCGAGACCTATTGGCTATGCCAAGCGGCCGTGAAAGTGAAAGTAATCGCGGTAAAGCGCGGCGCGTGCGCCCGCGCACATGCACTGTAGCTCTAGGCTGGCCTGGTAGCACTTTTTGGAGCCCTCTCAAGAAGTCTCGCCAGACCAGCGCATGCGCTGGGTCAGGCGAGACCTAAAAACGCAGTAAACATGTTCCCGCTTAGAGATTCAGCAAATACTTTAAGAGACAACAAAGTCCTTAAGAGAGGCCTCTCCCCAGTAAAGCAGTCCCCTGAACAAATCCTCTTATACTACAACCGGGAAGAAGTTCTAAAAGCCCACAGAGCAATCTAATCCGATACCACATTCACGGCTGACAGGCACACTCAGAATCCAGACACTGACTTACCACCAGTACCCATCAAACTACCTTTCATGGGAGCATGGAGGATAAGGCACTTTTACAACTCATCCACAAACCACCTCATACAAATGAAATAAATTAATTTCCAATCTTGAGTCACATGAAGAAGTCACCATGTGTTTGTTGCTCAAATGCTCCCATGTTCTCAAGGGGAAATAATCTCCTGCATCAAATAGCACAAATGATTAAAAAAAATATCAATATAGTTTTCATTCACTCAGTCCCGATTAACATGATCATTTTACAGGAGCGTTTAAATGGCATTATATATGGGACAAAGTATTCTCAACTGTACATTATAAGCATACTGAGAGTCACCGAGAAGCTCTGTGACTAAAAAGAAGAACAAAGCTGAAAGGGGAGTTCTTTTAAAACGTATAGTATATTCCTTAATATACAGGATCACACTTCCCCAAACTTATTTCAAATGCATGCTCTTGTGTGCTTTATTCTGAAAGAGATACTACAGGTGCAAATCCATAAAATAAATGTGTACTGTGAAAAGCTTCAAATAATTGGTTGCAAAAACATATTTAAAGCAGTTAAAGCGACTGTAATTCAGTATGTGTGGTAACGTGTAGAATAAGTTCAGATTTCTTGTAATGAAATCCAGCAGTGCAATAAATAAACATTCTATGGCAAATGATACCTTATCTGTAAAAATAGGCAAGAGATATAAAAAAAAAAAAAGATTAAACAAAAGATGTAATTCTGCTCAGTGACCTGGCATTTGCATTGTCTATTGGTTTTGGCCAGAGGCATCGTGATGTCACAATTTAACTGTAATGAAGCATTACAATACAGTACACTGTCATTTTCTTATTAGGAGTGACTGCTAATGTCACAACTAGACTGTAATAAAGTTGGAGACTGAAATTGCAGACTTCCAAGCATTAATGAGCCACAGTGCGCGATTACCCATTATGTATCAACAGATATTAGGTTTGGCAACTTATAGTGCACAAACATCACTTGTTTAAAAGGACAGGTTTCACAGGGACGATACGATGTCATGCAGAGAATCATTTTCCACAGTTTACGGAAACAACATAATTCTGGTGAACGATGCATTTAATTCCAATGGTAGAGTAGGTTCAGGGCGATTTTCTTCTTACCAGCCACTGGTCTTGGCGGTGACAAACATTTACAGATAGAAGCAATAAAGAATGGTGCCTAGTTTCCTCACTGTCCTCAACAGTCTTGTGTGTTGTGGAAATTCTGTACCTTTTGCACGTTGGGCAGCTACAGTTCTTGTCGATGGGCTGGAAGTCTTTGGCATACTGCTTGTGCTTTAGCTGCAGAGCGCCCCATGGGACCAAGGCTGAGCCGAACCGCTATACCGATACAAAACACAAAAGACACAAACACAGATCAGAAATTGAACAGGGCTCAGCAAAGCAACATGCAATCTCATCCATGCACTGCTCTGTGATGTACATCCAACTACAAAGTAATGGTAAATAAACCTGCTGTTCAGAAACTGGAAAAAGAAACACATGGTAAGCATTAAGCCACTAAGTTTATTTTGGTTAAACGGTCGCTGTGACTGAGGATTCGATGCAGTGGCGGCTGGCTTGTACCGAGGTTGCTGAGGCAGGGGGAGGGCACAACCAACTTTCGACCGGGAAACTGCACTACCCAATCCTGGCACTGCTCTCACAGCATGAGAGCAGAGGCAGGATTGGATTGAGCAGGCTCTCTTAGAGCTTCTAAGAGCACTGGAGGCCTGCACTTTCTCTAACCCAGATGACTGAGACAGCTAGGTTAGAAAATGTTAAAATGTGCATGTCTAGCTGGCCGTTTCAAGACGAGCAGCCAAAGAGACAAGCACATTTTAAAGCGCACAGCTCTCTGCTGCTGCCACTCAGTAGCTATAGCCCAGCCCTGACACTTAGTTCGAGACGGGTCACAGGTTGCTGAAAAATAAAATGGTAATAAATAAAAGTTATTACCATTTTATTTTTCAGCTCTGGGGCTTGTGGGGCGATGCTTCTCTGCTCAAATCGTGGAGCTCCCCTTGATTAGATCATGCAAAAGAGGGGACAGGGAGAGCCACTGAAATTCGATGTGCTATCAGGTTCATCCACCCTTTCTGCTCTCCTCCTTTTACCATATTCTGTGGGATCCCTCTCTCCTATGCTTTTTAGGTCGAACCTAAGCCAGCGCGCATGCACTGCTCTGGCAATCTGCTGTGGTGGAGTAAGGACCAGAAGCCCCGCCCACTTCCTGCTCATATTTGCGATCGACTAGTGTCAATGTCTGTCCTAAATGCAACCTTCTGATTTGTAAATAGGATTGTTAGTCCCTCCTTAGTACCGCCTCCTCTTAATTTGTCACATCCCATGGCGAGTGCCCCCTTTACTTCGGTTGTTAAACAGTACGTGTTATTTAGACTGTGAGCACTATTTTCTTTATGCAGTTTCTCTTACTGCAGGCACGACTTGATTTGGTACCATCTTTACAACCCCACCCTCCCTCCTGTTGTCTCTGCCTTCTTTACCCCCCCCGCCATCCCTCCAGCTGTCGTGCCTTCTTTACCCTCCACCGTCCCTCCCATTGTCCATGCCTTGTCCGCCCCCTCCCTAACCTTGTCTGTGATGCTATAGGTCTCGCATTTACGTGAGTTTAACCCGTTCCCTGCTCATGACGGAACCACTCCGTCATGAGCCACGGGCGCCGTGTGCTCATGACGGAGTGGTTCCGTCATGCTGCGGCCGTTGGCGGCCGCTCCGCCCACGCGGCACTGATTCCCCGCCTGTGCGGGCGATCAATGCAAGTGGGCGGAGTCATGACGGAACCACGCCGTCATGAGCACAGCTCGCCCGTGACTCATGACGGCGTGGTTCCGTCATGAGCATGGCTGCGCCGCCCTTCCCCGCACCCTCCCAGCGCCGCGGCGGAATTTGTGCCGCGGCGAAGGGGTTAAGCAATTGTAAATGACAATGCCTTTTATTTGTGCTTTGGTTTTTAAAACATAAATAAAATGCATTGTCATTTACAACGCCAATAGCTTAAACTTGCGTAAATGCGGACCCATTGCATTGCAAATGCTTATATTGACTCTAGTCAGCCTTTAGCCATCTGGCTCATTGGTTCCCACCAATGAAAGAGAATGTGGCTATCACATACACACAGTGTGATCTGTTGCTTGAGGTTTTCATTCGAAGGGTGTTGTTGGTGACTGATAGCAGTACTGGGTGGGACCAGTTATCCAGAATAGGAGGCAGACCACGGGTGTTTTCTTCCTAGCATGCAGTATGGCTCTCAGGGTTACACCTTCCACTGCCCCATCAGTTTTGAACTGGTACAGACCGCAAGAGAGACACTGTAGGTTATTTATTACCCATTAAGCGCCTGTTATGAGATTATTTTGTGTGTTGTAGAGTGCAGCAGTACTTTTTCATTTATTAAAAAAATAACTTCTTTTATACAGCGCTTTTTATCGCGTTTCTGCCTTCTCTAAGTGCTGTATGTGAACTACACAACAAGTACAAAGAGCTAGTTCTTTTTACAAACTGAAATATAATGATCTTGCTATCCAACACACACTATCACGTTGCCTACTACAACCACTATCTGACCAATCACAATCCTCTTTTGATTCACAGAACGCTCTGACACGGCTGAGGTCTGCTGTTGCAGCCTATCCTGGCTAAGGGCGGGCGTGGTTTTGGGTTGTCATTCGTTGGGGATGCTCTGGTCTCTGTTCAGTACATTAGCCTCCAGGAAGCCATTCATCCCCACACATGTCTGGTCCATACTAGGCTCCCAGGTTCGCACAGGCCTCTTCTCTTTCCACTTCTCAGCACTGACATCCGCAGGATGTACGTGTTGCTCGGGCAGTGGTGCGTGTGTGCCTCACAGGGAGGGGAAGAGGGTGGAGGTCTGAGGTGACATATATAGCTGAAGCGCGAGATGCAGAAAGAAGGTGGCAAATATGAAACAGACTCATAGAGAGATACTGGAGGGACAAGGAAGAAACTGAGGGGATGGGTGAGAGGGAGAGAGAGTGTATGAACTACCTTATTGAGCACGTTGTTTTACAACAATTGTATACCGAGTCATTCAAATAAAGTAGACCTGCATCGAGGGATGCAGATGCCGGGAAGAGCACGGTGACAGAGCAGAGTGAAAGGATCTCTGTGTTAAGGCAGTAACCGACCTACCCATTTACATAAACTAACACGAATTTGGAATGCAATAGGTCTCGCATTACTGAATCTTTGAGCTATTGGCGTTGCTAATAATAATGCAACGCTAATAGCTCAAACTTTCAGTAACGCGAGACCTATTGCATTGTAAATGCTTGTTAACATTATGTCAATCCTTTGATCTTCCTACTCCATTCCTTTCCTTGCACAGCTATTTTCTATGGCAATCACACAAATTATCACGAGTCTCAACTCTTCCGCTCCCTCTTCAATTGCTGGACTTGGATGTCAGGTAACTATTCGAAGTTTAATGCTAGCCCAGCCTCGAATCTCTCGCCCCCTCTTCTGCTGGACTCTAAACCTTTGAAACCGGATGTCATGCAACTATTTGAAGCCTAATGCTAGTAAATCAGAGATATTACTTTGTGGGACCTGCACAGACTGTTGGATGCCCACCCTGTGGCACACTCCTCTCCATGTGCAGCACCCACAGAGAAATCTTTGGGAGTTTTGTTCGAGAAGGCCCTTTCACTGTGTGGCCAGTAAGCTCAGCAAATGGCTTCCAGTCAAACAAGGTATTCTTTTCAAAACCCTCTGCATTAGGTACAGGGTCTTTTTTTTTTTTTTTTTTTAATCAGCCACTGAATTTTCTATTGTTTGTGTCCCTCCCATTCGTCTCCAGCCAAATCTATAGGCTCCATTAGTCAAATGCTCTCTTTGCCGAGGGTGAGGCTTTCCTTTGTGATAGACCGCTCCTTGCCTGGGCGCACCTCTTGAATAACTTGCGTCTCCACTTAAAAGGCATTTCTTCTAAACTATCTTTTAGGAGAGATTTGAAAGCATTCCTTTCCTCTCTGTCTGTGCACAGTGTTCTCAAACTTCATCACTAGTTGTTTGGCACCAAGAGACCTGTATTGATGAATGACTGCTTCATAAATTCTCAAACTAATTTAATTTTATCTTCATTTTCAGTGATGTTACCTTAGTTCCAGCTCGAAGTCCTGTAATACTAGGCTATGATGAGCCGGTCAGTGGCAGCAAGAGAGGCTCACTGGATGTATGTAATTCAGACCAGTATGGCTGCAATCAGAAGCCTCCACCGCTCTAGCTATAGACATTTCAGAATTGCCCTCAGTGCACTAGGAACCATTGCAACATGGCCACAATGAGAGGTCAACTCAGAGGTGTGGTTGGGATATAGATCAGTGTGGTCTTTAAATAATCAATGCTGGTCTGATAAAGGTGGATTTATTGCTTCAGTATGAACTGGAAACTGTTTGGTCACACTTGGCCATACATTAAAGCCTGATAAGTTTTAAAAACAAATGTATGGATGGTCATAGTAACTCACCCAAAGGGTTTTTGGGAAAAGATACAAACAGCACATGGTACTTTTTATTTAAATGAAATTTTAGAGAGTGCTGTTAAAGTTCTCGCCCATAGATCTTTGGTAAATTAGTAGTGAAAGAAGCATTTTAAAGCGCATTGCATTAGAATTTAAGACAATTTTATAGGGGTCACCGTCCCCAAGAAATCATTAGAAACTGTTTTTGGAAATGGTGCACTTTAAAGCGTATTGGTTGGCATTACTCGAGCGTTCAAGATTTATGCAAAATGGTGGTACACTAGATACTCAAAATGACTCAAATTGCCCTAGACATCTCAACATTAGTACTGATGCTGGGTTATGAAGCTTAAATTCTACTATCATGTTGAAGGCTCACCGATTTGGTTTCACATTCGGTGTTTAGCCCAAACCAATGTCATGGATGTGTGGCCCTCTTCCAAGGACACAAGACTGGCAATAAGACACTTTCCTATGAAATGACAATGCTGAGACATATCTGACTTTACAGCCCGTATCAGCACATCCACATAATATTTAGATTCCCCCAACAAGCCTATTTTTTGCGCCATAATCCATTATTCACATAACTATTTATAATGCGTGTTACAATGTGTACATGCCTTTTAATATGTGCAGGGAAATAGGGCCTATATTCCAAAGAAAATGTCTTCTTCGTGTTTTACTGGATCATTCTGGACATTCTTTTTTATTACAAGCACCTGCTATTTCTTCACAGATGCGGTTTCTTTGCTCCTTTTTAAAGATAGATATGGTTGTTGTGCAGGTTTGAGGGCATCATCTATTTGGATTTTGTTACGCATGCCTAGACAAATCTCTTTCTTTAGTCTTGAAGAACCTATAAAAAAAAGATAGCTTCACAGCAACATTGCATTGGCAGGTTACAAGTCGGCTCCGAATCCCACGAAGACCCTTACCAATGAATTAGTAGCAAACCTGACATCTTTTCATTTTTTGATCTCATATGCCCAAATAGTCAAATAAGTCAAAACTGAAAATCGTTAAAATGCACTTTGACAGGGGTCTATTAGGGAAGGATTTTACATTAAATATTGCAGCAAGTGGTACATTTTAAAGCACAATGAGCATTAAACACAACCCAAAACAGAACAGAACATAAAAGCAACTTCACAGAGACGTTTTAGAGTTAGTGCCCAAGGGGTTTTGAGTTTATTATTGATAAAATGGCATTTGAAAGCACATTGGATTAGCAATATTTTCTCAAGAAAGAATAGGTGTTAAAATCTATTTTAACAAAGGTTTGGGACCCTTCTAAATACATTTTTCTGTAAAATTTTAGCAAAGCGCACATATTAAAGCGTGTTGGACCAGGAACACTGGTATGTAGGGTTAACAAATCTTCAAAAGAGGTGGGTAGTTCTCACCCCAAAGATGTTTTGCAAAGCATCAGTTCGAAATTGGATATTTTACCTCACACTGAAAAATTAACATTGTTTGAAACTGGACAGGCATTTTAAAGGTGTTGTGAGCTGCCAAGCATCAGAATGTCATGTTTCTCAAATCAAGTAATTGTATGCCCTCTAATGATTTTAAAGGTTAGAGATGCTCCAAATATTTGGCGGTCTTTTCGAGACATCTCTTTTTGAAGTATAAAAAAGCAGTGTTCCAGCTTCGGCAGGGATCCTGCTTGTTTACAGAATATAAGAAACATTACTATATGAAGTAAAGATGTTCACTCTCTACCATAACTAAGGATTTTGTACAGTGAGAATTGGTGACCGCATGGAACAGATTCATGACATCTAGCACTTACAGCTGAAATTAATGTTTTTAAAACTAGGATGCATAATTTAACTGACTGCATGGAACTGGCCAGAGCTAAGTTGGTGCTAACATGAATTTCCATGTCATACATTAGGTATCAAGTTGCTATATATTTAGGGAACAGAAGACGTTCCACTTGTAGAAGACTGAGTTAGCTTTAATAAGGTCCATTTTTCTATCCTCCCCTAGCCATCACTAGGAATTTAACCACAGATTTCAAGAAAGACTGACCCCCAACAACAGCAGCAGCCCAACTAGGAGTGAAAAGTTGGCACCATCATCTAGAGCTCATGTTGGCCTGTGTGAAATGTCATTAACTAATACAGCGCTGTTTTGGTTCTTCTCTATAATTTAATGGCCTGTCTGATTAGAAACATGTGACTACATTTCCCAGGATACAACGAAAGAGGTAGGGCTGGCTAGCACAATCCTAAACACATTCATGTATTAGTTAAAGTCTATCACCACCCTCAACAATTTCATACCTCAAATGGTTCACAATCTCAGCTTCTCCAAACAACCATGTTACATAAGTCATCTTCAGTCAATCTTGGCCTTCTATTCAACGTCATATTGATTTCTTGCAAGTATAGGCACAACAATCAACACGTGCAAAGAGCTATTGGCTACGGCGTCATACAAGATATTGGGTACCATGGCAACTACGCAAATAGCTCTATGCACCCTTAATACAGCGGAGTGCACAAGGTTTATGGCAGGCAAGCAAAGTTATCAAGCATTCAAGGGCAAGTGTCTCTCTTACACTCAGCTAAGTCAAACAAAACGATGTCAATCAAAGTCATTGGTGATAAGGTGACCAGTTGAGTCAACAAGCACACCAGCCTCTGTGGTGGCCAGGGTGTGTTTGTTTAGCGAGACTGACACAGCCCTCTAGTGTGCTTTCCCTTCTACATTTGCTTGCAACACACAAGAGTGCAGTTCTGTGCCGCCGAGTGTCATTTTGCGCTGGGCAGTGATTTGTACCTTTGGTGCTGTAGTGTGCAGAAGTATACATGCTCCTCCAACCTAGTACTGGGTTTGGACATTGCCAGCTGTTTTCTTCGAAGGAGTTTTAGTTTTGAACCATGACGGGGGGGGGGGGGGTCTACTCGCCATAAAATAACTCGAGAGTTCTGTCCACCCACTTCCACAAGCAGCAGGATATGGATTAATTGTAGGCAAAGCTTGAACTAGCATGGGGTGTGTGGCCCGCATAGCTGTACTGTGCTCCACTGCCAAGGTGGAGTGCTGCAGGCCAAATCTCTCAAGTGCACCACATCAGGTGTTAGCACGTTATCCGGTCCTGAATTTCACTTTGCATTCTGGTATCTGTAGCCCTGCATTTTATAGTGGAAAAATAAATGTACAAACCCCAAAATGTAAAACTAAATGAGCTACTCACATTTGACACTAGGCACAATTAGGCTGCGGGTGTGTAAGCTCTGCCAACCCTTGGACTGGTGATAACTGTGTCTCAAAGACCCTTAACTTTGCATTGCGTGGTGCACGACTGGGCTGTGAAACATCTGGTCCCTGACAAATTCAGCCTCCCACACACCCACAGCTATGCTAATGGATTGTCCCTGTGTAATCCTTTTGAGAATCCGTGAAACCCAACAATTCCCCTAAACTAGTTGTTGTCAAGTTAAATATGTCCAATACGCTCAGTAAAAAAGTGCATGGAGTGGGTAAAGGTTAGTATGAAGATGGCAGCGGATACTAAGGTAGTATGCTCTGCTCCTGACATTCGATAAAAAGCAAACAAGAAGTGTCCCACAGGTTGCACAGCTGCACTAAAGAGTATTGTGACAATGTAAGGGAAATGGTGGCAGTCTCCAAGTGCGCTAACCCAATATGGGTAGGGTTCTGTTGCAGCCTGATTTTGTGGGTTTTTGGGATGGCATGCACTGAGTGAATATGTGACGTTACAACGCGATCAGTTACATCACAGTACGTTACATCGCAGTTATTACAACGCAAGTCGTTACAACGTGTACAAAAGCTACAGGAAGGACTCTGAGGCACCATGTACAAGAGGAAGCAGCTAAACACGCATGGGAGGCCCAGTCAATCTCCTACCAAGCAACAGTGTCAGCGACAGAAGAAAATAGTACATACTCAGTTGTGTATATGCTCACGCACTCACTAGATCACACTGGTCTGAGTCCGTATGCTGGCACATGCACTTATGACACACGGCAAACCTAGGGTGGGCAAGAAGTGAGCTTTCAAGGGTGATTCAGGCCTCACTCTGCGACACACAATGCGTTGTGGGATTGCCACACAGGACCAACTAGCAACTGGAGAAAGCATATCAGAAAGGCATCTTTCTACCATGGCATGCAGGAAGGAGAGTTCTATGAACACTCTAGAAAGCTGTGCTGCAGCAGGGAAACAGAGTAAACAGGAAGTGAACACGGCATTCTCATAACTTGAAGGCTCTGGTAGGAAGGTGAGCACCCAAGCCTGATTGAGGAAAACAGGCTATTTATAGAAATGCTTTTCCTGGAACTGAAAGGGGAAAATAGTCTCAGTTAAAATAGGCACGCAGAAGGGAGTGAAAGATGTATACACAGTTGTATATTTGCTGGGAGAAAGGGTGCAGGAAGTGGGAGTTCATAGCTGACCAGTGGACACTTGACCAGGATCAGTTCAGTGTACCAACAATCTTCCTATAAGACCAGCATATTCTCTTGTAAGAGAAGCCTTCACAAAACCAGGTCTTTTTGTGACCGATAATTTTGAAATCTCCATTGTACGTTTTGGGCGATTTCCTGTTGTAGGCACTAGGCCTTCCGACACATGGCTGGTACCACTTTTATCAGGGAACTAGAGGGAATGCTGGCAAGGTGGAAGTTGGTGGCTCCCTGCAGATTTCAGAACTTTCCATCACAGAAATGTGAGGCAAAATGTTTATTTTTTACAAAGTTTGAGGTTTGCAATGTATTCTGGGTAACATAACCTTGTGAGAGCCACACAAGTGACCCCATCCTGGATTCCGGTGTGTGTCTAATTTCCAAAAATGTATAGGTTTGCTGGGTTTCCCTAGGTGCCGGCTGATCTAGGGCCCAAAATCCACAGCTAGGCATATTGCAAAACAAGCATTGGCATAGCCAATAGATCTCGCCTTTGGGACCTTATAAGTGTTTAGCCATGCAACAGTTGATGTTATTGCACCAAGTATATTGTGCTGCATAACTAAATACTTATAAGGTCCCAAAAGCGAGACCTATTGGCTATGCCAATGCTTGTTTGTTTAGGAGTTTTCTTAAGTGTTCGCTGATTCCTAGTGCTGGCTATCACGTACTATTTTATCAGATAGAAGTGTTACTGCCAGCGCTGAAAAGCACTTAGCTCCCCTCCAAGGCGCTATGGCCTGTCTTGGGTAGGATGAGATGAGATGGATGCTGAAGAAGGGTCTTGTGACCGTATCTTTTTCATTTCAGTGAATGTGGACCGAGTGAACTTAGGTAGAAAGATATTCAATAAATAAAGTCTGGCCAAGCGAAATCTTTCTTAACTTTATGTGGTAAGGTCGAGAGGTGTACACTTCTAGTCTTCGCTTTTGGTGTTTGTTCCAGCTTCATTGCGCGGCAAGGTAAAAAAAAAAAAATCATTAGCATGTTTCTGTTCGGTAATGCGCGCACCTCAAAGGTTTCCACCCGCAGGCGTTTTCTGCAGGCTGCTCACGAGGCAGGCGAGTAAGAATGCTCCGAGGGCCAATCTGTGGCGAGAAAGTAGGAGGTCTTTCATGCAAATACAAACAAAAGTCTTAAATCTTTTGATCTTCCTAGGGATTTAGAGAATTCGCTAGAACAAATTGAGGGATTATATGAAACAACAAATATGTAAAAGTGCAACAAATTAACAGATGCTGTAACCGATCCCTGAGAAAAATGTAAAGCTGTGATCTTCTGAGGTTCGTCACTAAAAACACTTGTTTTCAAAATGTGACATGACAGGGAGGTACGTACGCTGGTTTTAGGAAACAGTTTCTCAAATGCCGGTGTCTGTTCATATGTAAATAAATACAGCTGAAGGGCAGCGTTTGGTTGAATCTTTTTCGTATCTGATATGATCACGTCTCCGGCCCTGAGGCTGGTTGGGTATATTAAGGAGACGGAGAGGGCAGAGCGAGTGAGACTAGCAGCTGTTTTCAAACACACTTGTGCTTGTCGCAAACATCCGCCTTGCGGGAGCGAGCAACAGCCAATTAGCATGCGCGCCGCTGCTCGCTCCCGCAAGGTGGATGCCGCCACAAGCACGAGTGTGTGCTTCAAAAAGAGCAGAGCGACGGCTAAAGGCCCTCCTATGCAGCGCATGTGCGCTGCGTAGAACAGAACTAAAAAGGGTCCGTTTTCACTGGATAAATATGATGTATCCATGTTGCGTTTTGGGCCGTTCCCTGTCACGGGCACTAGGCCTACCACAGAAGTGAGGTACCATTTTTATCGGGAGGCTGGAGGGAATGCTGAGCGAGTGGAAGTTTATGACTCCTCACAGATCCCAGAACTTTCCATCATAAAAATGTGAGGAAAATGTGTTTTTTTATTTTATTTTTTTTACGAAGTTTGCGGTTTGCAAGGGATTCTGGGTAACAGAATCTGGTGAGGGCCACACAAGTCATCCCATCCTGGAATCCCCTGGGTGTCTAGTTTACAAAAATGTACAGGTTTGCTAGGTTTCTCTAGGTGCCGGCTGAGCTAGGGTCCAAAATCCACAGGTAGGCACATTGCATAAAAAAAAGTGTCAGTTTTCACTGGAAAATTTTATTTGTATCGAGAGATTTAGGGTAACAAAGAATAGTAGAACAAGTGTTATTACCAACTGACTTTCTATGCATTTCTACCTTCCAAATGTAAGACAGTGTGTAAAAAAGACGTAATTTTGAAAAAGGCCCCCTAATTCACATGCTAGTATGGGTAACCACAAATTCTGAGATGCACAAATAACCACTGCTTCTAAACTCCATATGTTGTTCCCAATTCGGAAATACATAGGTTTTTTGATACCTATCTTTCACTCTTTATATTTTACAAAATTAATTGCTGTATACCCGGTACACAATGAAAAATCATTGAAAGCACAGCTCAGTTATTGGCTCTAGGTACCTTGGGTTCTTGGTGAACCTACAAGTCCTATATATACCCGCAACCAGAAGGGTCCAGCAGACATAACGGTGTATTACTTTAAAAAATCTGCCATACAAATAAGAAGTTACAGGTGAAAACGTAGGCACAGATCGCAGTTTTTTCAACTCAATTTCAATATTTTTTATTTCAACTGTTACTTTCTAGAATTCAGAATTGTGTCTACTTTTCAGAGGTGTATAGCTCTCCAGGATCCATTATTGGTTCCACACCCATTTCTACCACTAACTATAAGGTGGTTCAAAGCACACAAAAATAGGAACAATAGGCTATGTCCCACAAAAATTCCAAAACTGTGTAGACAAATTTGGTTTCTGACAAAATTCTGCCTGTACCTGAAAGCTGGGAAGATGGTGATTTTAGCACTGCAAATCTGTTGTTGATACCATTTGCAGAAAAAAAAAAAAAGACGCTTTCCTCTGCAGCACTTTTTTCCCAAAACCCCAAAATGTAGCTGTATTTTGGCAAATTTGTTGGTCCCCTCCTGGGAAATCCACAATCTGGGTACCCTTACAATCCCCAGGATGTTCAAAGAAAAGGACGCAAGTTTGGCGTGGATGCCTTATGTGAACAAAATGTTACGAGGGCCTAAATACGAACTACGCCAAAAAGCCAAAAAAGGATTCAAAGGGGGAGGGAGGGGGGAAGGAAGGGGTTAAAAGTGTTCTTTATTTAAAGGTATTGTTATTGCTGCTGGTATTGCTGATACTAATGTTTATTCCACAAACACTAAATAGTTTTATTAATTATACTGTATGCACCTGGTTGCAATACTTTATTACTTATAATGATTGCAGATGGACTATGGATAAAGAAGTCAGTGACAGAAAGAGGCATTATGACATGTGCTTTTGGTCTTTAAGTGTCGTAGCATTTACCTAATGTAAAGTGACACCCCCCTCTGTCATTATGTGCTGTGTCGTAAGGGGGGGGGGGGGGGGGGGGGGGGGGGGAGGGGAGGGGCGGAACTGTTTTTTTTGGGTCATGACCCGAATATAATGTTGCCAAAGATATTTCCACCAGCTTTTTTTTTTTTTTTAATTTGTTATTTGTTGACAGGCTGACAAGTAAAACATACATTAATACATGTATTGACGGACATATATATATATATAATCAAGAAAACAGAGATGAAAAAATAGAAAGACAAAGTATAGATTCTCTGATAAATTATAACATTCTTTCAACACAAGGCCAAAATAGATAGCTCTGGAAACGAGTTTATAAAGAAAAAAAGAAAGAAACTCGTTATTAGGCGCATTAAAGCTCGATATTTGACTGTACTAAACAGATGGAGAGAGCCCCATCATTCCACAAAAGTTCCCCAACTGTTTTCATATTTGCTCAAGGAGCTTATTCCCCTAAGGTTCGCTAATGCTAGCTCCATCGAGTGAATCTCAATTACCAGTGCCCACCAATCCCAGACCGTAGGTGGTTCGGAGCAGGTCCAGGCTCTGGCCAGAATTAATTTGGCACAAGACATAAGTATAGTGGCCAGGGCAGCCTGTGGGAAAGAGATAAGATAGATATCTAACAAAACCGAAGCAGCAGTAAATGTGGGTAGCTGAATCAGCTTGATTTTCAGAACCTTCTGAATGTCCCCCCAAAAGGCCTTAAGAATAGGGCAAGAGAACAGCATATGTGCCAGGTCGGCTGCCTCGGCGGAGCATTTGGGGCATTTCGTGCGATCGCTGTAGGAATTGTTAGAGGACCATTTAGAGATTCTTTCGGGCGTGTAGTATAGCATGCAGCTCGTTCTAAATTGTTGGAGCCTTAAACTGGATGATCGTACACGCTTGTTGATATTTGACAGGGAACACTCTATGTCTCTTGATGTTATATTTAGGCCTAGTAGCCTACCCCACTTATCAGCTAGTTTAAGGCAATCGTTTGATTTAAGACCGATTAAGAGACTGTAAGTATCACTTATTACCGATTTGTTTTTTCAAATCAAATCAAATCTTTATTTTTGATCATTTAGATCATCAAAGATATAAATACATAGCAATTTTTAAAATTTTGAAGTTTTCGATATTTTAAACAATTACATGTAAACAGTGGCTTTCGAAAATTTCATAATACAAGCATTAAAAAACATGAAAGAAGATAGTCCAAAATCTTATGACATTATACAACCCCCCCCTCTTTTAAAAGACGAGATCGAACATACCACATGGCCATTAGATACTTTGCCACAGCAAAAACAATCGGAGGTGACAGATCAGTTTTTAGGATTCTGAACGCAGGCAGATATTTCCTAAATCCCATATTTTTAAGAATGGGTAGAAGCCAGTACTTCCTCGCTCTTTGGTAGGCTTTACAAAAAAGGACTGCATGTAAGTCGCTTTCCTGCGGATATGCACAGGCTGGGCATTGCTCTATTGTTGGAGGCTGGGACCAAGAGCTGGTAAAGGCCCTCAGAGGTAGAGAACCATATCTCCACTGTAGGTAGAGCTTTCTTGCCATCACAGGAGCCATGCCATCCAAAACACTTTCCATTAGGTAAGAGTCTTTCAATTGTATAAATGTATTAGTCAATGAGCCCACCCGTGTACTGTCTAGAGCGGTATTCAGCTTTGACTGATAATAAAGTTGTGAGAGTGCCTTTCGAGGGGTCCTCCTGCTTAAGTTAACAGGGTCGGTCCATAATTCTGGTAGGCCTAAACTTTCACATAATCTCTTTATGTATCTTAACCAGGGAATGTTACTGATGTTCGGTAAAGCCAGGAACTCCTGCAGCTCGCTTCTATAGTCACTAAGTTCCTGGCTGCTCCATAGTCGATGCCAAAAGGTTAGGGGTTTTAAACCAAGTTCCTCAGCAATTGGCCTAAGACCTAGGTCCAATCTCAGGGGAAACAATGGGGTACTCGAAGGGAGGGCCACCAGCTGCCTGAGAAATTTATTCTCTGTGATTGTTAGGTTTTTAACAGGAGTATGGCCCCAAAGTTCCGCCCCATATATAACTGAGCCCCGAGCTTGGGATTTATAGATGTGTATCATGGGGCCCAGAGGGCGATATATAGATTTACCCGCCATTCTAGTAATACCCCCCACTTTCTGTGATAATTTCATGTTTGCCTTAATCGTATGTGTCCCCCATGTCATTTTCTCATTCAGGGTTACCCCCAAATATTCGAATATGGAAACCCTCTCCAATCGCACTGTACCCAACAAAGGATTAGGACGTGTTGAGGGGGTAGGGTTCAGAATCATAAATTTTGTCTTGGAGGCGTTAATTTCGAGGCCCCTCTCAGTACAAAATTTCAAGAACCCATCCACTGTCCGTTGGATTCCCATGGGGGATTTAGACAGCAGCAGGGTGTCATCTGCAAACATTATGGCAGGCACCCTGCTGCCATTCAGTTTAGGAGCGTCGATGTCTTCTATCCTGGACAGATTACCCCGTTGACAAAGAGGCAAAACAGGGTGGGTGCAAGCACACATCCCTGCCTCACCCCCCTGTCAACGGGGAATCTTTCTGTTAAGCCCCCCATCCTACCACACCTGACCCGCGCAAAGTTGTCCTGATGTAATTTAATCAAAATGGCCAGGATATCTGGCGGGACTCCTAGGTCATCAAGGACACTCCAGAGTTTGGATCTCGGCACCAAGTCGAAGGCTTGTTTTTAAAGAGTATAGACAGGTCCATATGTCGCTATCTGAAACCTCCAGAACCTGCTTTTTGTTGACCAGATAGTCATGCATCTGTAGGTGTTTGTACCTCATAGTTTCGGGTAGATCATATAACAATTTAAGAGTGTTAAAATCTAAAAACCCTTGTGTACCATATAGATCCCCTAAGACACTGATGCCTAACCTAGACCAACTATGAGCGTTGTTATCATTGAAAATTCCCGGAAGGCCCGGATTGCCCCACAGCTGTAGCTTTGAATGGAAAAAAGTAGTTTTGCAGAAAGTTAATATGTTGCCCCAGATGTTTATTAGGTCTCTTGCAGTCTTAAATTTGACTCTTTTGAAGTAGTTAGGGTCATTTGCTCGTAACAAGAACATATTTGAATCATGTTTTAGCATGAAAGAATGAAAGAAAAGTGCCCCTCCTCTGTTAAGTAAAGAGCGGAAGCGCATAACAAAAGCAGACCAAAAGTACAGCTTAAAATCAGGAAAATTAAGCCCTCCCACATTCGTGTTGTTTTTCAAAAGATTCAGCGACCTTCTCGCTTTTTTGTAGCCCCAGATAAATCTGCTGAGTGCTCCATCTAGTTGCTTAAAAACATATTGTTTAGAGCCAGTGGGATAGATCGAAATAGGTACACAAATTTAGGCAGTACCTTCATCTTAATTAGATTAATTCTGCCGATTAGGTTCAAGGGTAGTTTATGCCACTTTTTTAATAGTAGAATAGTAGATTTAGTTAATTCGTTCTAATTTATATTATTAATTTTCTGTAGTTTGGCCGTTAATTTGACCCCTAGATATGTAGCAACTTTACAGATCTCAGGAACCGCCACGGCTGGGGTATAATTAGCTATGATTTGCGTCTTTTGTAGATTAAGTTTATACCCAGACACATTCCCGAATTTGCCTGCCTCTAAGACGATACCTTGTAGTGCCTCCACAATATCTTGTGATTAGACCGCGATGTCGTCAGCATATGCTGTTATTTTTAGCACCTGTGAACCGGACCTGAAAGGTGCAATCTGGGTTTGGGACTGAAGAGCAAACAAAAAAGGTTCCAATGAAAGGGCAAATAAGAGGGGTGATAGGGGGCATCCCTGACGGGTGCCGCGTGAGATTAAAAAATCTGGAGAGGTCAGGCCCCCATAACTGGTACAGGCCGTTGGATTATCGTACAAAGCCTGTATACCACACAAAAATTGCCCCCCGAACCCCATTTTAGACAAGACACGCCAGAGATAGTCCCACCCCACTCGGTCAAAAGCCTTCTCGACATCTAATAAGATCATGCCGAGTGGGGTGGACTCTATCTCTGCTACATCAAATGCCGTAATGGCCATGTTTACATGCGTTGTAGTGTCTCTCCCAGTTATAAACCCGTGTTGCTGTGGGTTAATAATTTGAGGCAGGATAGGGGACAATCTTAATGCTAAAATTTTTGCGAATATTTTTGCGTCAGTATTTATCAAAGATATGGGTCGATATGACCCTCTCTCCTCCTTCGGCTTGTCTTCCTTCAGAAAAAAGATTATTTTCGCCCTGTTCCATGATTTAGGAGCTTTTCCGTTTAGCCCAACAGATTGCATTACCTTCAATAGCAGAGATTCCAATTCCGCTAAACACGCTTTATATATCTCCAGAGGTATTGTGTCCTCCCCCACCGCTTTCCCTGCGGGTAGTAAGGCTATGGCCTGATGTAATTCTGCCATGGTTATATTGTCAGACAGTGAGTCCATTCCTGAGATATTCTGTAAGTTTATTAAATGCTCGTCAACATAATCCCGAATTGTATCTAGATTAGGTACGCTTTCTGGGGTATATAATGTTCTATAAAAATCAGCAAATTGTTCTAGTATGTCTGGTGGCTGATTATAAATTTTATTGCCGTCCCCCCTGATACTTGTAATCAAAGTGCGTGCTCTGTCCTCAGCAACTTTATAGGCCAAGATTTTACCAATTTTATCCCCCCCTCATATTGTGCTATTTTAAATTTATGAATGCTAGTGCTACTCTTCTGAGTAAACTTAGTCTTTGCTTCATTTTTTAATAGGCCAAGTTTAAGGCCAATTTCTGTAGTCGTTAATGAATTTAATCGGAGTGCTGAGGCCAGTATTTCTTCTTGAGTAGTTATTTTTGAAATCAGCAGGGCGTTGCGCTTTCTACATTCCAGATTTTGTCTAATCACATAGGCCTGAGTAAAACCCCTAATACTTGCTTTGCAAGCGTCCCATACCGTGCAGCATGCAGCTGAATCCGTGTTGATATCTATAAATTCTATGAGGTGCGATTTAAGCTGCATCATATAGTGTGAGTCTGAAACTAAATGTCTGGGGAAGGAGAACGGCCTAGGAGAGGTCCTAGTGTGTGCTATAGTAAATATCAGCATTATTGCGTTATGATCCGAGGAAATTCGGGGGCATAAAACCATGGAGCTGACCTTTAGTAGGTTATCGCTTATTAATGCCATATCCAGTCTTGAACAGAGTTTATGAGGCGCTGAATAATATGTGTATGTCGGTATTTTTGGATATAAATGCCGCCATGCATCTTTGATATTGTGGATACGGCATAGGTCAAAGATAGACAACCTGGTTTTGCGCATCCTTTGGAAGCTGCCGGACCTAGTTGTATCTATTTTATAGTCCATAATACAATTAAAATCCCCTATAATGATAAGTTCTCCCTCCCAATCCAAGAGTTTAATATTCAGCTGATCAAAGAGCAACGGTTCATCTGTATTAGAACCGTACACCACGCATAATACATATTTATGGTTCTCAAGGCTAATCTGAGCAACCGCCCATCTGCCATCCTTATCGCAAGAGGTCTGTAATATTTCAGTCCTAAATCGTTTATCCTTGAGAATGGCCACCCCTCTAATGGAGTACCCGAGGGTAGAACAAACCACAATATCATATCCCAGTTGATTAAGTAGCTTCTTATCCTTCCCAGCGATATGTGTCTCAGAGAGAAGAGCGATATGAGGGTTGTGTAGTTTTAGTTCTTCTGTGATCAGAGATCTCTTGTTTTTGCTATTTAGCCCCGCTACGTTCCAGGCTAGGCACTTTATTTCATACATTTGTAAAAATAATAAAAACCTTAAACCCATCTCCAGATGTCCTGATATGTTTCCTATTTCTTATGCAGCCTGAAAACAATTTTTACTAAATTTTTCTCCCCCCTCCAACGCCCCCTCCCTTCTCCCCCCTGGCTCTCACCCCAGCCGGGGAAGAGCCACCTTTCATTAACGGCTGCCGCTGGAAAGGCAGCGGGCGTAGCAAGTCACCTTAAGAGGCACCATTCCTCCCTCCTCTTTAAGAAAAAAAATAAGACAAAAAAGAAAAAAAATAAGACAAAAACTGAATAGGCACTTTTCGTAACCATAATAAACGAGAAGGCTCCCATAATCAACCAATGTTTCTAGGTGGAAGGCCCGGCAAACACATTTCATATTCTCAATGATACCCCCTCTACAACCAGTGTTTTCTAAGTGCTGTGCCTGCCAATTATGAATTATATTTACACATTTTAATTAGAGCTAAATCTTCAGGTTAATATTGAGTCTGGCTCTTGTCCGCATTGATACTAGAGATATACGCTTCAACTTCTTTTGCATCATTAAAAAAATGGGTACGTCCGTTTTTGATGACCTTAAGACGGGCGGGTTCCTGAAGAAACGCCTGACCTCCGCTGGATTTAATAGGATCAATCAGTTTGCGGAGCATCCAGCGTCTATCCATTGTTTCCTTGCTTAAATCAGAGCGAGCAAAAATTGAAAACTCGCCTATAACTATAGGGGCGTTAGGGCGTGCTCTCTGCCAAACTGCTTGGCGCAGTAAAAAGTTACCAAAAAAAATTAGAAAGGGACGTGGAAACTGATTTTCCCTATTTCTCAGAACCAAGGGTAGGCGATGAGCACGCTGGATTTGTGAATCCCAGTCCCAGTCTGCAAGGTCTGGGAAAGCTTTCTGAAGCAGCCCCACTAAGTAAGCCCTCGAATCAGAGCCCTCGGACCCTTCTGGTATCCCAAAGAGTCTCAAGTTGGATCGTCTCTGTCGGTTTTCCAAATCTTCAACCTTTAGTTGGAGCACTGACAGCTGGGAATCATGTTTGTCGACTGCAGCCATCGTCTTTGTGCTTGTTTCCTCGATCTCGACCACCCGTTGTTGAAGTCAGACGATCTTCAACCCGTTGGTCACTCAAAAGCTGGAGTATTGTGTCTAATGAAGAGAGGTCACTCACTTCTTGCCCTGGTCCATTTTTAACAGTACGTAGATGTTCACCCATAGCTGGATTGGCCGGAGGAAATATCGTTGCAAAAGAAGGGCTCCCAGTGGAGGGGAGGGAGGCATTGCTCGTCGATGAAAAAGCTGCGATTACATTAGGTTGTAGATTTTCACCTACCCGTACTAGGGGATCGCCCACATATTCTTGAGTCAGGAGCTGTTCTTGATCAATTGGCCCGTCCGGTGACAGGTTAAATGGGGCAGTTAGGGCACTATTTTCCAGTATGGTAGGACTGCCGGCAGGGTGAAGCATTTCTATAGTAGGCAGAAGTTCTGTAGCTTCTATAGATTCTATAGGGCTTGCCCCTGATAATCTCAGCGTCATGTTTTTAACCAAACCTTTTGCTTCAATCCATTTTCTTAAAGGACTTTTGTCCAGATAAATCTTCTTTGAGTTTTGGTTATTGTTTATGATAGGCCGATTTGGAATAGCAACAGCCTTGCCTCCTCTTTTGGCCCTGGACTTACTTTTGAGTTTACGTCCTCTTCCTGCGCGAGATTTTGCCTTGCTATCTGTGTGATAGTACTTCTCTCCCCTCTCCCCCACCTCATCCTCTGTCCCGGTCTCTGCATCATAGTCCTCAAAGGAATCTTGCTCGATAGGTTCAGCAAGCTCAGCACGCTCCGCACGCTCGGTAGACTCAGTGAGCGCCACATATCCCACTGCTAGCTCTCCTTTCCTGGAGATATGCGCCGCTGCTTCACATGTCCCAATATCCTGCAACGTACATTGAGAGCCTCTAACAGGTTCAGCAACAGATGTTGAATCCAAAGTGGCGGTGCTCACCCCTCCAGCCGAAATCTGTACAACCGTGTTTGAGCCGAAACACGGAGTTTCAGCAGCTTCAGCCGTTGTAGTGATGATTGGCTCTTCAACCCGTGTCTGTTCCGTTGAGGGGCCAGTAAGTATCCCTTCAGGCTCCGCAGGAGTATTACAGGTAGGTGAGTTAGATTGTTTGAGCCCCTGTAAGTCGCATATATTTGCATTACCCAAGAGTACCTCCTTAGAAGCGGGGATAGTTTTTGGAGGAATAGCTTGTGAGGCATAAGAAACACAGTCTGCTTCACCCCCAGCCGCCCCCCCCCCTTCTTGCCGGAGGTTTAACCGCCGTCTTGGTTACATTTCTACCAGAGTTTTTTATATCCGAGCCCGCTAGTAAAATAGGTGGTCTCAATACCTGTTTGCAGGTATTTCCTCTCTCCTGCTGCAATGACCCAGCTGACGGTAATGGTAATGACAGTATTTCGATATCCGCCCGCTCCTCTTCCATAGCAAGGCGTCCCGTCATTCATTAAAGCGGGAGTTCCAGCAGCTCCGGTGACCAGAACGATTGGGGGAAGCACAGCCGCCACTGCTGCTCGAACAGTTACAGCTGGAGGGGCCGCTGCTCCTGTTTGCTTGCTATTCCGCATTGTTCGTGGCGGATTTTTTGGAGACATTCTCCTTAGCCACCAAGTATGAGAGACAGCACGGAGATTAAGGCTAAGCCAGCCGAGCCCCGAGCTCCCAAGAAGACCTCGAATCGTCCGCCGGAAAAGCCAAACAGTGTCCGGGAGCCTTAGCATCAGTAAGAGCTGCCACCGCCGCTGCCACTCCAAGGTTCAGAAAAGCTCCAAAACCCGTTTGATTTGATTTCTTTTTGCTCCTCGGAAAGCCCCACTGTCTTCCTGAGTTTAAGCGTGACGTCCAATTACAGCCTCTCCATCACAAACATTTCGCCAGAGGAGGGAAAAGAGAGGAGCCTCCAGGTGAGCTACTCGGCACAGATCCTCACTCCGCCATCTTGGATCTCCGTCAACGTCGATTTTTAGCTCTGACACCTGGGTACACTCAAGTCAGGGTAGATCCACCAGCCTTATGTATATTTGTAAATTACAGTGTAGCATTAAGTAGTATGTGTAATAAATGTATTTTTCCTTTTCTAAAGAAAAAGCACAGACTGAACCATCATTTATTGATTATTATTGTGTGCCAGCAAATGGGGATTACATGCCCACACCACCTCCCCTGAGTGGGCCTTGAAGTGCACTGCTTTGCTACCCTGAGAGAGTCCAGCGCTACAATGTGGTGTTGGGTTCCCAGTGAAGGGGTGAATGTGGACTCATTACATGTGCAAGCCACACAAGTAACAGCCTGTTTTCTTACACAGATCAATCAAGGGTTTATTAGAGGGTGACAAACGAGTGATAGCATAAATAAGGTGCTACATCTCTTACGGATATTGTAGGGTTGACTGAAGATTTACAGGAGACATATTAACAGGAGGAGCTCTATGGAGATGCTTAAAATTTGGATCATAGCAGCTACCACTTACCAACGGCTTAAGATAAAGAGTTAATGGACCGTGATGGGGAAAGGCTAACATACAACAGATGTATTCATTGCTGTTTATGCTGTAACACCTCGCAGAGCATATCAGAGAAAACTAAGAGGCTAAGTGGGTCAAATTGGGAAAAAATACATTTAAGACTACGATGTCTGCGGATGAGATCTCATACAGAACCTAGCTCCTCTATCATGAAGTTATTTAAAAAATCAGGTGTTTGTAGCTTAAGAATACCAATGAGTTGGAGGGATTAGCACTAACATTAGCCACAAAAGGTTAAGATGATTGCAGTTTGCCACCTCACTGAGGAAGCATGGTGTTGAAAATAACAAAGGACTGGAATGAGGCCCAAGTAATTACCAGTGGCCGAGATTGATTCAAGCATTCCACCTATCATTTTTTGTAGACTCCAGTGTAACGCCCTAGGTGCGAAGGGCCTGTGAACACTGTCCCACTGGAACAAAGCTACACCTGGCTGAAAAGGGCAGCATTAGTCTTGTTTGGTTCAGGAGGACATGATCTAGCTGTACGAGCAGGACCTTTTGAAGCAGGGTCAAGGCTAATGTGCATATGGGCAGGTCCAAACTGAGGTGGCGTGATGAGCTAAATAATAAAGAACTGGAATGCAGCCACAGTAATTACTGGTGGATAAAATTTAAAGCATTCCACCCATCATTTTTTTGTATGTCGCATTCAAGAGGACCAAGGTGGCCACTCAATATTGGAGGTGGAGCTGGTGACAGCCTGCAGGAAACCATGCACAGGATTCTGAAGATCTGCACAGGACTGTAAAATGGTATATTAATATCTGGTATCACCACAAGACCTTGTGGATGGGGAGGAGAGCAGTGATTAATATGTTGTTTTTCTGCCAAATATCCTCTATATTTTTCAGACACTTACTTTAAAACTTCCTTCAAAACTATGGAGAGATTACATCTGCAAGCTGCAGGAACTATGCAACTTCTGCAAATAAGAAGGAAAACAAAGAGGATAGGGGGTGATCACAGCTCTTGAAGCCAAGGGCGTTGCATCAGGCTTAATACACAAGTACTGCCAGGAGCAACCAGGGGCTAACGGTTTTCAAGATCTGCTTGAGACGGCAGACAAACTTTGCTCACCCTCCGCATGTATGGGATCCTCACCTCTTTCAGGGAGATAGAAGTTTCATGTAGTCAGGGAGACCGAACTGGTGGAGCAGATTGACAATGAGCAATGGAGGGACACCCTCCTAAGTATGAATAACTTTGCACCAGACGCCTGAGCAAGAATCTGTGTTTATGATTTTATACTGGTGGCACTTGAGACAAGAGCAGTTACACACCATTGATAGATCTCGATTGCCTTTCTGGTGGAGGTGAGCAGAGCACACTGTGTTGCCCTGTTTGACAAAGTTTTTATGAAGGTATAGTGGGCCAGATGTATGACCATTGAATATTGCGAGTCGCAAATTGCGACAAATTGTGAGTCACAATTTGCGAGTCACAAAATTCAATGTACAACAGTGTCTCAGACACTGCGATTCCCAATGGGGTTCGCAAATTGCATGCCTCATGAATATTAATGAGGCTGTCACAATTTGCGATATCATTGGGAATGGCTGGCACTGCCAGGGATGGTGGCCTGCTGGGGTTAGCAGACCACAATGCCTGGGACTACTTTGTCAATAAAGCAGTGTTTAGGTCTCGCGACCTGCGTTGCACTGCGCAGCAGTGCTCGCGCAGGCGAGAGTCCTTTTGTCCGGGGTCCAGAAATCGACCCTGGAATCGCACACGCTTGTGCGTATGCGATTCCTTTTGTGCGACCCCATTGGCCTTTGCGTGCGTCTTTTATAAAAGACTGCACGCAATTGGCCAAAGGCGGGCGCGTTGCTCCGCCCACGGCCTATTGGTGTCTATTACGCGCTTGGTGCGCGTAATAGACACCAATAGGCCATGTGGTTTCAATTATCGTGCCCAGACACGGGCGCAATAATTGAAAGCACGTCTCGCTGTGGCGCGCGCGCACCACTCGTTATTACTGGCAGCAGAGAAGACGCTTCCAGTGAATTAGGCATTCATCTTTGTCACTGTCATTCGGGGGACTCTGAGGAGGCAGCGGATTAACCCTCGCATGGGCGGGGGCTGCCATTGGTGGCTGCAAAGAGCAGGGCTTCGATGGATGTGGTGGAACCTACCCACCTTCATGGATAAACCTCGGAGCTGAAGCGGAGCTCGAGACCGCGAGAGGTAAGGCACTGGGACAGCGTCGACTCTGTCACTCAGTGTTGCTGAAAGACCAACAGAGACAGACATGAAGAAAGAGGGTCAGGGTTTGAATCTGTCCAGTGCTGATCAAGGCCCTCTTAGGGGTCAAACAATATGACCGCCTCCTCTCCAGGCTACATCACAATCAAAGGTTGGTTCACCACTTCCCACCATGCAGACTTTACGACCCTGTCTCCCTATTCACTGGACGGGTCTGGTTTTTTCTTTTTACCAGCAGCATTTTGCATGCTGCAATTATTAAAGCTATACTTAAAAATTGTGAAATAAAACCCAAGCGATGCCAAATACATAGTTTGCTGGTTACAAAGGTCAAAACTAGCAAAAGGTGCCACATATCCTGGGCCACTTGGCAGTAATGCACATGGACAAATTAATGGAAATGAAAAAGAAAAAAAACTTTCCTCTTTACGATTTTGACTGGGTGGCGTTTATGTTGCTTTAGAGTTTTTTTTGTGTTGGACCAAATTGTGAGAAGAAAATTGAAAATGTGTGCCTTTGGTGAATAGTTCTTATTTTGTTGTTTACAGTGCTCATCTCAATTCTTTTAATAGCAAATGTCTACATTTCAGTGCAGACACGACAGGTTCCTGCAGTAAATCATTGTAAAGGGAATTGTCGAAGATACGAGGCACATTGACTCTGTTTATATTGTCAGACAGCGTATTACTTGCCTTGCACAATGTGGTGAAGATCAGACATCATTCCAACAGTGCTTCATTGAAAGCATAAAGTACCATTTTAGCTTGACAATGGAGCTAAACTCCATTCCTGAAGCATCCTCTTGCCCACTCTCTTGCTTAATTAATTATGACGCCAGAAACTCCACATAGCACACCTTGAAGTAGGAATACTTCAAGTGGCATTCATAGAGCTAAAATTATAAAATAAAAGAAAAACGTGATTGTCCATGTGTCCGTGGTATAAGAGCGTTGAATCTCTTTCAGTTAGTCAGCTAGGGCATTCCCAAGAAAAGAACACAGCAAGCATTTGCAATGCAATAGGTCTCGCATTTACGTGAGTTTGAGCTATTGACATTGCAAATAATAATGCCTTTTGTTTTTGTTTTAAAAAACATAAAAGGCATTGTTATTTACAATGCCAATAGCTTAAACTTGCGTAAAAGCGAGACCTATTGCATTGCAAATGCTTGCTTTTAATGCAGCCACTTTTCATTATAGGAAAACGGGCTGCATTTAAAAAAGAAAAAATGAAACTTTTCAGTTTAATTTTTTAAGGGCAAGCAGTGGTCCCTGGGACCACTGCCTGCTCTTAAAAAATATTTGCACATCCATTCACAAAGGGGAAGGGGTCAGTGCTTTACCACCCTTCTGAGAAGGGTGGTAAACTGCGAGTGTTTTGCGACTGCAACTGTGGTCACAAAACAATCGTACATTGGGTTAGGACTCGCTATTAGGAAGGAACACCCTTGGCACGCCCCTTAGCGAGTCGCTAACCCTATTTTGCGAGTCGCTAATAGGTTAGCGACTCACAATATAGGGTTAGTACATTGGGCTGACCTATTTTGCAGTCGCAATTTCCCTTTGCAACCTCAAATAACGGTCGTACATCTGGCCCTAGATGAAGTACATAAAGTGACTAGAGCTCAATTGGTAGGTAGTCTGGAGAAGGTGCTACTGTGCTGTCCGTCTATGGTAGAGCGCTCACTAAACTAAGGTACAGGTAAAATCAATTCATATGTTCATGGCTGCCAAAATATTAATTTTAGCCAAGTGGGGGACAGTTCTGTTCCACATCTCTGGATATGTAGTTGCAGCGGATCTGGAATTAACAAAGAATGTATCAGCTTGCACACTGCACTTTGTTAAGGAACAATGATTATAACAGTGCAGATTCCGCTGAATACATACCTTGCAATAGGATTCAGGGATCTGAGATTGAGACTGCCATAAATTATAGAGGGATACTAACTGGAGGTGGGGAGGGACATCTGAGGATGACACAAAAATGTATCTAAACCCTGGAGGCAGATGCTAGGGGTCCGCTATGGAACTCTGAAATTCTGGAACAGGTTAGAATGGGCTGAGGAAAAGACAAAGGGATGCTGAAAGTTGGTGTGACTGATTTGTTGCTACAGTAACTTTTGGACAGGTCAAATTACAAATGAGTTTTCCAGGTGGGAACATAACCTGACTGTAGTACATTTATGAAATAAAAAACACTGAAACCAAAAGTGCTCGAATCGAACAGAGGCTTTTAGTTGACCTTTAAAATGTCATTCCTGAACTGGGAAGTTTTCGGCATGAGGACAAAGTATCTCATGATTAGTGTCTCAGGATCAAAATTAATTCCTGCAAGGGTTTTGAAAATTCTGTACATCAACCTAAAATCTGGCAATGACGAGACAGTATTACTATTCCAAAACGCAAGCCATTTTATTTTGGTCAGATTGGCAAGTGCACTGTGTTAACTCTTAAGCACTGATTATTTGAATTGGGAAACGTGTAATGAGAGAACACAATTAAGGATAATTAGAATAGGACTACCTGGAGCCATGCATTTTGATTCCCAAGTCTATGCCGAATAGCCAAGCCTTCAGCTGCCTATGAAACATGAGGAAGCTGGATTGAATGCAGACAGCAAGAACAAGAGCTGTTGTAGCAAAATTCTACAATTGATTCTGTCTAGACAATCAATCAGTGGTGTGAGGATTATAAACACACTTTGTGTGTACTGTACCGATACACAACAGCTCTGAAATAAATGTATAAATGCATTTAGTTGAAGCGTAACCATATGGCATATTAGTTTAAGCTATGCACAACAAAGGTCACTGCCTGGAAAAAAACCTTGAGAGCAAGAAGGAACATGCTACTTAGCCAGTATGCATCTGTTCTTGGCTTATTATAAAGCTGTAGATTCATATGTGATAGGCTAGATCGCCATCTGGTGTTGGGCCCGGATGTTTACACTTTGTTTTTCTTCAGAGAAGTCTTTGTAGTCACAAGGTAGGTGACCCCTCCCTTTGGTGAAAGTACGCATGGTCATCGACTCCATCCCCAGATTACTTTGCCGTGAGGGTTGATGGTGGAGTTAGTAAGAGTAGAAAGAGATGTCCATATATAGTGTATCTAGGTAAGATAATACTGCAACAGATAAAGGTACCCGGGGAGGCTGGTGGGTGCATATTACTCTACAGCTTTATATGCCAAGAACAGATGCAGACTGGGTAAGTAGCATTTTCCGTTCGAGGCATATGAGCTGTAGATTATATGCGTTAGCATAGACTATATAACAGTTATCTTCCTAGCGGTGGTTAACCTGTATCTGTTGCAGTAGTTTGAAATAGTGTTCTTAAAACTGCCTGGCCCACGCTAGCTTGTTGTTTTGCTAACACATCTACACAATACTGCTTTGTGAATGTGTGTGGTGTAGACCATGTTGCAGCCTTGTAGATGTCATTTAAGGGTATGTTCCCTAAGAATGC
Source organism: Triturus cristatus (assembly GCF_964204655.1). Taxonomy (NCBI): domain Eukaryota; kingdom Metazoa; phylum Chordata; class Amphibia; order Caudata; family Salamandridae; genus Triturus; species Triturus cristatus. The sequence continues at coordinate 88,888,057 of NC_140586.1, forward strand.
CATAGAAGTCCCTAGCTTGCGTGTAGAATGGGCTCTAGGGGGAATTGCTAATGTGCGTTTAGCTTTAAGGTAGCATATTTGCATGCACTTAACTATCCAAGGTGCAATACCTGATTTTGAAATGGGATGCTTTATGGGGTGGGGGAAAAACAAAAAAGATTTGTTTGGTTAATGTGTGAAGAGCACGTTCTGCTACTGAGTCTGGTTGAGGAAAAAACATGGGTAACTCAGACTATAAGGAAGGCTACCTTCCAAGTCAGAAACTGTAGTTCGCATTTGTGCAAAGGGTCAAATGGCAGGCCCATGAGTCTTGTAAGGACTATATTAATATTCCACATGGGAGAAGGTGGAAGTCTAGGAGGAATGATTCTTTTGAGTCCTTCCATAAAGGCTTTGATAGCGGGTACACGAAACAAGGGCAAGTGTTGTTTGTTTTGTAGGTAAGCCGCTATTGCGGCAAGATGCAATTTTATTGATGTACATGCTAAGTTATCCCTTTGTAGGTGTAACAGATAGCAAATGATGTTTTGAATTGAAGAATCAAGCGGATTGATTTGTTATTACAATAAATTACAAATCATTTCCATTTTGCTGCGTAGCATGCTCTTGTGGTAGGGCGTCTAGCCTCTCTAATGACGTTCATGCAGTCTGGCGGGAGATTAAGGTTGCCAAACTCTATGATTTCAGGTGCCAGATCGCAAGGTTGAGTTGACTGGGATCTGGATGCCTTATCTCTCCATGGTTCTGAGTGAGAAGCTTGGGGGAGAGGTGTAGTTTTTGATGAGGAACTACTGATAGTTCCAACAGTGTTGTGAACCATGGTTGTCGAGCCCATGTGGGAGCAACTAGGATCATTGTGTGGGAATGTTGCTTGAGCTTCCAAACCACTAATGGAATTAGCGGGAGAGGTGGAAAAGCATAAGCAAATATCCCTGACCAATTGATCCATAGCGCATTACCTTTGGACAATGGGTGTGGCTACCTGGACGTGAAGTTTGGGCATTTTACGTTGAGGTGTGTGTTGAACAGACCTATCTCTGGGTAGCCGACATTTGGAAAAATGGGAGAAGAACTTGAGGGTGTAGTTCCCCTTCGTGGATCTGTTGTTTTTGACGACTAAACAGATCTGCACTTTGATTGTTTACTCCTGGGAGATGATCTGTAAGTAGATATATTTTTTGAGGTATGGCCCATCTCTATATGCTTTGAGCTAGGTGTTAAAGCTATTGAGAGTGTGTCTCTCCCTGTTTTTGTATGTAGTACATCGCTGTTATGTTGTCTGTACGAACTAGGACAGCTTTGCCTACTTGATGCATCTGAAAAGCTTTGAGTGCTAGAAAAATTGCTAGCAGCTTCAGATGGTTTATGTGGAGTTGTCTTTGTTGTACAGTCCACATGCACCGAATGGTATGTTTTTGAAGATGAGCTCCCCAACCAGTGAGGGATGCGTCTGCTGTGAGCACTATCTGTGGAACCGGGTCGATGAATGGCCGCCTCTTGGAAAGGTTTTGTGTATTCCACCATTGCAGAGAGCGAGGAGTGTGGCCGCCCACCAACACCAGATCGGTTAACTGACCTTGAGCCTGGTTCCACTGACGTGCTAAGCATTCTTGTAGGGGACGCATTTGAAGTCTTGCGTAAGAAACAATTTGAATGTAAGATGCCATCATTCCGATCAACTGCATAAACACCTGTGCTGGTAGGGAGTGCTGTGGTTGAAACTGTGATATTAGGGTTTGCATGCTGCGTATTCTGACTGGGTTGGGGAGCGCTAGAGCTTTGCAAGTGTCTATTATGGCTCCTAGGTACGCCTGCGTATTGGAGGATTGAAGATGAGACTTGGTGAGGTTGACAGTGAACCTCAAGTCGTGAAGCAGCTGAACTGTCTTGTGAGTGTGGTGTATGCAGCTGTGTCGCGACTTGGATTTTAATAGCTAGTCGTCTAAGTAAGGGAAGACGTGAATGTGTTGTCTTCTTAAATGAGCTGCGACTACTGCTAGACACTTGGTGAAGACTCTTGGTGCTGTAGTTACCCCGAATGGGAGGACTTTGGATTGGTAATGGTGTCCGTCCACCACAAACCTGAGATATTTCCTGTGAGCTGGCTGAATGGGAATATGAAAATAGGCGTCTTTAAATCAAATGTGGAAAATAAGTCGCCTTGCTGAAGTAATGGGAGCACCTGCTGAAGGGTTATCATGTGGAAGTGGTCCGATTGAATGTAGAGGTTTAGTTGTCTTGGGTCCAATATGGGCCTGAGGGAGCAGTCTTTTTTCAGAATCAAAAAGTATAGGGAGTACACTCCCGTCCCTTGATGACGTAATGGTGCCGGTTCTATTGCATGTTTGTCTAACAGAGAGAGGACTTCTTGTTTTAACAGGGTGAGATGTTCTGGTGACATTGCACGCTGTCTCGGAAGGACTGTTGGTGGAGAACTAGTAATGTTGGATAATTTGTATTACCCACTTGTCTGAGGTGATTGAGTTCCAGACAGGTAGGAACTGTGAGAGACGTCCCCAGATAGGAGTGAAATGATCAGGGGTAATGGAGGGAGGTCACTGTTTATTGGCAGGGGAAGTGCGGATGGAGTTACCTCTGCCTCTTCCCTTGTTATTATTTCCTCTGTAACCTCCTTGAAAATATCCTCTGGAGGAGTTGGATTGGTTGTTATTTTTGTAAGAGGAGGAGGGATTTTCTGACGACAGTGTTTCTGAGCCAACCCTGTACAAGAAGCGACTAAAAGGAACCCCTGCTAGAAGTGAATTGTAGGGCTCCCATGGATTTTGCAGTTTTGGTGTCTTTCTTCATTGTTTCTAATGAAGTATCTACTGATGGCCTGAAAAGATGCTCTTTATCAAAGGGCTGATTAAGTATGGAGGATTGTACCTCCTGCTTGAATCCAGAGATGCGAAACCAAGCGTGTCTTCGCAAAAGTATGCTAGTGTTAATAGCACGAGAAGCTGTGTCTGCTGCAACTAGGGCGTATTTTATGGAAGTGTTGGTGATGAGCTTCCCTTCTTGAATGAGGTCGTTAGCTTTAGTTTTATACTCCTCTGGTAAATGTTGCATGAGTTTTTCCATCTCATCGTAGTGTGCCCTATCGCAGCGTGCCAACAGACCCTGAGCATTGGCAATACGCTAATAATTGGCGGCTTGTGAATCTACTCTCTTGCCAGAGGCATCAATAAGTTTAGACTCCTTATCCGGAGGAGGGTCGTCGCCTGTAGTTTGAGAGTTAGTTTTGCTGGTGTTAGACACAACAAGAGAGTCTAATGGTAACTGACCTTTTATGTATACAAGGTCTGTAGGAGTGGGCTTGTATTTTTAATCCACCGTAGGGGTTAATATCCTTGCTCTAACTGGGTCTTCGAATATCTCGTCGGTATGTTTTAACATGCCCTTGAGCATGGGTAAAGTGTTAGTAGACCTCTGTGAGTGTGTGAATGTTTTTACCAGGAAATCTTCTTCTAGAGGGCCTGTATGTAGTTCCACCCCGTGATATTGGGCAACCCCGTTGATAAGTTGTGTAAAGCCCATGTTTTCATCAGGTGGGGAAGGTCTGGAGGGATACAAGTCCGGGTCATTAGGTTGGTCTGGATCCTTATTATAATCATCCCAGGGATCAGTGTCATGTGGTATGTCTGGATTGTGAGGGATACGATGAGCATCATCCCTTTCCCATCCCCATCCGTAAAATCGTCATCCTGCGTGTCAGGTGACATTGGAGGTGGTGAATTTGCTGGTTTAATGTTCGGAATAGGAGGAGGAGATGGAGGTATGTAATGGGGGGGGAGGGTTAGTTCCCATATCTTTTTTTTTTCGTCAGAGGTATAGGGTCATCTTGTGGGAGGTCTAACTTTCGTTTCTTAGGAAGAGTAGCCAGAAGGTGTCCAGTTTTTGGATCAATACGAAGTCTTTTTTGTTTTGGATCCAGAGGTGTGTCTTCGGATGGAAGTTCTTTGGAAGGGGTAACTGTCCCTTTCGGACTGGATTTCGGCATCGAGGATTTGGGCTCAGTGTATTTTTGAATCCGAACGCTTAGTTTGGGCCGTTTTAGACTGTGGAGTCTTCGGAGTGGTACGTTTCGACTCTGAAATCTTTGGCGCGGAGGTTGTGGGCTCCGAGCTTTTAGGTGTAGAGCGTTCCGTCTCCGAGGCTTTAGGCTTGGATGACCTTGTTTCCGAGGGTTTTGTCTCTGAGGTTTCCGGTGTCGAAGAGATTTTCGGTGCCGGCGGCATGGGAAGTGGCACATGTTTGTCCTTATGCTTCGGTGCCGAAGGTGTTGGTTTGGCACCGGACTGGGGCTAGCTCGAGCCCAAGCCGAAAGGCTTGTGTTTTTGTTTCATAGCCGGGCTGGATGGCGGGGCATCTGAAACTCTTTCTCGGTGTTGGCCCGAGGGCGATACCGGAACCTTATTTTTTGTTTTAGTGGGTACATGGGGATCTGTACTCACAGTACGTTGACCTGGGGTGAAGTTCAGGCCTTCCTCCATGTCGGAGTTGGCTTCGGACATGGAGACCAGTTCTTCTTCTTTGGTTTGTGCAGCAGGACTGTGTTCTTCTTCTTCGCTGAAGATGTCCGGTACGGAGACGCTGCTGCGTTGCATCTCGTGGTGTAGAGACTGACGATCACGGATGGTCTTCTTCGATTGGAATGATCGACAGGCTTCGCAGGATTTTTCTTCATGATCCGGGGATAAGCACATGTTGCAGAGCTCGTGCAAGTCGGTGCGTGGAAACTTAGCACGACACCCGGGACATAGTTTGAAAGGAGTCCGTTCCATCGATTGCTGGCGTGGTCGGCACGGGTAGGCCCGCCTCGAAGTTCCCGCCCTAAGGTTTTTACTGTGTACACAATACACGTGGAATGGGAAACGCGAAAGACAATACCGTCGAGGGTAGAGGATTGCGTGTCGAAGGGGATTGAAAACTATAGCGAACCGGAGCGCAGCAATACACATCCAAACCCGATGGGGGAAAAAAACAATCTGGGGATGGAGTCAATGACCCTGCGCACTATCACCAAAGGGAGGCGTCACCTACCTCGTGACTACAAAGACTTCTCCGAAGAAAATTAAAGTGCAAACATCTGGGCCCAACACCAGATGGCGATCAATGCAAACGCATATGATCTACAGCTCATATGCCTCGAACCTTTGGTGTACAAGAGTTATTACCAGGGAGCAGACCCAGGCATATTAAATCTGCACTTCTAGCAACCAAAGAGACAGTGAGCTGCCAGGCTCCACCAAGGAGGAGTTTCTTGGGGTTATCACTCAACAGATAAAGGAGAAGCAAGGCTACAGATACTTACGGCAGTCCGCGTGGGAAACACACAGTCGAACATGTCACATCCGAGGGCCACACAAACCACTAAGTCAGTTGCGTACCTGAAGAAGCAACATGAAGAAAGAAAACGCATTACAAGTTCTGCTCCTTAGGCAGATGAGCTATATCATTTTAAACAACTCTATACATGTTTTTAAACCTTGCTGTATCTTAAATGCTGCTCCTACATCATTATCCCCATTCCTGCCCATAAGAATACATGATGCAGGCAGTTTTGCTTTGATGGACAGGCACCACAAATTATTGGTGGAGAGTTCTTGTATCAACATGTAGGTGAAACCAGAGGCAGCTTAGGTCAGGTTAAACAGATATAGCCAAAAGCATTTTTGGTTTCTGCCCAATAAACAATACTGATTTTAAGTGTCTAGCAGGACAACAGGATAGTGAAGCAGTTACGACAAAGCCTTTCAAAGGCAGTAGCCAAACGTTTCGCATTGTCATTGCTTGTGGGTGATGCCGAAAAGCCTCAGCAGCAGCAAAAAAATAATAATAAAAATTGTTTCTGATACTAAATAGCATTGGCATAAAAAAGCCAAATCAGCATCATGATGTAGGAAGGGGTCCCTGAATCAGAAACCCGGTTTTGTTAACACACCGATTTTTAAGAAACACTAGGGTCCGACATAAAAACCTCAACAATGTCGCCATGAGGGGCCAAATAGAAACATGGGAAGTCATTGCCTTGCCACTCTTGTATTTGTTTGTTTATGCCGTCATGAGTTCACCCTTCTACTGTGGGTTGCCAATACCCCCATTTTGTCGTACATATTATGAAACATGAGGGGAAAAAACACTTCAGAGTAACCCGCATGTCTGGCTGCACACTCCCTTGGTACAATGTCTACCATAAACGCGATTGCATGTACCATTAGTAAATACTTGCCCAGACCTGGTTTACTTTATTTTTAATATTATTATTAGTTTTTTCATTATACGCTCGTACAACAGGAAGCTTTTTCGGTGAGCGCTCCAGTCTATTATGCTCTGTATACGCTATCCAGCTAGTCCACATTTTACACTCGGATGGTTTAAAGTGTTAGGAAGAGGTAGTGTCCTTTTAGTTAGCGCACTAGTATTTTTCCCTTCTAGGGCTATACAACAGGCACCCTTGAGCAACAGGAAGTGAGGAACAAACACCCTCGAGCAACAGGAAGTGAGGAACAAACACATTCAGCCGGAGGTGCCATTCTAGGTCACCATCTTGGATTTTCTGACGGTTTAGTGTTTGTACCAATTAGTGCAGTTTTTTCGCAGCAAAACTCGCAGCAAAACTACCAATTATGCTCAGTATTTAAGGACACTGCCCACACTGGCTCAATGTTCCACGGAGCCGCTGAGAGGCAGTGTCCTGGTGAGGAGGTAACCTTGATATTGTAAGTACGGCACAGCAGATTTGCAACAGTGAAACGCTGCTCAATTAGGAAGGATCTCCAAACCAACAGCTTTTCTTTTCCCTTTTCATTTTCTTCTAACAGTGTGTGACTATAGGTACCCCTTCCCTCCCGTTTTGAAAGCTCATGGGGAATTATCTGGGCGATATAAGAGTACGTGAACAGCCTAAACTTTGGAGGCTTCTTGATCTGTCACTAAACTGTTTTTTGAAGGAGAGATATATTTAACAGATACTCTCAGTTCTACTTATCATATGGATACGCACACCACGCGGTCCTTAGATATAGAGTGTGTGTTTTATGTTTGTGTGTGTATGTTTTTGTATTGTACCATCTCGCCTGGCATAACACAGCACTTATTCCCAATTATAACGGATAAAGATAAGAAAAATATATCACAGAAATATATCACTATTCTTTACAGGTCAACACCACATATGATGCAGTTTGGATGTGTCAGGTTATTTTAACTTTTTTTATTCTTCCAGAACCCATTCAGCAATATACCTACTGGGGTATAATATACTGTGCATGTTAATTTTATGTGCACCACTTAGTTAGGATTACATGTAAATACACAGTTGTTTTGATTTGAGTGTAGAAGGGATCTCTTCTAGGTCCTGATGAGAAGGCAGGGGAGGGCTTCGAAACATATTGACACAGGAGACACTGCTCATTAAAGCATAGTATCTCCATCTCATTCCCCACTTTTAACGATACCAGCTCAAAGGAACATGAACATTTATTTTTTCCACTGAGCCAGGTATTTTTTAATTTTTCACCATTCACCATTCACTCACTTCTGACCCTTCCACTCACACTCCTACACCACACATAGTATTGTTTTTCATAACCTGTGCTCCCACGTAGTCATAGGTCGCAGCACGCCCGTCCCGCAGCGGGGCAGGAAGACCCCGATGATGAAGCATGCCACCAAGGGTCCTTTTGGTGGGTGAGGGGTATTTGAACAAAGCTGTGTGCTTCCAACAAACGTAGTCTGGAGGAACACTTCTATACTTTCCCATAAGGGTGAATCCATTTGTTTTTTTAAGTAAATGAGATAGACAAGAAATCCAACCAATCATTAGCAGAGGGCTGATCTTAAACCAACTCTAAGAAGTGGCACTGAACATATGTCTTTTAATAATAGACCGCAAAAAGCGGCCCACAAGCGAAACCTCAAAGACACCCCCAGAGAAATCAGTAAGACACACAAAAAATATAAATACAACAGCAGCTCCTCAGATTTAAGATACAATGTAAAAAGCATTATTTGGACAAATGGCTGGTCATACCCTACTCCCATGAGATAACGGGGCTTCTCGCGAGGCAAGTGATCCGTGCTGAGCGTCACCATCTTCCAAAAGTGATCCTTTTCTTCTCCTCCGCTCAGGCCACCAATGGCAAATCCAGGCACATCACGCTTTGTCATCTCTGCAAATAATAAAGCTGATTGTACTCTAAAGCCATGTGCTCTCCACAGATGTTGCTTAGTTTTCGCCAGTGGTTGAAGGTGGTGGCCAACAGCACTCATATATTGAGGACTGGGACACATTTTTCATCAGCAAACTTTGACCAGAAGCAAAAAAGAGAAAGGTAGAAAAGGGAAAAAAGGAGGAAGAAAAAGATAAGAAAGGAGTGACCAAGGAAGAAAGCAGGGATGAAGAACCTACACTGGTAAGATGGCGAGAAAGGAACTAAAGGATGTTGGAAGAAAGAGCCAGGAGTTGAAATCAAGACTGGGATGCCTTGCTATTTGGTTATGAAGCAGAGAACTGTGGGTAGTTACTAGTTTAGGTGGAGAGCAGCTCCTGTATAGAGCACCCTACAATACCAGCGACACTCTGAAGCACCTCAAATGTCTCTTTTTCTAGCCAAGTTTTTAAGCATAGGATTAGCACAGTGCCAAGCTAGAAAGGGACAAAGTATTTTGCCATTTCTACAGCAAAGTCTTTAAACATAGGATTAGCACAGCTCCATCCACATTACCTCTAAGTAACTATAATTTTTGCCGTAAGGTAACTATAACTGGCTCCCCAGCCATGCATTGCTAATGACCCCACATATTACATCACTTATGACACCTTCTAGAACATCACTGGTAATATCACTGCAACATTTGCTGTAAAGGTATTGATGAAAAAACTTTGCATTGCGGGGGCCCAAGTTATAGTTAACTTAGGGCACGAGTTATAGTTACTTTAAATAACTAACTAGAACTGCTGAATTTCTATGCTTTTGTGTGTGTAAAATCTGAACCTAACTATAATGTCCCAGTAACCTTTGTTTTTTTAATGAACATATATACACACACACACACACACACACAGATCGAAAAAGGCTGCTGTGACAGTCGAAACGCGTCTCTTCAGTCGTGGGAGGGCCGATGAAAACAAATATATATATATATTATATATATATATATATATGTATTCCCAACACAATCCTCTCCCAAGGAAGACAACGCCATGTGCGATTGCCAATGTTCTTTATTGTCAAGCCGCCATTGAACACGTTTCGGCTTATCCCAGCCTTGTTCACCAATGGCGAGGCGGCATTTACGGCAGTCTTTTAACGGTGTTCATTTTGTTACGGGAAACTACTCATGTAGACAACATAGATGACAGACCTGTAGTTTTTCAACATTTTCTGCTCAATAGCATTACAAAACGATACGCATCCACAATCTTTAACAATTTGTATCTCAAAACAAGCTCTCCTTAATAGGATACTTGCGAAACCAATTTAATAATAATTTCATAAAAATTACAGTTTATACCTGAACCGGGCTCGTATCAATAGCATACTTTCAAAAACAACTTTTAAAATAATTGCATAAAAGTTATCTAGTGGGGGCGTGGCCAGGCGCCGACAGCGATGGCCGCCTAGTTCGTGAGCTCCGTTGAGCTACCTGTGCTGCCCGCATAATCCGCCCAAATATCCGACCTGCAGGCACCAGAGCAGCCGCGCCGCCTTCCTGAAGGGGGGCGCGCTCGGCAGAGGCCAGCAGGCGCGCCCGGCGAAAGAGGGGGCGATCGGTGGCCGCATCGGCTGGTGCGGCGCCGGCATCCGCAACCGGCTGGAGCCTGAGGCACGGGCCGGCCGAAACTCGAGGTCCCGGCTTGAGGCCTGTATCGCCTGCGGGGCCGCGGCGTGGATCGCGATCGCGGGAGGCAGCCGGACTACTGCGGGAGAGAGTGAGGCCTGGATACTGTGCTGCGGAGGGGCCGAGCCTATGGAGATCCGGCGGGGGAGGTTTGCCTCTGCGGCGCTGAGCCCGGACGCGGAGCGAGGCACGTGGCAGGCCCGGCTCTGGAGGTGGGGCCGTGCATCGGCGGAGGCAACGCTCCGGACTGGGAGCGGCGAGGAGAGTGCCGTGGCCCTGGCGCTCGGGCCCTGAAGAGCTCCGAGACCGTGGAACAAGGCTGTGACAGAGGCGGAAAACGGAGACAGCAGGGTCGCTGCGGGGGTGAGGCCTGCACTGGACCCAACGAATGAGGAGCCCACACCCGAGAGGACGCAGTGCCGGGCGGGCAGGCGGAGACGAGAGTGAGTAGGCCCTGGCACACGAACTCGGTGGGCAGCTGCGACGCTGGGAATAAGGCTGCCGGGGAGGCAGCGAACCGCTTTGGGCGAGGCGCGACTGGAACAGCCATCCCGCAATTCAGCGCCCAACATTTGGGGGTCCCCGAGAGTGACTCACGCCGGCGGTTGGCGCGCACGAAGGGCGCGAATGGCCGACGCTCGGAGCAGGGAGGCGACTGTTGATCGAGCCACGAGTGCGACGCCGGCCGTGGAGGAGGCGACGGTGCGCTGGCCCAGGCGGTGAGGGGACACACCGCGAAGGCCGGGGCCCTGGCTTGCGCCCGGACTGGGGCACGTCTTTGACGGAGCGGCGGGCCACTGTTGCTATGCGCCCTAAGGCGGGGAAACCCTCGCAAACTAACAAGCTGGATAAGTATGCAGTGCCCACTGGTCCGGCGCTCCCCGGGGCGACGGCGGATCCCACGGCGGAGAAGGCGGAACCCTCCCTGACCTCCATCATGGCCGCCATACAGACGCTGGGAACGAACCTGGAGACCAAAATGGACAAGATCTCGATCGAGGTCAACCTACTGCGCACGGATCTCGGAAGGACTACAGAGCGGTCGAAAGCCAACGAGACGGACATTAAGGCCCTGCAGACATCAGAGAAGCGACTGGAGGGCCGCATCAATGAGCTAGTCTCTCAACACCGCCAAATGGCCCTGCGGCTTGAGGACCAAGAAGGGAGGGCGAGGCGAAGCAATATCCGCGTCGTGGGTGTGCCGGAGGGAATGGAAGGGGGCAGTGTGGAGCTCTTCCTCGAGGACCTCATCCTCCACCACTTGAAGCCCGGAAGGCTTTCGAAGCTTTTCACGATTGAGCGGGCTCACCGGGCCCCGATCCCTAAGCCCCGGCCGGGGGCCCCACCTAAGACAATCATCGCGAAGATCCTGAACTACCGGGACCGGGACGCCATCCTGCAGGAGGCCAGACGGAAAGGGGATCTCCAACGCGAGGGGGCCACCATCAGATTCTTCCCTGACTTCACGCTCCGGGTGCAGCAGGAGCGCCGCTCGTTCCTGGGCGTCAAGGCGGCGCTCAGGGAGCGAGGGATTAAATACATGATGTTCTTCCCCGCTAAACTGAAGATCATCGCAGAGGGCAAGTCGCACTTCTTCACCTCGCCGGAGGCGGTCCGGGAGTGGCTGGACGCGGCGCCGGCGGAGGGCCGCGGCGGGCGCGACCGTGACCGCCTGCCCCGGGTGGTGGAAACATCCCCTGGCTCGATGGAGAACGGAGTGGGGAGAGCGGAACAGAGCCAGGGGTCGTGGCGGTCCAGATCGAACAGTCCACGATGGGACTCTCCCCCGGACACGGCGCAGCGCTGAACATTCTGTCCACGGCAGCAGGCCGCAACGAACAGTAAAGTATGTGACCAGAACTGGGGACCTGGAGGGGCGGCAGGGAGGTGGGGTGGATGGGAATCCCTTTCCCCCACCCCCCCCCCCTCTCTTTAGTGATTTTCAATGACATTGAGCTGGTACCTAAATTGCCTTGCACATTTTATGGTGTTACACTGCGGGTAGCATAGTGTGGGCGGCGGCTGGAGTTGGCGCCGGCCTCAGTTTTTCCCTAACACAGTTTTTTCCGGGGAGGGTGGCTACTCTCTCCGGGTTGGGCTGGGCGACAGGCACTCTGCTAATTGGGGTAGTGGGTAGTTTCAGACCCGCAGAGAAGGGGGCAGGGAGGGGGGTGGGGGGCTTTGTTTGGGGGACAGTTCCAGTGGCTATAAGGGAGTTATGGCTAACGCCGGACGTTGGGCCACTTGAGTTGGCCTTAATCGTGATGTTCACAGTTGCGGGTTGCAGGGGGGGGGGGGGGGGGGGTGGATGGGAGGGGGAGGGACGGTGTATGGTTGTTATGGTCACACACTGCTGGTTGCTGGGGGACGGCGGACAGCGCCGGGGCACGGGGACGGGCGGAGATCTACAGTAGGGACTATGGCTAGGAGCGGGAGGGAGGGCCTTAGGCTCCTTAGTTGGAATGTCAATGGGCTGGGGGACGGGCTTAAGCGTACTATTGTCATGCAGTTCATCAAACGCCACCTCCCCGATGTAGTGCTTTTACAGGAAATGCACTTGATGGGAAACACGTGTCAGGCCCTCAATAGATTTGGAAATACCCTAGCGGTGCACTCCGGCTTCACCTCTGGCTCGAGGGGAGTGGGGATCCTGCTGCGTCGTTCCCTGCCCTTACAAATTGACCGCACGGAAATAGACTCCCTGGGACGATTTGTGGGCTTGTCGGGGAGGTGGGCGGGTCGCCGGGTAAACTTTGTTTCCACGTATATTCCCCCCGGGTTACAGACGCTGGCATACGCAGACATGGGTAGGCTTCTGCTCTCCTTCCCCGACGCACAGTTGCTGGTTGGGGGGGGGACTTTAACGCAGTGGCCTCCGGCACACTGGACAGGCACCCGCCTAGGGTGACCCCCCCCGGGGCAGAGGTGGTTGGCGGATTTCCTTGAGGCCTTCGGGCTTACGGACGCCTGGCGGCTGATGCACCCTGAGAGTAGACACTTCACCTTCCCTTCTGGTCCGCATCGTTCTTTCTCTCGGCTGGACTATGTCCTGACCTCCCTGCAGACAGATATGCACATCCGGGAGGCCTCGCTCCTGGCGCAGGGCATCTATGACCATTCCCCAGTGTACGTGCAGGCGGAGCTATTGGGTGGAAGGGAGTGATGTATTTTCCCCATACCCGCTTGGCGTCTCCGGAACGAGGACATGCGAAGAGAGCTGACTAGCTCCATTGAGCGCTACTTTGAGCTCAACACTGGGTCGACGAGCTCCGCAGTTACCCTGTGGGAGGCCTTCAAGGCGGTGCTGCGGGGGGAGGCCCGGTCGGCTATTGCCGGCTGCCGTAAGGAACGAGAGGCGCAGGTCGCCTCGGCTGAGGCGGACCTGCGAGCGCTTGATGAGGCCGCATGTGAGGAGGCGGAGCAGGGTGTACACCACCGGCTGCGACTTAAAACCGCGGAATACAAGGAATTGGTAACACACGCGGCCCAGGCGGCCATTCAGCACAAGGTGGGCAGGATATACGACCAGGGAGACAAGGCAGGCAAACTTATCGCGTGGTTGGAGAAAAAGCAGCGGGCCGCAACGGTGGTGCCGGAGATCAGGACGCGGGCGGGGGATACGGTAACGGAGCCCAGAGAGATTGTTGCGGAATTCGCGGAGCACTTCCGGCGGGTATACAGTAGAGGGTCGGACCGTCCGGAGGGAGACTCAGACGACTTGCTGGCGGATATTCGTATGCCCAGCCTGTCAGATGCCGACCGCGAGGATCTGGAAGCCCCTCTCACCGCGACCGAACTGGAGCGCTCGATTTAGGACCTCCGCCCGGGGAAGGCGCTGGGCCCCAACGGTCTGCCTATCGAGCTCTACAAGCTGAAGCCGGACGTCCTTGGCAGGCATCTCCTACGAATGTTCGAGGAGAGTGTAGAGGCGGGGATACTGCCGCGTGACCAGCGCGTGGCCACCATAGTGGCCATACCCAAGGAGGGGAGGCCCAGGGAGGCCTGCTCCTCGTATAGGCCGATCTCTCTACTGAACGCAGAGCCGAAAATACTTGCCAAGACTCTTGCGAACAGGTTCCACTCAGTCCTCCCCACGCTGGTCCACCCGGACCAATCCGGCTTCATGCCCCACCGTAACACGGCGCTCAATCTCCGCCGCCTGCACGGGGTACTGGGAAGGTGCCATACGATTCGGGAGGACGCGGTGGTAGTATCGCTTGATGCCACAATGGCATTCGACACACTCGAATGGCCCTATATGATGGCAGTACTCCGAAAGCTGGGCTTTGGGCCGCGCTTCATGGCATGGGTTCGCCCCCTATACACGGAGCCACTGGGGCAGGTAGTGGTTAACGGCAGGGTGTCTGAGGTGTTTGGTTTGGAGAGGGGCACCAGGCAGGGGTGCCCGCTCTCCCCTCTCCTCTTCGCGCTTTCTCTCGAGCCGCTGGCGGCGTGGATCCGACAGGACAGATGCCTCACGGGGCTACGGTGGGCGGACGGATGGGAAGACAGAATATCCCTCTACGCTGATGATATCCTCCTTTATCTTTCCCACCCGCGGAGATCTATACTGGCGGTGATGGATGTTATTGTAAGCTTCGGGAAGAATTCTGGGTTTTGCATCAATTGGGCGAAATCCGTCCTTTATGTTCTGCACGGCTACCCCCCCAGGCTGCCTGACACCTGTCCACCAGCAATCGCGGAAGAGGGCTTTAGATACCTCGGAGTGTTTGTCACGCTGGATAAAGCCCTCCGGTTTGACAGGAATCTCATGCCGCCGCTGCAACGGTTCCAGCGTGACTCAGCCTCGTGGCAACGGCTGCCGCTGTCGCTGCTGGGCCGCGCGGCCCTCTTCAAAATGATGGCCCTCCCTAGGTTTCTGTATGCGCTCCAAAACCATCCGGATCTGGTGCCTGCCTCGTATTTTGCGGCGGTGGAGGCGGCGCAGAGGGCCCTCCTATGGTCGGGAGTACCCAGAATAGCGCTGCGGAAGCTCACCCTGGGGTGGTATGATGGGGGGATCGCTCTCCCGGATATCCGCAAGTACTACTGGGCCGCCCACCTATCGGCAATAAACCAGGGGACATACTGCGACGGCAACGATCCGGGTTACGGGATGGACAGATGGTTGCTCCCGGGGGGGGAACTATGACGTTGCGTTATACTCTAGACCGGGCAAGCTCCACCTCACGGGGCCAACGAAACACTCAGTTCAAATATGGCACACCGCGCACTGGGCGCTGGGCTGAGCTAACACACTTACACTGGCCACCCCCCTGTGGGCGTCAGAGAGATTGGGCAGCCTGAGGCATACGAAGGGGTTCCGTAACTGGGTCCTCATTGGGATCTCCCGGGTGGGGGACCTTTGGGGGCCGGAGGGGGTCAGACCCTTTGCCTACCTCCAGGACACCTACGACATGGCGCGGACAGAATATTTCAGGTACCTACAGGTCCGTCACTCCCTTGAGCTAACATCCCTCCGGGGACCCGACCTCCGCAGGCCTCCCCGCTTAAGGACAGGCTGTTGGACGGCCACATGCCGGAGCATGCCTTTTCCCTCACATACAAAAAACTGATTAACAACCCCCCGACCCCCTAGACTCCCTGAAAGTGAAATGGGTGGCAGACGGGCTGGAGATTGACGATGAGGAGTGGATTATCGCGCTGGGGTCTCCTAGGGAAGTAGCGATATCAGCTAGACTCCGACTGGTGCAGCTAAAAATTTTGCACAGAGTGTATGTCTCCTGCACCAGGCTCCAGGCGATGGGGAGGGGAGGGACTGTGCCGTCGGGGGTGTGGAGAGAAAGGGTCCTTTTTTCATATTTTATGGGAGTGCCCAGGGGTGCAGCGGTACTGGAGGCGAGTGGTGTCCTGTATGGGGGAGGTGTGGGAAACTGAGATACGCACGGAGGCTAAGAGATGTTTGCTGAACATTTGGGAACCCACGGACTTGTCCCAACGGGGGAGACTATGGGTCACACTGGGACAAATGGTCGCCATAAGGAATATAGCCCGTCTATGGGGGGGATCGACCCTGCCGAAATTGAGGGACTGGCAGAACGATATGGACTGATGTATGCTACAGGAAAAGACGGTATACATGGCACGAGGGTGTCCCAGGAAATGGGAGGAGGTGTGGTCGCTTTGGAACGCATACCGAGGATATATAGTTGAGCCGCCGCGGGCCCGCCTATCCGGCCTGGAAAGTGTGGACGTAATATAGGATGCAGGCCGGCTCGGGCTGCTAGCCTGGTCTTTGGGCTGTCCTCATAAGTTTCCGGTGCTGCGCCACCCTAGATGCACTGCATGAAAGAAACCTGTCTTGTGTGACCTGTTTTTGTTCTGTTGTCTGAAAATAATAAAAAGATTTACAAAAAAAAAAAAAAGTTATCTAGTGGCACGTGCAATGTCTAAACTTTACAGTTCACAGGATTAGCACTGCATTTTCATTATCTCTGTATTTCTACATGTGTATTAGAAGCCTTTGTGGGCTATACTATTCATGCCAGACTCGCCCTAGAGTCCTTCTCAAGTACGCCTGGTATACATTTGCTCTGCGTATCAACAGGTATCGTGCACCAGTTGCCCAAAAAAAGGAGGGTTTTTTTTTTAAAGTGCAATTTGTTACATGATAATGAATAAAATTCATTTATAAAACCATTTTATAAAAACAGAAAAAATTATTAAAAATACACCAAAACAGTACCATTAGATGGGAAGTTCATACCCTTTACAGTAGTACATTAAAGATGTGTGTGCAGGTCTTCGCCTACATTCAGGCCGTTTGGGCTCTTTGCGTCGAGCTCTATTATGTATCTGGATTCAAGCTTTCTTAAGCTCTTCTCTCTATTGCCCTCCTCTCACATTTGGTTTTACTGCATCTATCACATAGTATGTGAGACCCTTTGCATCTTTGTTATGTTGCTCACCAAAATTGCGTGCGACTGGATAACTCGTCGCCATTTTTAATTGCGCACCAGTGCTGTAAAATGCGCTTATGCACTTCCAAAGCGGTGCTGCCCACATATTTGAGCCGACATGGGCATTGCAGCACATACACCGCATGATCTGTTTTACATGAGTGTTTTCCCTTTACTTTTTTAACTCTTGGATTTAGCCCTGATGAATATGTTTCTGTGTTCTTGCCATAGAGGCAAGCCTTGCATTTTGAACACTTTACAAATCCTTGCTTCCTAGTTAGCCAAGCTGTACCTCCCTGGGTTTTAGCTTTCTTCAATGTATTGCTCACTAATTCTTGTTTCATTGAGGTCGCCCTTCTGAATGTTATTTGTGGTTTTCGGGGTGCTTAGGACTGGATTGTTCCTGACCAAATACCAATATTTGTTCATGATGTTTCTTATAGAGGCTTGCTGTTTGATATATATGTTGTTACTAACCTAAAATACGTTAGAGTTGTTTGCTGTGGATCCTTTTTCCTTCTTTTTTCCAGAAAGAGCACTTGCTCTCATGGTTGTTTACACACTTTGTACAAAGCTTTAGTCACCCACTCATCTGAATAGCCTCGTGTTTTGAACCTGGATTTGAGTACTTTGATCTCTTTCCCAAATTCTGCGCTCTCACTGCAGTTACGCTTTACTCTTAGTCCCTCCCCATAAGGAATAAAGGAATACTTCTCATTAAGTTCTTTGGGAGGGAACATGTAATAATGTATTCCCGCTGTAGATTATATATATATATATATATATAGATATATAGATATATAAACAAATGAAGGGCTGAATAGCTGGTAAGGTAGCTCAGTGAATTGAGAAAGAGTGATAGGGTTTGAGAATAGCTGGCACTTCTAAAGGAGGTGAGACAACAGATTGGGGACCACCTATGCAAAATGTAGTTATATTTTTATCTGAGAAACACACAGATGTTTGCCTGGCCGACAGATATCTGTGTTAATTCTGTGTTCCTATTTAACTGACAGGCTCAAAAAGAACAGATCCTTTTCCTTGCAGAAAAAACTAAAGTAACAAAAAACAAGTCTCTCAGCAAAGGACTATGCATTAAAAAAGATACTGTCTGTAAATACTACTAATAATTAATAATAAAAATGTATACAGTAAACACCACACATCATTCGTCCGTTGGTGCTTCAACAAAAGGTGTTCACATAAATCAATGATCTCAGAAGGATAAAAATTAGAGTCAGCCATAGCGGGAATCGCACATGTGAACTGCAGGTCCCGCAAAGATTCCTGCAGCATAAGGTTATACCTGTAGCTACTATCTCTTGACTGTTTAACAAGAGGGAGCAAGCCCGGTACTTACCATCCAAACACCTTTTCCGGAGATTGGGGTCCAGACCTCCCTGAATGATTGCAAAGAGGTTTTGCTTGTTAGGGTTCTGGTTTGCAGCGATGCTTCTGTCCAACCAGCGGATAGACCTGTAAGACAAGAAGTAGGGGCAGGAGTAAATCAAAGAGTGGATCCTTAATGCGGCTGGGAGGGAACCAAAGAAGCAGAGCATTCTGACTGGGCAGGACTTGTCATGTTGAATTCATTTGCGACTCATCAGTCATTTAGATTAATCAAGGCACAAGAAAAATACATGAAAACTGCTGAAAATCTGACAATTAAACCAACGAAGAGCAAAACTCAAAAGTTAAAAAAAAAAACAGCTTCAACAAAGAACAGATAGTGAGGCTTACAATAAAACAAATACAGGAGCAGCATTAATTTAAATACTCTGAAAGAAGCAGCAAACTCGTCAAGACAACAGAGGGACATGGAAAATGAAGGAGTGATACCCAAAAGAAAGGACACATCACCAATAGCCTGATGAACAAAACGGGTAAAGAAAAAAACAAAAAGAGAACCAATCAACAAAGGTAGCAAATCTTATAGCTGGCTAACCAAATGACAAAAGACACAAAATATGTACATGTATTAAGACGCAAGAGACAAATTAAATCATTTAACATAAAATCATAAAAACAATGAACTAATCAGAGAGCAGGGCTCACATTTTTCCACATACCCAGAAAAAAACGAAAATAGCTCTGGCATTAGCTGTCAGCCTTTTAGCTTTGTCAATGCTGGTTTGTTTTGTCATTTCTTTTTTTTTCTTTTTTTTTTTTACATTGCTATCGTCGGATGACCTGCCCCAATATATATACAAAAAAAGACCACCACTGGCTAAAAGCAAAACTGTTTTTTGTGTCAAAGACCACACATTGCCATAGTAATTCCTGGCATTGAAGGACATTTTGTGTGCAGATGTGTTAATTGTGAAAGAGCAGAATCTTGTCACTCTCATTGAAGTTAGCCAGTGGCTGATGTGGGCTGACCCATTGTCGCATGCTATAGGCTACAGTAGGAATAAGAAAATAAGGCTACAATAAGCTTTAGAACAAGCATTGGCAAAGCCAATAGATCTCGCCTTTGGGACACACTGGCTTTGCCAAAGGGTTTTAGCCTTGCTGCACAGCAACCCCGATGCTGTGTCAGTTGGCTGAGCTGTTTCATGTATCAAACTTGTTACTGGTGCATGAGGCACCTCTGGGAGGGGGGAGGGGGTCACAAAGTTTAAGAGTAAAGAGAAGTGCATAAAGGAAAAAACACCATGAAAAAAAACAAGCAACACGAACAGTAGGCGATTGGCGAGCTGGAATCCCCTTAATGTACACAATAGTGTCCCTCAAGAGAGACCGCATGGTGCTCATGCAAGCTTGACCCTAAAAAGCAGCTCCCACAAACAAAGCTGTGGAACAGCAAGTAATTGGGTGACGCTCCATAGGAGGGAAGGGTTCAAAACCCGAAACGGAGGGCAATCTAGCACACGATGATTACCTTAAAACAAGCATTTAAAAGTGCCTTCCAACACAAATGAAAAGCAGTGGGTGGGCAGTAAGTCCACTGATGGCAATGTCTCAGAGACACGGTCTAGAGGAGACCTAAAAAAATGAGGTACTACATTGTTTTCAGAGCCAAAGTACGGGTTTCTTGGAAAGTCTGCTCAGGCCCAAAAAAGTCGGTGATGATCATGGGCCAGGCCCGCCCAGGCTTGCAGCTGGGCTTGCCACACACGTAGGTGGAGGGCGTGATGCCACATGCATGCCGCAAGTGCTAAGTGAAAGAGGCCTTCGGATGAGACTGACCGGTCAAAACAACGCCTTGGATTGAGATTTTGGTACTGAACAAACATCCAAAACTACATAGTAATGCATTAAAATAGGGCAGAGAATGAAAGCATAACAGCTGCTACCTGGAAAAAGGTACTGGTATAAAGTGACAATGTGGACAAAATGTACAAGGCAAAGAGCGAGACCGGCATAGTGAAGAGAATAGGAAAGTGCAGGAAGGAGGTAGCGAGAGGGGAGCGAGGAAAAATAGAATGAAAAAGTCAAATAAGGGTAGATGAGAAAAGCAGTGTAGAAATATGGAAGTGAGAGCGCAAAGGGAGAGAAAATGCAGAGTGGGATGAGAGAGATGAGAGCTCAAGGAAGGGAGCTGGAAAGGTAGGGAGATGGGCAGAGAATAGAGGCAAAATGTCTGGGGTTACAGGCAGGATGGGAGAAAAGAACAACAGGGTAATGGGAAAGGAGAGTAGGTGTGAGGAGACAAAAGGACAGGAGGAAGAAACAGGAGGATGAGACAAAGAAGTGCAGGGAAGAAAAAGATGGGGAGAAACAGAAGGGTAAGGGTGAGACAGAAGGGAAGGGGGAGAGAAAGAAAGGTATGAGAGAAGCAAAAGGGCAGGGGAACGGCAGGGAGAAACAGAAGGTTTGGGGTAGAGCAGAGCACAGGTGAAGACAGGAAGGCAGGGACAGAAACAGAAGGTCAAGGGGAGAAACAGAAGGGCAGGGATAGAGACATGCACGGGTAAAGACAGGGGGAGAAACAGAAGGTCGAGGAAATAAATAGAAAGGCTGGGGTAGAGACTGAAGCCTGGGTAAATACAGGAAGGCAGGGGGAGAAACAGAAGGGCAGGGGACAGACAGAAGAGCAAATGAAAAGACAGAAGGGCAGTGGAGAAACAGAAGCTGGTGTAAAGACAGAAAAGGCTGGGAGGAAACTGGGAATGGGAAGAGAAGGTTAGAGGAAAAACAGAATGTTAGGGAGAAGAGACGAGAGGGGAGGCGAGGAGAGAACCAGATGGCTGTCGGATGAAACAGAAGGTAAGGGGTGGTACAGAAAAAGTACAGTACGGAAAAGTTACATGTATTCCTAGCTCTCCATCAGCATCTGCAAAAAGCATTGCAAAGTGCAAAAGGCAAGAATTACTGTCTTTGTTAATGCTGGTTTTAAAAACCCGATTAAAATTGTCAACAGATGAAAAGTGCCCAGTTTTACAAATTTTATGACCTTTGGCTGCATCAGACTGAACCAAGGTTACTAATTTTCAGGTGCAGCTATATTTTTTGTTGAAGTCTCCAAAGTATGCAGCAGATGGTGGATTATGTAGCTAATGCAGCCAATTCACATTTACAAATAAAAGCTACGACCACCACACAAGTCAATGAAGCTATTCAAGTGGCCCTGATTACAAACGGATGGTAATTCCGAGATAAGAAATTATTTGCCCGCAGCTCTAAGAGTTTGATCTTCCTGCATTAGTAGGAGTTTGAACTGTGAACCGCAATCAGGGCTTGAACAGCGTATACTCATCTTCAATGTACACTATAAGTAAAGGTAGTCAAGCGGTGTTCTAGGGAATGGTATCCCTTAGCTTATTGTGCATGATGTGCAGCGATAATATGACTTGGAGGGGTGGGGGGGGGGGGGGGATTTGTGGAGAGATAGTCTGCATAAATATAAATTACTGGACAGGTTTAAATAAGCCACAGACTTAAGATTGTCCTCTTCAATAGATATCTTTTTTCCCTCACATTGCAATGTTCACTATTCTATGAATTCCCATCACTTACGACAAAGGTTCAGAAAAGCTATTTGTCCAATACTACATAGTTTTATACCAACTAGCTCTGCGACAGTGGGAAACACACAGTGAACCCACCCAACGGCGTGTGGTACGAGTGGCAGACAGATCAAACTGCCTTGACCTCTAGCAAGTGTCCCAGATTTTACATCTCCTATTAAGATTCTGACAAAAACTCCCACTTTCAAAAAGAACAATTGATGGACAGAATGCAGAACAATGTCATACATTCACCCAGTACAGAGATCTGGGCCTAAATCCATAGTTTTTTTGCTCATCATGCCATTCCAGTTTGGACCCAGCCATATGCAAATCAGTCTTGACCCTGCACGCAATGGAAATAGTCCAGCCGGAACTGCAAGGCCAGGTCCTCCCTGGAAACAAGCATCCTAGGACCGGTTACAGGCTTTCAGCCCTCATCAGCCAGGATAGCTTGACTCCAGTGGCATGGACAGCACAGGACCCACGTCTGGGCATACCCTCGCCACTCGGGATGACAAATGCAAAAAGAACAATTGATGGACAGATTGCAGAACAATGTCATACATTCACCCAAGTACAGAGATCTGGGCCTAAATCCATCGTTTTTTTGCTCACCATACCATTCCAGTTTGGACCCAGCCATATGCAAATCAGTCTTGACCCTGCACGCAATGGGAATAGTCCATCCGGAACTGCCAGGCCAGGTCCTCCCTGGAAACAAGCATCATAGGACCGGTTACAGGCTTTCAGCCCTCATCAGCCAGGATAACTTGACTCCAGTGGCATGGAGAGCACAGTACCCACGTTTGGGCATACCCGTCCCTCTCGGGGTGACAAATGCAAAAAGAACAATTGATGGACAGAATGCAGAACAAGGTCATACATGCACCCCAGTACAGAGATCTGGGCCTAAATCCATCGTTTTTTTGCTCACCATGCCATTCCAGTTTGGACCCAGCCATATGCAAATCAGTCTTGACCCTGCACCCAATAGGAACAGTCCATCCCGAACTGCTAGTCCAGGTCCTCCCTGGACTGGAAACAAGCATCCTAGGACCACTTTCCTCTGAAATTAACTAATCAAAAATATCACAGGATGATCACAACTTCTACCTAAAATGGATCGTCGCGAACGCAACCTATATGAATTAATTATGTAAAGCAGATGATATTCCTTCACTATCAGCATCACAAAAGTAATTTACCAAACATGGTTTACTTGGGGATAGGTTCAGCAGGGTGTATCTGGACACAGCACTGGAGGACGATTTGCAGACTTAAGGCGACGCAGTCAGTGTGTAGTTCCTGCCCTTTGGCTACTAAGCAAGGCATTACCACAGGTGAGTGCTCCACCCCCAATAGGGTAAGTGGTAATTCAGCACATCTAGGCTTTTTGAGTCACAGTACCTTCTTCTCACTACACACATGTTGTGAGAAGAAGTATCTGTAGCCTTTGAGACCCGACCCCGCTACCCCCAACGCCCTTGCACCTGTGCTGAGCAGAGTACCTCTGCCACCGAATTTCACATTAGGATCCGGTCCCTGTACAAAGCAGACACAGTTATCAGCCATTTTATTTACAAAACAGCGTGCTGCTTTTAGCCAATCAGTACTCTGCACATTGTTGAGCTGTCACCTTGAAGTTCACTACGGCAAGCTTAGGAAACCAAACTAGCTTGTTTCAACAAGCTCAAATTCCAATGGCGTGGGTTGTACGAAACAAAGAAGGGACAAAGGTCTGAAAACTCACTGGTCTATGCCCTCGCACATCTCTCTCTGTCTCGTGCGTTTGTTTCCTCCCCATAAGTTAAACAAGGCTGCCATGTTTGAATGCATATAATGTACTTTATCAAGCGGAGTGCTAATATAGAGACCTGGCTACAATTTTAATATGGGTTTAGGAGAGATGTCTGTCATGGATGACGACTTTTTAAGTATTTGAACAAGAACGCATCTGACAGGGGCTATGTGGCCCGACGGGCAGTGTGCTGCAACATGTAGCGCGGTGTCCGTGTAGATAAAACTTAGATGCGCTGCTGCGAACGTGAAACCTGACGCGCGGCGGCTGAGAAGGGGTGCAGTGCTGATAAAAATAAAAGGCTTGCGGTCCAGGGAACAGAACACAAATAATAGGAGCCACAAGCAATGGAGCGGAGGTGTGGAAAAGAGGGCAGTAACAACATGGGATGAGGGGTCAGGAGGGAAGACCCAATAAAATACAGGCACTGGAGCTAAACATGCACCCACAGTGTAGCATGAGTAGGAAAGAAATGAATAGTCCCCCAAACGAACAGCGAAATAACCAAAGTGTAAAGATACACCACTGCTCCGTGGTAGGAAATGAAAGACAAAAAGAAGGGACAAAGAGGCAGGTTTAACCCCTAGCAAGCAATTATTTTTAAAAGACATTGAAACAAACAAATGAAAAGCAGTGGGCGGGCTGTAAGTCCACAAAGCATATAACACAGGTCTCGAAGTTCAACTTAAAAATTTGAATGCCAACTACAGATCTATCGATGACGAAAACTAGCTTGAAGCCCCTATATTGTAAAGTATATCATATTATACACACACACACAATATCAATATATATATATATATATATATATATATATATATATATATATATATATATATATATATATTACCTACTGGCGGTCGCCAGTAGGTAGTTATAGTTAGGACCACGTTTCCATAGGAAATCCGCAACATTCTATTTTGAATAACTTTGGCGCCGGTTGACGAATCCTTGCGAATTTTTCAAAATAGGTGGGGCGCTACGCTCCGCTCCTACCCTGAAAGTCTCGGGGGGATTCGTCAAGCGGGGGCTGAGATAAAAGGGGGGTCCCAAAACGCGTTTTTCCCATGCATTTTTCCATAGGACCTTTAGACACAGCTACAGCCCGAACGGCTGAACAGAATTACTTGAAATTTGGAAGAGAGGTAGTCCTCAGGTCAAGGAAGTGCCTTTTGTAGGTTTGGTGTAAATCTGTTCAGTAGATTCTGAGAAAATAGCCTTTAAATCAATATATATATCTGTGGCAGCTTACGGTGCGCTTACCGTACGCGTACGGTGGCGTGCGCGAGCGCGATTCTGATTAGCCCTTAGATCTTAGTAAACATTAGAATTGGTCGAAACCAGGAAGCGGCGGCCGCCATTTTCTCTCTCGCACTCTGACAGGGGGTTGAAAAACAAAGTGGAAATCATGTAAAGGGGCTGTTTACACAGCTCCCAAGCACCTAGCCATGTCGAGGGAGTCCCCAACGATCCCCCAAGTGAAAAAAGGCAATTTTAATTTTTTCGAAAATTTCGCCGATTACGCTTACCGTACGCGTACGGTAAGAAATAATAAAAAAAAAAAAAAAAAAAAATATCCACATTCTCCCCACCCCGTGTGCAAAAGGTGCCCGAAGGGCACCTCTTGTGCATGGCTCATGAGAGATAAAAAAAACATATATTTTACCTGTCACAACGATGCTCATCATATGACCTCCATGTGCGCACGGTGCGCGAAGCGCATCGTGCGTTCATGGCCCATCTAGCGTAACGTGGGCACGCGGTGTGAAACCATAGGTTTCACACACGTTATAGTTAGGAATTAGCATTTAAAAAACCTTGCAAATTCACTGAAAAAAACATAGGTTTCACACATGTTATAGTGAGCTGGACATTTTACTGATAAAAAAACCAATGAAATTCCCCCGTTATAGTTACTGTAGGCAACTATAACTCACGCGACCGTAATCCTCTGCTGATGACATATGTGTCTTTATGAAAAAAAAATATTTGTAATATATGTATAGCTAAAATTTAATGGAAGAAGACATGGGCAAATAAGTGTCTAAATACAGTATTAGCATCAGCAGAGGATTGCGGTCGCGTGAGTTATAGTTGCCTACAGTAACTATAACGGGGGAATTTCATTGGTTTTTTATCAGTAAAATGTCCAGCTAACTATAACATGTGTGAAACCTATGGTTTTTTCAGTGAATTTATATATATATCTCAATATATATTACCTACTGGCGGTCGCCAGTAGGTAGTTATAGTTAGGACCACGTTTCCATAGGAAATCCGCAACATTCTATTTTGAATAACTTTGGCGCCGGTCGACGAATCCTCGCGAATTTTTCAAAATAGGTGGGGCGCTACGCTCCGCTCCTACCCTGAAAGTCTCGGGGGGATTCGTCAAGCGGGGGCTGAGATAAAAGGGGGGTCCCAAAACGCGTTTTTCCCATGCATTTTTCCATAGGACCTTTAGACAGGGCTACAGCCCGAACGGCTGAACAGAATTACTAGAAATTTGGCAGAGAGGTAGTCCTCAGGTCAAGGAAGTGCCTTTTGTAGGTTTGGTGTAAATCTGTTCAGTAGATTCTGAGAAAATAGCCTTTAAATCAATATATATATATGAGCCAGCTTACGGTGCGCTTACGGTACGCTGAAACCGTGCGTGCATGGCACTAACTGCGTAAAGTGGGCTCACTGTGCGCGCACGGAACGAACTGCGTTAAGTGGGCGCGCACGCCACGAATGGCGTAAAGTAACTTAGCATTTTAAAAACCGTACAAATTCACTGAAAAAACCATAGGTTTCACACACGTTATAGTTAGGAATTAGCATTTAAAAAACCTTGCAAATTCACTGAAAAAACCATAAGTTTCACACAAGTTATAGTTAGCTGTACATTTCACTCGTAAAAAACCAATGAAATTCCCCCGTTATAGTTAGTGCAGGCAACTATAACTCACGCGACCGCAATCCTCTGCTGATGACATATGTGTCTTTATGAAAAAAAAATATTTGTAATATATGTATAGCTAAAATTTAATGGAAGAAGACATGGGCAAATAAGTGTCTAAATACAGTATTAGCATCAGCAGAGGATTGCGGTCGCGTGAGTTATAGTTGCCTGCACTAACTATAACGTGGAATTTCATTGGTTTTTTACGAGTGAAATGTACAGCTAACTATAACTTGTGTGAAACCTATGGTTTTTTCAGTGAATTTGCAAGGTTTTTTAAATGCTAATTCCTAACTATAACGTGTGTGAAACCTATGGTTTTTTCAGTGAATATATATATATACACACACACATCTCAATCTAAAGGCTAACAACATGACACCTGTTGAAGTAAACTATGGCAAGCAACTCTTTGGTGTTCTAGAGGCACGAGGCAGCCTACTTTATAAGAGACAAAGCTAGGAGCTATGCAAATACTAACCTGTACATGGCTTCTTCCACACGAGGTCCCGATATCGTACTGCTCACCACGTCATCTAACTGCATCATGATGTCGGAGCCTAGAAGTGGGGCGAGAAGGAAATTGTGAGCAGTAATGAAGAAATGATCTCCTGGGGTCAAACACTATAAAAGAGGGCAGAGACCTGCACTGAAGGGTACCAATGCTAGACTGGGAAAGTAATGAGACCAGAATAGTGCCACCTCGCCCCTCCTCTGCAGTCTGTCAGAAGCAAGGAGTTTAAAATCCCAGACTGGGGCAATATAGCGTTGTACCATGGCCCTGCGGATCCAGTATGTGAAAGCATGCATCCAGTGTGTGAAATCATCAAAACAAAAGTCTGTAAAAATCCAGTGTTCTAACAGCCAGACACGCATGCATCAAGACAGGCCCTTTGGCCCTTAAAATCATAATCCAAGATTTACGACACAGGGCCTGATTATAAGTGGGTCTGTTAATTCCGATCCATGGGAAAACCCAGGATTATGTATGTATCAAGGAGAAATAGCTATGGGGTGGGTGCTCCTAGCGTATGTTTGTTCTACTGAAAACACATTTTGGTTTTTAGAAGGCCTTCACTCACCAACCTAGTTGGTGACATGCTCCATCATCGGGCCCCACCCAATGCACCAAGTGTACCTTGGGTGTACTACGGGGCCTGGATACAGCGAAGCCGGTTTTGTGCCGTGAAAGTGCGGTGTAGGTGGGTGAGTGAATGTTAAAAAACTGTCCAATCGGTCCCACGGAACACAAGCATTGGCCTAGCCAATAGGTCTCACCTTTGTTTAGCCAGAGATATTGACTTTGCCTATGTTTGTAAGCTGTGTTGTACATCAATTTGCAGGATGCTGAAAAGTTATAATAAAGAAGTGTTCAAAGCATTTTTGTTACCTTATATATGACCAAGAAAGCATGACGTACAAGTGAAAGACCATATTAAACAAGTATTACCCATAAATAATGTCTTGATTTAATGTTGTCCTTTGAATGCTGGCAACTTGTTTCTGCATGTGCTAATGCTTGCTTGTTATGTGTTTTTTGTTATGGGGGTTATAAATAACAGGAGGCTGAATCTTGGGAAATAGTACTTGAGTAACAGTTAGTGAGATACTTAGTGAGTTAGTTAATGAGAGAGTTAGCTAGTGAGAGAGTGAGAGAATTAGTCAGATAGTGAGTGAGTGAGAGAGTGAGTTAGTGAGAGAGTGAGTTAGTGAGAGAGTGAGTTAGTGAGAGAGTGAGTTAGGGAGAGAGTGAGTTAGGGAGAGAGTGAGTTAGGGAGAGAGTGAGTTAGGGAGAGAGTGAGTTAGTTAGTGAGAGAGAGTTAGTGAGAGAGAGAGATAGTTATTTAGTGATAGAGATAGTTAGAGAGTTAGTTGTTGAGAGCGAGAGTCTATGAGAGAGAGAGAGAGTTAGAGAGTTAATTTGGAGGGAGAGAGTCCGTGAGAGAGAGAGAGTTAGAACTATTTACTCCTTGAAGAAAAATAGAAGAAAAAAGTCAATGTGCAAATGTACTTTTGCTATACATAGCAAAACTATCCACCTAATGAAAAAAAAAAATCTACCCGAGTACGGACAAGGAAGACAACTACTAGATGGCACTGAACTCTTTCAACAACAGATTCAACACATCCATGAAACTACTGCATGACCCTCTCTATGGACTCTAGAGACATGCTTCCAAGTAAATACCTTCATGCTCAGATCTTTTTCAATGTCAGAAAAACATCTGAGCGTTTAGGTATCTGCTTGAGACTGAGAGACTCAACAACCACATCGAGATAACCAAACACTGACTGGTCATGATCATCAAGCTCTGGACAGAAATCAAAACCAATAATATTGAATTACTTATTTACGTAACCCTAATGTTCGCACTGAACTGGTTAAGTTGATTGATCACTACTTCAATGATAATGTAGGGTCAGTGTCGTCTGCTGTCTCCCTATGGGAAGGTTTTAAAACGGTGATCCGGGGGCATGCCTTGTCTCTTATTTCCCATGCTAGGAGGTGCGGGAGGGAAGAGGTGGTCCGCCTGGAAACTGACATAGCTGAGATGGAGGGGGATTAGGAGCGGGGTGTCACGGATGAGAAATTGCACGTTCTCAGCCTTTAACAGTCAGATTATAGAGCGCTGGTCACGGATGCTGCTAAAAGGATGAGTAGAGAGCAACAAGGACGACTGTATGATGTGGGAGATAAGGCCGGAAAGTTGATTGCTTGGTTGGACAGGAAGGAGAGAGCGAGTAGAGTGGTGCCGGTTGTGGAGAGAGTGGATGGCGTGTGTGTGACTGACCCGGTAAAAATTGTTGACTGCTTCGCGGATTACTTCCGTGGGGTATACTCTCCGGTCTCTGGGTGCTCGGAGGAGGACTCTCATCTGTTACTTAGAGATATTAGATTGCCGTCCCTCTCGGAGGCTGATAGCATATTGATGGAGGCGAAGTTGTCGCCGGATGAGATTGCTCTGGCCATTCGCTCGATCGCTTCTGGTAAGGCCATGGGTCCCAATGGTCTCCCCATTGAACTATATAAGTTGCGTCCAGATAAGATAGCACCATATCTCCGTGACATGTTCCTCGCTGCACGGGCGGCGGGCTCCCTCCTCCTTGACCAACGTCTCGCTACCATAGTTGTGATACATAAAGAGGGGAAGCCGCGAGACTGCTGTGCCTCCTACAGGCCTATCTCGTTGTTGAACGCGGAACCCAAAATTCTGGCTAAGGTATTGGCCAATCGACTGGTTCGGGTCGTGGGCGACTTGATTCATCAGGACCAGTCCGGTTTTATACCTCATCGTAATACCGCCCTGAACCTGAGGCGGTTGCATGGTGTGCTTGCTAGAGCGGAGTTTATGCGTGAGCCGGCCATCTTGGCGTCTTTGGACGCTACCATGGCGTTCGATACTTTAGAGTGGCCGTATATTTGGGCTGCGTTAGCTAAATTCGGGTTTGGCCCTGAATTCATTGGGTGGGTAAAATTGCTATACGCTGACCCATTGGCGCAGGTTGTGGTGAATGGTAGGGCCTCGGCTCCCTTCGCGCTGGGGAGAGGTACGCGACAGGGCTGTCCGTTGTCGCCCCTTCTCTTCGCACTTTCTTTGGAACCTCTCGCTGCCTGGTTGCGTTGGGAGCCGTCGTTGCGGGGCATTAGATGGACGCCGGAATTTGAGGACCATGTCTCCCTTTATGCGGATGACATTCTTCTGTATCTCACCTCTCCTCGACAGTCGCTAATTGTATTGGTGGACGTATTGAATTCCTTCGGTCGTAATTCTGGCCTGGTTATCAACTGGGCCAAGTCATGTGTTTACGTCCTCTCGGGCAAGGCCCCCCTCCTGCCGCGGGGGTGCCCTATTCAGATTGCTACATTGGGGTTCAAATATTTGGGAATCTTCATATCACTGGACCCCGCGGTCCGCTATGAGCGAAACCTTCTCCCTCCACTCCAGCGATTTAAGGCCGACGTCGCGAGGTGGCGACGGCTTCCGCTCTTGCCGCTCGGACGGGCAGCATTGTTTAAAATGATGTCGCTGCCTCGCTTTTTGTACGCTTTACAAAATACGCTAGATGTCGTGCCGGCCCGTTACTTCCGTGAGGTGGAGGGTCTTCAGCGCCAACTGTTTTGGGACGGGCGACCGAGGGTCGCTCTCGCCAAGTTGACACTCCCTTGGTATGATGGGGGTGTTGCTCTCCCCGATATTAAAAGATACTATTGGGCGTCTCAATTGGCGGCGGTGAACCACGGGATATACGGTCCTGCTTTGAATCCGGCCTTCGACATGGATAAGTTGTTACTTCCGGGCGGGGATTACAATAGGGCACTGTATTCGGCAACTCCGGATGCACGGTTGACAGGACCAACGCAAGTTGCGGTACGCGTGTGGCATGCGGCGAATGCTGCGATGGGATGGAGGGATCGCTTGACTCGAGCGACGCCGTTGTATGCCTCCCAGCGCTTGGGTTGTCTGTGGAAAACGAAAGGCTTTGAGAAATGGGATATGATTGGTATAAGTAAGGTGGGTGACCTCTGGGCGAAAGGATCCTTTAAAACGTTTGAAATGCTCAAAACTGAATACAAATTAAATGATAGGGAGTACTTCCGATATGCACAGGTCCACCATGCGCTGTGTTCGGTTTTTCCGGATGTTGCTGCTATCCCAGAATATTCCCCGTTGGAAGATAGGGTGTTAGACGGCTATGTGCCCGACAGCACTATTTCCCTGATCTATAATAAACTTATTAATGATCGTACGGACTTGCTGACCCATCTGCGGGAGGCGTGGACGGCCGACGGATTGGAACTGGACGATGAGGATTGGGTGTCGGCAGTGGCCTCCCCGAAAGAGGTGGCGATCCCGGCCCGCCTTAGATTTGTGCAGCTGAAGATACTCCATAGAGTGTATGTCACAGGGCCTGGTTTGATACGTATGGGTTATTCGAGGGATGGACTGTGTAAGCGTGGCTGTGGCTTGTTGGGTACCTTTCTTCATATCCTATGGGAATGTTCGGAGGTCGTACGATTTTGGAACGGGGTACATACTGTAATGGAGGAAGTCACGCATGTCGCCTTGTTACCAGAGGCCAGGAGGTGTTTGCTGAATGTCTGGGAACCAAATGACTATAATGCGGCGCAGACGCAGTGGGTGACTTTGGGGTACATGGTGGCTAAGGGCAATATCGCACAGTTGTGGGGTTCCTCGAGGCCGCCTACGATTTCGGTATGGAAGGAGAATATGGATTGGTGTATGTTCAGGGAGAAGACGGTGTATGTGGCGAGAGGCAAGCCTGGGAGGTGGACTAAGGTGTGGGGTCCATGGAATTCCTATCGTGGGAATATCTGCGCTCCGCCTCTGCTGCGAGAGGTTGACGTCGCTTTGTCCCCCTAGCCGCACTTTCTACGTAATTGTGCATGCTTTGTCCTCTTCTCCGCCGCCCCCCACTACCACCTCCTGTCAGGAGTTATTCCAGATAATGTGGATCTTCCCCCGTCCTGGGGAGCGCATGCTGCTATTTCGGACTCTCATTGCCTTGTTTGTGTGTTATTGTTGGTTTTTTTCCCTTTTTTTTAGAAAATATGAAACCGTCCTTTTTGATTGCCCTTGGACTATGGCCGCGGCCTGTTATATGTGCTTTCGAACTTTCGGGAGCTTTTGCTTCTGGCTCATTTGAATGTATGGAGTTGCCTTGCTGGCTCCCGAGCTTTCTAGCGGCCGGCCCTTGTGGTTGTAGGCCCTTGTTTGTATCTCTTTAATGTGTAATAAAGGTTTCTTCTTAAAAAAAAAAAAAAAAAAAATTAAAAAAAATTTAATTACTTACAGTAGGCTCTACACAAAGCATTGCTAAATGATTCCCAGTCTCCTCCTATGATCACAAGATGCTACTTAACTCTCACCAAGCGTTGCCACCTTTTCAAGAGAAAAAGTACAACTTTAAACAAAATCGTATGCATTCATTTCTAACATGACTTTTCTGTATTTGTTTGCTTTAATAATTAGTCAGGGATCATTAACGCAGCTCTTGAACACAGTTTAAAAATGTTTTCTGTTTATATTTGCTGTTTAAAGTATGTACAGATAAGGGCTGAAAAAATACCTGCATAAGGCGATTTTAGCCTATTTTCGGGCAGGCCCAGACACTAAAATACTAGTAGTGCCAGCAGAAAACTGGTCAGGTGACAACCCTAATATGACCACAGTCATATGCCAAAAAACTGCCATGCAATTTAAGTCCAAAGTGACAAACAAACCAAGCCAATCTAAGCAGCTACTGCCAAAATTAAATAGAGAAGAAACCAGAAAACATATTCGAACTCCCACTCTCGGGATGAAATTCAATGTAGCAAAGACCAGCAACATCGTGTCTCTGGGGCAGCCAAACAACTGCATCACGGGACTA
Organism: Triturus cristatus; assembly: GCF_964204655.1. Classification (NCBI taxonomy): domain Eukaryota; kingdom Metazoa; phylum Chordata; class Amphibia; order Caudata; family Salamandridae; genus Triturus; species Triturus cristatus. Next base: position 88,920,910 of record NC_140586.1, read on the forward strand.
AAGAAAGCACAAAGTGCTGTGGCAATAGTGGTAACAAACATCTCCAAATAATTAATCATAGGCTTAGAATGTGGAGTCCTATCCACTTAGAAGTGATGTTAAAATGAACTTTCTGGACTTTAAAGAAATGGCATCTTTTAACAAGCAAAGTCGTAACTGTCAGCGAAATGATAGCACAGCAGCATTCGACAAAAAAACAATTAAGCGTCAGAGGCCCGAATGCACTCCTCACCAGTTCCTTCCAGGCTCCACTTTATTTCGAATGAACTATGTGACCATTTCAATCATCATAAATATTAAAATTCTGGCCTTGTGACTGTGCATTACTTTGGCTTTCTCCAGTGACTGACACGAGTAATTTAGCAGTCTTAGAGTGGTGCTTTTTTAGGTCTCGCCTGACCCAGCGCATGCGCTGGTCTGGCGAGACTTGAGAGGGCTCCAAAAAGTGCTACCCGGCCAGCCTAGAGCTACAGTGCATGTGCGCGGGCGCCGCGCTTTACCGCGATTACTTTCACTTTCGCGGCCACTTTGCGTAGCCAATAGGTCTCGCTTTTGGGACCTTATAAGTATTTAGTTATGCAACTGTTGCATGGCTAAACACTTATAAGGTTCCAAAGGCGAGACCTATTGGCTATGCCAATGCTTGTTTAGTCTGTCTTGAATGAAATGGGCCCAAGTTATGCACCCAAATAAAATGTACTGAACATGCACGAACTGGATGAGTTTTTTTTTTATTTTTTAAACAGCCTGGTTACAAAGTTTATTGTTATACTCTTTCCTTATCACCTAAGCCAAACCTGAAACAAATTCAGACAAACCACTATTTTGGATCTATTAGAATTTTTCATAACACTGTTGATCTAACAGGAGTGAAGTCGATTTTATGTTAGCCTACCCATAGTGTTGTTACTTCAGAGTGTTAACCTCGGCAAGAGTTGTCATGCTTACTCTTTGCGCCCCATCTACTCTTCCCTACCCTCTTTCATATTCCACTCCACCAGCCAACACAAAACACAAGGACAACTTACTCTTACCGATGACATGGCGATCCTGCCAAGCATGTGATTAAAGTGTGGCACGGGCATGAGGAAAGAAGACTTACAGTAGTTGTAATATCTACTTTATAAATAAAAAAGCTGAAGTTGGATCCTCTGCTCCTACAGGGTTTAAGCAATAGTGGGGCTGACATTCAAGTAGACGGCGGTGCCACGCCCTTGTATGTATGCAATTTGTGTGGGGTACGTGCAACTGTACCTTGCAGCGCAAATTCTGACATCATTTCTGCACAAAAAACGAGGCATTTTCTTCGGATACGGTGCTGCTGTCAGTCACGTTTAAAACAAGATTTTAGATGTGCGTGCTACAACAGAGACGTACCCTGCCACCCATGCACTGCAAATTAGAACTCTTCTTCATAGCATGCTCCAAGAAAAGAAAATAGCGCCTACACAATTAAAAAAGAAACTACCAACAAAGTGTTTTCGGATAACTGACATGAATTGATATTGTGTCACTAAGCACACAACAAAACACAGACATGGTTGTGCCATGGCCAACAATCACAATTATTTAGCCATTCAGGTAACAGACACATGGGCGAGGGAGCTAGGCGAGATTATTCTGTGATGCAAGGCATGCTCGAAGTAGGTCACACAATGGAAAACCCGAAAGAAGGCGTTTATTTCCTTTCACTGCAAAATAAAAGGCTCCCCGTGCTTCCAAGTTGTTGTTCACCACCTGGCAGGCGGGCATTTCAGCTGTGGGTCTTACTTGCCTTTCAGCGCGCGCCTCGTGCTGAAAGTAAAAAAAAAAAAAAAGGGATGCAGAGTCCCGCGTGTGGTGCGAGCGAGAGCGAGAACCAGGCCATCTGTTTTGCATTATCGCGCACGCGTCTCGGCACGATAATTCAAAATGGATGTTTTGAAGCCCCCTTACTATAAGTCTTGCCAGAGCAGCACATGGGCGCTGTGCTAGGCTCGACCTAAAAAAGGACTATTTTAATGTATGGGCCCCTGGCAGTAATTAAAAACGAGGGAAGGATATCTTAGGAGGTCTAAAGTAACTCCAATATCCTAATCGGTCAACATGTTTCAGCCATGCTCTTTAGTGGGATGACTTTCTTCACGACCTCATGTGTAGTGCAAGTTAAGTGGTGGTCTAGAAAAGTGTTTTTAAAAGAACAACTATGTGGCGCACGTGGTGAGGTGCGTTATGTGATAGAGGATATTTTCCTCTAACGGTGCATTCTCAGAGAGTATCTGGAAAATGCCCCATGAGTTCCATGTGGGGGCCCGACCTGTAGTCACACTTTCGTCAAGGTCAAAGACCCTCCTCGGTACCTACTGCGGCCGCCAGCAAACAGCTATTTTACTTCACAGTGAGTTTATTACTAAAATAATACTAGGATGCGCTTTCTCCAAAAACTGAAACTCTTCCATACCACTCTAGGTTTATCTGAAAAAAAGTCATCATCCACACAAAAATCAAGCATTGGCAAAGTCAAAAGGTATCACCTATGCGAGATCTGTTTGGCGATGTCAATTATGTTTTACCCATGTTGCACAGAAGTGCAGCTGCTGTGCAACATGGCTGAAAGTCAAGAAAATATAAGAGTAAAGACATGTTATGTTAGGAAGTATTTATATAGCGCATCTATCACTCTGAGGGTCATCATGGCGCTATAGTCGATTGAGTTGCGGGCATAGTGTAACTGCCAATGAGAAACAGGATTGAAAGAGCTCTGCATAGACCACCTGATGAAGTGAAGATCCAGGTTTTTAAGGACTTCCTAAAAAAGGGTTTCTGACTGAATGAAGCGGAGGTTACTAGAGAGTTGGTTCCAGGCTTTTGTGCCTAACACTGCAATGGATTTTCCCCCTTTGGAAATACATTTGAAGGTTGGGGGTTTTAATAGATTTTAATAGATTTGAGTTGGAAGATCTAAGCGTGTGGCAAGATTGAAGATACTGGGGGCCGGAGGAATGAAAGCTTCTGCGGTGTTTTAAGGGCAGCTGATGCGGAGGATTTCCTGGGACATTCGAGTACTAATCTTGCTGCAGCATGTTGAACCATCTGAAGTTTATGAAGGACTGATGTATTGGTTCCTGCATAAAGGCTGTTGCAATAGTCAAGTCTAGAAGTAATCAAAGCTGTTGCAACCGTCTGCCTTGTCGAAATGGGAAGTAGGTCAAAAAACGTTTTTTGTGATTTGATTAAGTGAAAGCAGGTGCCTGCTACAGATAGCGCGTGTTAATGGAAGAACAGAGCAGAATTAAATCTGACCCCCAGGTTTCTGGCAGTAGTTACGATGTTAGAGGGAGGAGGGGTGCAGGCCGGCCACCATCGGCAGGGGCAGAAATTATTACCCTTCCCTTACGGCATGATTTCTGTTTTTTCAGAGTTGCATCTCAAGTGGTTGGTCTCCTCCAGTGAAAGACAGCTGTGGGGCATTGGAAGAGGTTTTCCTCAGCCAGTGTAGACTTTTTGTCTAGGATCAATACCAACTGAGTGCCGTCCGCATATGATATGGTCTCAATGTTGAAGGACAAAATTAACCTGATTAGTGGGGCCATATATGCATCAAAAAGTACTGGACTGAGGATGGAACCTTGTGGGACCCCGGAGAGCAGTGTTTTTCTGCTGACTGATATTGCCAGAGGGTAATGACTTGCCTTCGATTTTGGAGAAAAGATTTTAACTAGGCCAGGGCAAGATGGGAAATGCCATAGGCTTCGAGACGGTCTTATGCGAGACCGCGTCGAAAGCAGTCCATAGGTCCAAAAGGACCAACACAGCGCATTTTTCCTGGTCCACGGCAGCTTTTAGGGATTCAGCCGTGAACAAGAGGGCGGATTCCGTTGAATGATGCGATCTGAAAGAGGATTGGTTTGGGTGTAGAATGTTTGCTCCTTCCAGATAGGTCGTAAGTTGTAAATTGACCAGTTTTTCCGTGATCTTACTTAAGCAAGGAAGGCGGGAAATAGGTTAGTGAAGGTGGTAGGATCGGCAAGCTGTTTCTTTTGCCGGGGTCTAACTGCCGCAAGTTTCCACTCATTAGGAACCTCCCCATTAGACAGTGAAGTGTTTATTATGTTGTGGATAATTGGGTTGACCGTCTCTATCAGGGTGTGTAGGATCAAAGGGGGGCAGGGATCCAAAGGAGAACCAGATTTGACAGCCAAAATTGCTTGACATGTTTGATCTAGACTGAGATTTTGAAACACTTGGAGGGAGAGTTGGTTACTGTCTGGAGCAATCTTGGAGTGAGTTGGGGACAAAGGTGGCAAGGGGGGGGGGGCGGGGGGGAGGGGAGTCTTTTTAACCAGCTGCTGGACTTTTTCCTCAAAGAAATCTGCAATTCAGTCACAGAGGGCCTGTGAAGGGGGAATTTCTTGTTTGAGTGGCGTGGGGTTTAAAAAGGAGCTCACGATTTTAAAGATAGTTTTTTGATTAGAGTTGGACTGTTCAAGCATATCGGTGAAGTACAATTTATTGGCGATTTTTATATTTCGATGGTAAAAGCTGGCCGCGTTATAGCACTTAGTTTTTTGTTTTAACTTTCAGCTATGTTGGAAGCAGTAGTCTGCCAGTTATTTTAAAAAAGCGATATGAAGCAGAAACGCTCTGAGTCACAGCTGAACTGCTGTGCAACATGACTAAAAAACATTGACAATCCCAATAGATCTCGCATAGGCAAAACCTATTGGCTTTGCCAATGCTTGTTGTATACAATAGTGTCCCCCAAGCCAGATGCATGCGCTAGCGCATGCTCTTGCAGCCTCAACACTAAAAAGAGGCTTTCAGAGGTAACTAGCTGCATGTCCAATCTTACCCTAGGAGAGGTAGGGAGGGCTATAAAAGCATTAAAACGTTTAGGAAATAAGTCTACAGTTAACCATAAGCCAGCACATAAGGCTGGCGACCATTCGCCCACCAACTATTTACAAATCTGATCTTTTCTGCCCACCGATCAGCTAAATCGCAACATTAATTGGTTGTCATGTCATGCATGTGAAGTTGAAAGTCTTGTCCAAAGACAATCAAGAAGTCAAGCAGGGCTGCTGGCATGAACATGAGTAGATATCCAATGCCACAACCCGACAGACCTAATCAACAGAACAGCAACACACAGAACACTCCTATCTGCAGTGTGGTACCGGTAATGTATTAATGTTTACAGTTCACTACAACCAAAGGCATAGGGCTGTTATGTTTTCCAAAGTAATGGATAAAACTAAGTGCATCCTCACCCAAACCAGCTCTGAAACCAGTAGTACTCAAAATCAGTGCGAATAGAAATTTAAAACAAGCATCGGCATAGCCAATAGGTCTCGCCTTTGGGGCATTTTAAGTATTTAGTTATGCAGCACAATATCCTTCCTGCAACAACATCAACTGTTGCATGGCTAAACACTTATAAGGTCCCAAAGGCGAGACCTATTGGCTATGCCAATGCTCGTTTCCATTGTGTTTATTTCGTTATGATTCCACATCCTCCAGGAAATTTTTTCCTTGCTTTCACTATGTATATTAAATTACTTGTTTTTAAAACACGTTTCTTACTTTGTATTTATCGCTCTTTCGCCCTCTACTCGTGCAGCAATGACTCGCTGTAATATTAGACAATTTCCAGGTGCCAAAAGAGAGTTTGGCATCCAGTTGAATCGTGTATCCCCCTAGCTCAGCCACAGAGATCGGCGGCATCTGTCTGAACCTGCCCGGGCGGAGTTTAGTTTACAAAAAGTGCCTAAGAGCAGGGGATACACGGTATGGTGGCGATACAACACCAGGCTCATGTAATAGTGCAATCTGTCTATCGGAGCCGGGCTTCACATTTTCCATCACTCCTAATCCAAACGTGTTCTACAGAGCAAAGACCACGAACGCAATCCGGCTCACAAGTGACTGGCCCATAACTTCCGGAAAAACTGAACTACTGTTCTGGTGCAATAGTAGAGGGGACTGTTTTTTTTGGGAAGGGTTGGGCTGTACTGAATTGGGCAGGCCGTAAGATCCAACCATTCGGAAGCTTTCCTGGGCAGCATAGCGCGAAATACGTTATCCATCCAGATGCTAAAAACCGGAACCAAAGCAGAGGGAACCGGATGTGTATGATCTGCTGTTGGGAGACGGGAGGTAAGGCCTGCGTTCGGGAGCCCCCGCCTCATTAGGTAGGGCTGCTATGTAATTAAAACCTATTGTGTTTGAAGGTAATTCCCCCCATGCGGTGTTACATTAAAGTGGGTGTCGGATGCACTCTGCAGGACCATGCTCCTCACACTTTAAGAAGACAATGGCTTACTCGCTGTTCTGAAAAGGCAGATGGAGAACACGGCGAACAGGAGGGGGCAGCGGGAGGTGGGTGGAAACAAAGGGAATGGGAACACGACAACGGGAAGGAGGCGGGGGATGGAGAATACGGCCAACGGGAGGGGATGGGAACAGGAAAGTAACATGACGAAGCTTCAGATAAGAAGCTTGGTTGCCATGGACAACGGGAAGGGAAGCTTTTGGCACAAGATGGCGTCGGACTGTCCACAGTCCGACGGACACGCGCATACTGTCTGCTATAGACAAATGGCAACAGCAGCCATGTTTGTCCATGCAGACGCGTGCACGAAAGCCCTCGGCAGAATCTATTCCAAAAGGTACTCGCAATAGCGAGAGCAACGCATGCGCTGTTTTCGCCAGGCGAGACCTAAAAAAAATAATTTCAAAAGAAGTGCAGTCTGTGGCCTTCCTAGTTAGACATCTCAGTCAAATACCAGCCACCAAATCACAGATTGAAAGTTCAAATAGTCAAAAAAAACAAAAAACGAATGCAATGACAGGCTTTCCACACTAAAGGCACAGGGCAATTTTTATACTGCATTGGGCCCAAAGTTAAGTCTGATAGGTTTCCTTATTTCATTAACAAGCACTGGAAAAGCCAATAGCTCTCATAGCTCTATGCAAGAGCTATGTGCCTTGCCAATGTTTTAGCCAGGTTGCACACCAGCATGACTGCTATTCAGCATGACTAAATGTTAGCGGCGTAAAGAAGAGTAGTGTGGCGTGGAGTGATGCAAAGTGGCATGTTGTGGAATAGAGGGGAGTGTTATGGAGTGGCGTTGAATGGCAGAGTGTCAGAGTTGAGTAGCGTAGTGTTGTGGAGTGTCATGGAGGGAGTAGAAGGTTAAAGAGTAGAAGGGTGTAGAGTGGAGTAGAGAGTCAGAGTTGAGTGTCGTAGAGCAGAGGGGAGAAGAGTGGCGTACAGACTGTTGAGCAGAGCGTTGTAGAGTGGCATAGAGCAGAGTAGATTGTTGTAGAGTGGAGCAGTTTAGTAGAGTTGAACAGCACAGAGTGGAGTGGTGTGGTAGAGTGGGGTAACCTAGAGTGGACTGGAGAGGAGTAGTGTGTCATAGAATAGAGTGAAGTAAAGTTGCATGGAGTGGTTTAGAGGGAGTTGAGTGAAGCGTTGTGGGGTGGTGGCATAGAGTGGAGTACAGTGTTGTGGCATAGAGTGGAGTACATGGTCATAGAGCGGAGTAGAGTTTAAGGCAGCAGAGCCTCATAGTGGAGTATCGTGGAGTGTCGGGTCGTTGAGTGGGGTAGTGGCCTGGAGTGAAATGGTGTAAAGTACAGAGTACACTGGAGTACAGTGCCATGGCATAGAGTGCACTGGTTTTGAGCAAAGTGGTGGACAGTGCATTGGTGGAGAGTACAGTGACGTAGAGTGGTGTAGAGTTGAGTGGCGTAGATTGGTGTGGAGTGGCGCAAGGTGGAGTAGAGTGGCGTAGAGTGCAGTGATATAGAGTAGATTGCTTCAGAGTAGTATGGAGTGCAGTGGTGAAGGATAGAGTGCAGTAGTGCAGGGTAGAGTGGAGTAGTGCTGGGCAGAGTGCACTCCACGTAGACTGCATGGAGTGATGCACAATAGATATGCATTGAGTGTAGTGGCATAGTGTGCACTGCCGTAGAGTTCACTAGATTCGCGTAGAGTTGAGTGGTGCAGAGTAAAGTACAGTTGTAGAGTGTAGTGGTGCAGAATAGAGTTGCATCGATTACAGTGGCAGAGTGCAGTCTTGCAGAGTAGTGTTACAGAGTGCAGTGGTGTAGAGTAAAGTGGAGCAGAGTAGAGTGGTGTAGAGAGCAATGTCAGACTACAGTGGCGCAGAGTAGAATAGAGTAGCGTAGAGTACAATGGTGTAGAGTGGAGCTGAGTGCAGTGGCGTAGAGTGCAGTGGTTCAGAGTAGATAGGCGTAAATTGCATTGGTTTCGAGTAAAGTGGTGGAAAGTGCAATGGCGTGGTGTGCAGTTGTGCAGAGTAGTTGGCATAGAGTGCAGTGGCATAGAGTGCGTTGCCTTTGGGTAAAGTGTTGCAAAGTGCATTGGTGGAGAGTGCCTTGATTTAAAGTAGAGTTGTGTATGCTGCAGTGGTATAGCGTAGAGGGGTGCAGAGTGGAGAAGAGTGAAGTGGTACAAAGTGCAGTGGGTTATAGTAGATTGTTTCAGAGTGGAGTAGAGTGGAGTGGTGCAAGGTAGAGTGCATTGGCATAGAGTGCAGTGGCAAAGAGTGCGGTATTGCAGAGTAGAATGGCATATAGTGAAGTGTGAGAGTGGAGCAGTGTAGACTGAAGTAGTGAAGAGTGCAGTGGCGCATGGTAGAGTGGGGTAGAGTGCATTGGCATAGAGTACAGTGGTGCAGAGTAGAGAGATGTAGAATTCAGTGGCACAGAATTTAGTGGCGCAAAGTTCAGTGGAGCAGAGAGCAGTGGCACAGAGTACAGTGGTGAAGAATAGAATAGAGTGGGTACAGTGCAGTGGCATAGAGTACAATGGTGGAGAATGGCCCAGAGGGGAGTGTCGTAGAGTTGCAAAGTAGAGTATGGTGGCTTAGAGTGCAGTGGTGTAGAGTAGATTGTCATAGAGTGCATTGGTCTTGAGTAAAGTGGTGTAAAGTGCATGGGTGTGGAGCGCAGTGGTATAGAGTGCAGTGATTAGAGAAAAGTGCAGTGGCGTAGAGTGATGTACAGTAGACTGGAGTGGTGCAGAGTAGAGCCGCGCCAAGTTGAGTGGTGCAGAGTAGATTTTTCAGTGTGTAGTGAAGTGGTGCACAGTAGAGTGTAGTGGTGATGACTGCAGTGATGTAGATTAGAATGGCGTGGAGTGGTACAGAGTAGAGTGGAGTGGTACAGAGTGGAGTGGTACAGAGTAGAGTGGAGTGCCACAGAGTGGATTGTTTCAGAGTAGAGTGAAGTGGCGTAGAGTGGAGTGGCACAGGGTAGACTGCAGTGGTGTAGAGTGCAGTGGCGTACAGTGGAATGGAATAGAGTGGAGTGGTACAGATTAGTGTGCAGCATAGCAGAGTGGAGTGGCACAGAGTAGAGGCTTGGAGTGGTGTAGAGAGCAGTGGCAAAGAGAGCAGTGGTGCATAGTAGCATGGGGTAGAGTGCATTGCACAGAGTAGAGTGGTACAGAGTACGGTAGAAAGGCGTAGAGTACAGTGATGTAGTGTGGAGTGGTGCAGAGTAGAGTGCAGTGACGTGGAGTGGTGCAGAGTAGAGTGGAGTGGGGTAAAGTGGAGTACGACACAAGATAAGTAACCCGCTTGCCGTTTGGTAGCAGAAGTGATTGCTCTGACCATTTCTTCTCCCTCCCCCCTCGCTTTTTTCCTTACATGGTGTGCCAACTTGCCACCACCCCGAGACCCATGGTGTGATGAACCCTTACACCGCATGTAAGTTATTTCCTAATTGTGTGTCTTTCACTCGCCCAAATACACTGGCTTGTTCCTTAGATACAGATATCGTTTTTCCACAGAACAACTATACCATTAACGCCCTAGCTGGCGTACAGGTGATATTACGCCTGTAATAAGGTGGCTTCACAATATAAGCTGGATTAGTCGTGATGATCACCGATAATGTTAAAACAAGTGCACGTTACTATCCACCATAGTACACCCTTGCTCCCAGATTTACGGTTATAGTGCACTCTGAGAAGATCACCAGTGCATGAGAAATTTCAAATGACAAACGCACGAGTATCGCAACTTGAATGATCATTGTCTATCTTTTTCTTTGTGTGTTTGTCTTTGTTTGTCTTCTGTTACAGAGATAATTTGGTTCCTCTAAATATGAGTAAGACCTAACTAATAGGATTTTAATTTTTCACACTCATGACCTTAGGTTAGGGTGGGCCTTAGTGCGCCCATACTGCCGAGGTTTACACTTTGATCCTGAAGAATGCCTGGCTACTAGCATTATATAGGCAGAAACATGTTGACCACGCACAACGGGATATAGCTGAACAATCTATCCAGCTTATACATCCCTCACTTTTTGATTTGTGTCCAATTGACCAACCAATAACATTATTTTTGGACACAATCTAGGCATTTTTATCCACCACATAATCACTTTCGCTTGTCACTTCAACCACACAAAAATGCTTCGCAGTAATTCTGGCTTTGAAGCACACCAGCGGGGCACTCGGCCTCTCCTGGTGGGGGCCGATGATGAAGCATGGCACCAACTAGGTTGGGGAGTGAGGGCTTTAAAAAGAATCAAGTCTGATTCGTCATGCCTGTTCTTCCCCTGAGAAGGTACACTCTTTCATTGTTTTGACTATATGAGCTGGGGGACCAAGATTGCTCCTTAGAAAATGTACCTATCTCTCTTGTTGATATTTGGTAAAGTGAAGTATACATAGTTTGGTAGCGCACTGCTATTACAGGCAGCACATCTTCAATTGAAATTACCATTACATTCGCACAGACATACACTTTTAATGATAAAAGTATAAACGATGTGTGGGACTGTCATCACCTAGTGTATTGATGTTTTTTATCCTATAAAAAATGTGTTTCCTTTGTTTTTCCTTTCTTTATTTGTTTGTGCCCGATATGCGTGACAGCGCTATGCCGGGTTGCAACCCGAAGACTGTTGAGCACACTGGCTCATTTTTCTTGTGTAAAATCAATAAAGAAATTTTAAAAAAAAAAAAGTGTTTCCGCCACACTTCAGAATAACTAACAAATGTGCTTCATTTGTGATTCCCTAATTCTGATATAGTCTGAAATATCTGCAGTTCATTTCCAGACATTTAAATTTTGTTGTGTGCTAGAAAAAAAAAAAGGAAAACATCGTACAGCGTTTTGTCCAGCACCTCCTCCCAAGAAGCCAGCATGATCGTCACATAAATCCTCTCACTTCGAAGTCATAGAAAGGAAAATCAAGACCCAGCTGCCTCGGAAGACCTCGGTCTTTGAATGCACTGCAAATGTGACAAGATAAGAACAATATTTGAAGGCCTGTTTACAGAAATCGAGCCCTGATGGCAGGCTACCGGCAACGGAAGGGACGAACTCAAGCTGGACAGCCTCACATTGCAAATGCAAAGGGGTCTGATCCAATAAGGCCTAATACATGGGGAGGGATCAATATCACAATATAAAATGTATATATCTATCACTGTTCTATTGTTTTAATGTTTTAAATTTAAATTCACTAAGCTCAGTACGCTTACCTATGGCAGTGGTAGAGCGCCTGGAAAAGGGCCCGTGAGCCAAAGTTCTTTGCTCGCGAGTTACAAGTTGTAACATAGGTACAATCTTTTAAACAACAGTATTGCTTAATTTTACTCACCTGTTGCACTCTAAAAACTGTGCTCCTCCCCGGTCCAACGCGGATTGTTCCGTTTGTTTGGAGGGAGGTGCCACCCACCGGGAGTGAGGTACGACCACTTCCGCCCGATACCAGTCATGAGGTTAGCAGTCTAGCTGCATTACCTCTCTACCTAAACAGATGCCTGGACCGACGCGCACAGCGGATGCGCAACTGGCGCGCCTAAGACAAGCCTGTCTGCGCCCGTCCGCGCCTGGACGTCACCAGGAGCAGGAACCCCTGCCGGTTATACCCCAAATCCAATAAATGGGATGAATGCGTCTCACACCTACACTAGTCAGGAGTTGATCAAGATTAAAAACGACTATTCCACTAAACGGTTAGCAAACAAGGTATGCGCTATACCCACAGAAGTAGTAGGTCCGTTTTCATGTAAATTCTGTAAATTCCAAAGTATACAATCAGTACAGCCACAGAGTGAATCAATCACAACTGAGCAGGGAATTAAAACAACCCACTGTGCCATCGACAGGATGTGCTCTCCAATGACTCAGAGTAGCAAAGGCTGTAACTGCTTTTTGGCTAATGTTAGGTCTTTGCCAAAACACGCAGTTAACATATGGGACCTGCTCGCCTCCACACACCCTCATATAAGGTTCCTGACAGAAACCTGGACTAAACCTTGCTCTAACCCCGCAATTGCAGTGGCACTTCCAGATGGTTATCACATACAAAAACTAGATATACCGCACAGGGCTGGAGGAGGAATAGCCATCGTTTACAGGGACCCTATTAACATTTCTATCTTAGATCAAATTTGCAATGACCAGATGGAGATTCTAGTTTTTAAAATTGACTTACACCAACGTCTCAACTGGAAAGGAGCTTTGGTATATCACCCCCAGGACCACTCTCTAACACCACTTCACAGTTCATGGAATTCATCTCCCCACATGTAATCTCAGCCAGGGATTTCTTACATCTCGGTGATTTTAACGTGCATAGTGAAAACCCTGATAACCTAGATGCGGCCACCCTTCCGACAGGCCTGTCCACACTCAACCTAACTAAAATAAATGATGAGCCCACTCATCAGGCAGGACACACGTTGGATATAATTCTAATAAACTACTCCAACATTTCTTACGGGGCAACATACCCCTTGACATGGTCAGATCATTCCATGATCGAGTTCCGCATTAACCGTCCAAAGGCACAGACTGTACACAAACACTACCCTAAAAAAAGCTACAGACAATGGCACAAACTCACGCCCCCACATTTTCAAACTGCTTTTATTCCTCCACAAATCTCTGAAACCGATAATGTAGAGGAGCGCCTAATCTCCTTTAATGCCAGCTTGCTATCCGCTATGGACAGCTTAGCTCCCCTGAAACAGTGCATCACGACCATTAAACGCCGCCAGACGCCGTGGTATTCTGCCACCCTTCACCTCGACAAAAGTGAGTGCAAAAATCGTGAACATCAGTGATGCCGCTCACATGACACACTAGATAAAGAAAGATTCAAGTATGCGCTGACACAGTACCACAAAAACCTGAAAAACCCTCGTAAAACGCACATCGCATCCCAACTTGAACAAGTAGGGAGTACGCCGAGAGCTCTCTACCAGATTTAAAAAACATTCACCAACCCGAAGGCCTGCAAAATTGAAGCTGCCCCATCTCAAACATCGTGCGACAACGTAACTAGTCAGCTAACCCAGAAAATTGATATGATCTATAATAAAATCACCTCGGCTAAGGACTCTCACATTGGCCCCAAGTATGACCGCCCATCAGCTATTCCCATTTTCCATACTTTGGAGAATTTCCCGATACTTACAACCGAGGAGACTGAAGCTCTATTAAAAATTGTCAAATCAGGGTCCCCACTGGATCTCGTTCCTGCAAAAACAGCCGCCACACTATCTAAACAACTAGCCGGCCCCATCTGCTCCATCCTAAATTGGCATTCTCCCACTGGAATGGAAAGCCGCTCAGATTCTCCCAATTAGGAAAAATCCTAAAATTTCCACTGAAGATGTAACCAACTACAGCATTTCGTTACTTTCTTTACATAGCAAACTCCTGGAAAAACACATTAACAAGCACTTGTCTGATTTAGTTGAATCCTCGAACTGCTTGGATTGCTCTCAATCCGGATACCGACCCAGATACAGTACAGAGTTTGCGTTGGTGGCAGTTACACACAACATCAGGATGCTGGTGGACAAAGGTCAAGCGGTACTCTTGGTGCTGCTTGACCTATCCGCAGCATTCAACACCATCTCCCACCAGACTCTACTTAGGAGACTGAGAGATATAGGCCTTAAAGGGAATGCCCTGAAGTGGATGGCTAGCTTTCTGTCTGACAGAACTCAGACCATTCACCTGGGTCTATTTCGTTCACAGACCACCAGGGGTACCTAGGGAGTACCACAGGGCTCATAAATACAGACCTCCCGGCCCTAAAACTGACTTCATACATAAGTTGCTGGATACAATTGCCCCACATGTATTGGCCTCTGATCTCTTCCTTTTAATAGGAGATTTTAATTATCATGCAGAGATATTGAACGCGGATACAGATCAGCTGATCACAAATACGAGTACTCTGGGACTAGCCCAATTGGTGACAGGCCCCACCCACACTGCCGGCCATACACTCGACTTACTGTTCACAAATTCAAAAGATATCACAGTAGAACCTCCATCTTCACTACTACGGTCAGACCATGACCTATTTAAATATGCTATTCCAGTCCACACTACCAAAATTGATTACAGGCATGAATCAATATGGCGAAGGTTGTGGCGGAAAGTCGCCTCTTCCTCCTTCACAACCTATTTCAGCCCCCCACAAAATAGCCTAGAAGTCAACTTTGATCAGGCAGCAATCTCCTTTGAGAGAGCAATAACAGATGCGCTAAACAAAATCGCCCCTCTTACCAGGGCAAAAATCAATTCTAGAGCTGCTCCCTGGTTCAGAGAGCAACTGAAGATAGCGAAGCTCTCCTGCAGGGCAGCGGAGAGGAAATGGAGAAAAAGGTAAGATCCGACAGACCACAAAAAATACAGTTGTATCCACCACAGTTATCAGGAGAATATTAGGCAAACAAAAAAAGTGTTTCTCCTAAATCGGATCGAAATGGTGGCTAACTCTAATAAGGAGCTCTATAAAATCCTAAAAGAATTTACGACACCTCCGGTTAACACACACGCACAGATCTCACAGGACTGGACGGATTCTCTTTCCAAATTCTTTGATGATAAAATCTTTGCAATTCATAACTCCTTTCCGCCTCATAACAATATAAACCTCTTAGGTAACCACTCCGCTATATCTACGGGCTTTCCTCCTATTTTGGACAAATTCTGCCAGTGTAATTCAGAGGAAATGGCTAGAGCCATGCTAAAAATCAAAATCGGGTTCACCTGTGGACCCGGTGCCATCGCAATTCCTCCCAATCATCGCTCCGGTACTGGTCGACAGTCTCACTGACCTATTTAATAGGCCACTGTCGCAAACAGAGGTCCCACAGCTATGGAAAGCGGCCAGAGTTAGGCCAATCCTCAAGAAACCTACCGCAGACCCTAAAGTCCCCACTAACTACCATCCTATCTCGTTGCGACCTCACTTCTGGAAAATGCTCGAGTCACTGGTCAACCAACAGCTCATTATCCATCTTGAGAGCCATGGACTACTGGACCCGTCATAATCAGGCTTCAGGACCACCCACAGCACAGAAACAGCGCTGGTAGAAGTAACCAATCACATCAGGTTAGCATTGGACAGAGGGCAGTCATCTATTCTCGTCCTGCTAGATCTATCAGCAGCTTTTGACACCATCTCCCACAGCATTCTCGAACTTCGGCTCTGGGAGATTGGTGTCAGAGGTAAGGCCCTGAAGTGGCTCAGAAGCTATTTAACGGACCGAGCTACCACAGTACAGATAGGCGATACAGTCTCATGTAGTAGGCCAGTTAGGATGGGAGTGCCGCAGGGCTCTATTTTGAGCCCTACGCTTTTCAATCTATACGTGACTCCGCTGGCCAGGATGATCAGATCTTTCTGCTTTGATGTTGTGTCATATGCTGATGATACTCAGATCCTGATCACCCTTGGTCCAGTTCCAACTGAAACAAAATTACGTTTTAAAGACTGCATGTCCCATGTTGACAGGTGGATGAGCACAAATCATCTGCAACTAAACGGAGGCAAGAGATTGTACTGTTTGGCAAGGCTCACGAACATTGGTCTAGTGACTGGTGGCATTTAAATCTCAGCCCCTGCCCAGTCCCAAGACAGACAGTGCGGAACCTAGGAATCCCAATGGATAACCAAATATCAATGAAAAATCAGGTCAATATAATAATTGGCACATGTTTTGGCATCATGCGTAACTTACGCAAAGTCTTCAAATGGATTCCGATAGAAGCCCGGAAACCACTAGTCCAGGGACTGATCATCAACCGCATGGATTACGGAAAATGCCCTGCTGTCCTCAATAAATGAAGATCTTCTCTACAGGCTTCAGGTTCTGCAGAACACCGCAGCCAGGCTTGTTCTCAACCTCCCGTCAAGATCCCCCTCGGACCCTAATCTCAGATTCCTCCACTGGCTCCCTGTCAGGAAGCGAATTCATTTTAAGACCCTTTGTTTAACACATAAAAAATATGTACGGTAGAGGTCCGGGTTATTGGGCCAAAAAGCTAAGCTGGTACCAGCCTCACAGGACTCTGAGATACAGCAATAGATCACTTCTTACACCTCTCAGAATCTGTACTATTAGAAATGGAAGAAGGTCATTCTCCTTTCTCGCACACGCTCTCTGGAACAAACTGCCCCGCATCTCCGCAACATCACTGATCATAACTGTTTTCGTAGACGGCTGAAGACATGGCTGTTTGACAACTAACTAGTCCTCCCTTCGGGTGATTTGTGCGCTTTATAAATGCCCCTTGATTTGATGTTTGAGCCCTACCTTGTTTAACATTTATATTACTCCCTTGACGAGACTATTGAGGAACTTGGGATTTATTCCTATACCCTACGCTAATGACACCCAACTTCTACTCTCCTTTGACAAAACCAACTCCAACATTCAGACCACCTTTTCGGAGGGTATGAAGGTCATCGCGGATTGGAGGAAAGAAAACTTTCTTCAGCTCAATGCAGCAAAGTCAGAGATTATGCTGTTTGGTGAAGCAACGGTGAAGTTGTCCCCTAGCTGGTGGCCAGAGGAACCAGGTCCTGCCCAAAGTCCAAAACAGGTGGTAAAAAACCTAGGAGTTCGATTAGACCAAAAACTCACATTGGGGGAGCATACCACCTTCACCGCTGGAGCCTGTTTCCACAACCTTAGTCTACTCAGAAGAGATTTCACTTTCCTGCCACTATCCCCTCGAAAAACCTTGATTCAGGCTTTAGTCCTAAGCCTTCTGGACTATTGCAACGCCTTGCTGATTTCAGCGAATGAAAGCTCCATAAGCAAATTGCAGGTTGTCCAGAACACTGCGGCCCGCCTTGTGACCAATGCCCCCACTCCCCAAAATCGCATCGCTCTCGCTTCTTCAAAAACTTCACTGGTTACCAGTGCGGACCAGGATCAAATCTAAGATCTGCTGTATTGTATACAAGTCGGCCCCAGCTACCTAAACGACAAATTTGTTAGCTATGTGCCTTCTAGACCGCTTCGCTCAGGAGCTAAAGGACTGCTCCAACTTCCGCGTTTCACAAAAACCCGCTAAGGAGGCAAAGCCTTTCACCACCTGGCCCCACGCTACTGGAATGAACTTCTTATACACTTGCGTCAATGCACAGACTATCTGGCGTTCAGAAAGCTGCTGAAAATGTCACTGTTCTAATTGTCCCTCCTTGGTTAACTATGGCTGTTCGTAGCGCGGAAATACCCTGATGGGGTGATTCAGGGGCTTTACAAATATTTAAAATAAATAAATAGAATACCCCACATGGCCACATTAATTGAAAAAACGCAGCATACACTTAATCTAGTTTGTTCGAGTATTTATCTCATTTCGCATTTCATGAGTAATATTTTCAGTTATATAATATATAAAATTTGTATGATAATCTTATCCTTTTGGTACAGACAATGCAGATTATATATAAAACGAGCTACTTAAAAGATACCACTGATGTAATCAATAAATTAGATCAGATGACATCTGACCCAGAAGTAGACATATTCTCGACCTGTGACATCACAAGTCTATAATCTAATATTACCCAGAATGCAGGGCTTAAAGTCATGGAATGCTTTTTAGAAACATGGCAAAGGCCCCACTGCGTACCAACATGGTTCATTCTTGAACTGGCGCAGCTATGCCTTAAGACGTAATTTTTGCGGTTTCAATAGAACATTCTATATGCAAGTCAAAGGGGCTGCAATGGGAAGCCCCTTTGCCCCGGAGCCGGCAGTGATGTTTATGGCCCATTACGACGAAAAAATGGGTATACAGTAACAATTCCTTTAAAAATAACATTATGACATGAAAACGCTTCATCAACGACATTTTCATGATATGGCGTGGTGATGCTGATCAAATCCAGCTGTCTATTGAGTTGTTAAACAAACGCACAAATTACATCAAATTCACGGCTCAATGGAGTAAAGAGGCCATTAACTTCCTAGATCAGACAATCAAACATGGAGACGGAAAAATCTATACTTCCCTTTACACAAAAGAAATCGATAGGAATAATTCCCTTCACTATAAAAGCCATCACCAACGAGACATAAAAGACATCTTACCTTACAGTCAATTTTTACGTCTCGCAGGAATTGAACAAAACAATTGGACTATTTTGACATTGCCAGTAAGCTAATACAAAAATTGAAAGACAGATAATACCCCCATCGATTACTACGTAGGTCAAAGAAAAGAGCTTGGTATACAGAGAGAGTTGTTACAAGAGCCAAAGAAAAAACAACCCACCGACCGTTTAGTTTGTGTAACTACTTTTAATGCTGTAACATCAGATGTAAAAAAGATAATACGGAAACACTGGCAAATCGTTTCTTTCTTGAATACTCTCAGCGATATGCCATTGTTTGCTCTTAAAAGAAACAAAAACCTCAGAGACAAACTAGTCCACTCTAATACAGAGAGATAAAACGTCCACGAAAGAATTTAAGATCAGCACTGCGTCTACCACCGATATTGGAGCACCACAGGAGTGTGGCATGTGTATCTACAATTGAAGATACTATGTTTGTCTATAACAACATTTCCATTCAGCACAATAAACTCACTAACTGAAAATCAAATAATGTGATCTATTGTGTTTTGTGTCCATGTGGCAAGGCATATATTGGCAAAACTAACCAAGAAGTTCAGCACAGAATTAGTCAACATAGATCATGCATACAATGTCACATTTTGACCGCGCGTTTGGTACAGCATTTTGTAGAAATGAATCACAATGTTGGAGATTTAAAATGGACTGTATTGAGACAAGTGCAACCAAAATATGGTGAGGATTTCTGACTGGCATTCAAGAGGTTCTGTTAATAATGAAGTTACGTAACACAGAAACGGGTCTGAATGAATTATCAGAGGTATCAAATGTTTTCTAAATTGTTCAGATGTATCTTTGCTGTAATTTGTTACACTATGTAGGGGATTTGCATTACTGTAATACAACTCCTAAAAAATCCCCAATTCAGTCAGTTGAAAACACTCCCTAATTGAAAAATCTCTCTCATACGTAGGAGATCATTTTTTCCCATCCATCCAACATTTCCCCAGCCCTTTAATTAGAAAGATTAATCACTCGTATAACTTGGGAGTCATTGGGGTAATGTAGACCACATTTCCCATAACCGCGCTGCCCAAACCAAAAGTGCAAGGCCTGAACTGTTTATGTCACCCAATAGTATTGCGCCAAATAGGTCCAGGTGCAACATGGCCACAGAATTCAGGACCAACGGATTTCTCGAGGCCCGGACTCTTGATGGCAGTGGGAGCCTCTAAATTATTTCCGAAGGAAGATCGGTTAATAAGTAAGTACTCCACAGGCAGAGCCTGTCCGTGCGTAAAAGACAACAGGCTCCGAAACTAAATACTAAAACCCATTTTCCCCGCCCTGATTTCTTAGTAACATCCTCAGGCCTTTGCTGACACAGAGTCTGCCAGGAGATGGCCTGCACAAGACGTGTGAAGCTACACTGTTCAATTCGGGTGAGCAGGCCATAGACTATCAAGTGATCAAATATATTTTTTTATAAAAATAATCACCTTGATCCAGGGCAATGCATTTAATTAGCACAGGCACTTGGTCAACCACGAGGGTAGCACTGGGCAATAACAAAGATAAAAAATAAAAAGAACCTAAAACTAACACAAGAATTTTGGGTTACATATTGTGAATGGGTGATTAGGCATCTGAACATAAACCTTTGTAGTGCCTAACACAAGTATAAGTGTAAATAACATTTTTCCTTTCCACTTCCAGACTACTGAACAAATCATAATTCTGCACTGATTATGACCTCAAAAAGAGTCTGTAAATGCCCCAACCTGTTCTGAGGTTGAAACGCGTTGGCATAAACCTGGGGATCTAAAAGGAGAACCTTCTCTGCTTACTAACATTTATTTCAGTTATGATATCCGAGTAATTCCAATTGTACATAAAGAATTAAGAATGTGGTTGGACTTGGCAGAGAAGTGATTACAGTAATGGCCCTTTAACCCTATGTGACAATAGGGGTAAATACAATGATTGAAGTTAGTTTATTTGGACTCAACATAAATAACTTACAGGGTTTAGTAAATGCTGGATCTTCAAATAAACTTTCCAAATTGTTTCATGTTATGTTTGACTTGTGTTGATTCATGTGAGCTGGTGTATATATCTGTATTGTCTGTACCGAATGGATAAGATTATCATAAAAATGGAAAATAAAAGTGGAAATAATACTCATGAAATGTGAAATGAGATAAATACTCCAACACACTAGATTATGTGTATGCTATGTTTTTTTAATTAATGTTCATCAATGGCCATGTGAGCATTGTTTAGATTTAGTACTGCCGCACATCACAGCACCTTAGCATTATGGTAAATGCAGTACAATGTTTTTGCATTTGCATACTTGAATATTATCCGCAGTTTTTCCCCAGAGTTGGTGCAGATAGTGCCGTAAATCTCTAGGCACGTGTTTCTGGATGTTGTCCTTCACCAGTAGAAATAATAAACAAGCATTTGCAATGCAATAGGTCTCGCATTTACGCGAGTTTGAGCTATTGGCATTGTAAAGGACAATGCCTTTTATTTATGTTTTGGTTTTTAAAACACAAATAAAACGCATCGTCATTTACAATACCAATAGCTTAACCTCTTGCGTGCCCCGCCCTTTCCCCGCCCTGTGCCGGGCTTTCTATTAGCTGGCGGGGTTGTACTGCTCGATTTTCCCGGCCCTATTGTGTTGATGGGTGATTAGGGTGACTTCAGTCTATTACCATTCAAGCCTAAGGGTTAGAGTAGTGAATGAAGTCTATTTACTAGGCACTTCGACATGATCCTGTGTTCTTCCCCATAGATTAGGGCTTGCACACATATCCTAGGGGATAGATTCGTTAGTCTTAGGGATAACCTGCCCTGTAGTGAGGGTATTTCATGGAGCCGTGTTGAATTCAGGCCTGGTAGGCCTCAAACGGGGGAGACTCCATCTTTCTTTCTGCTCCAGCAGCTTGAGATGTTTCTAGGTTACAGGGGATGTTTTAGTTATGAGGTGTTATTCGCTTGGAGAGAACCGGTTCAGACCGGCCCTTATCGAAGGATTGTATTTTTTCTTCATGCCGTAGACGCTACATCAGGCCGGCCGGCTGGGAAAGTGTCCTTGGCACGGGGAGGTACAAGAATTTGGTGGGCGGCAGGTTACGGGCTGGAATTTTCCATGAGAAAATGCACCTCTATATTAGTGAAAGCCTGAGGCAGATACTGGCACTTATTCTTTCAATCCATAGGCGGCACCTAGCCGTTAGCAGAAAAGCTACTACTTATTCCAGGGAAGACAGATGACAAACTTGAGGGCGGAGAAAGACCAAGAGACAGATACTCTTCTAGCAGAATTGCCAGAGAGGAGAGAGTAGCCGACGAGGAAGAGGTCCCAGTGACTCGGAGAAGGGAGCTACGGAGGTGTGATCTCCAGGCGAGCCGAGGCACAGACGAGAAGGGGACCTAGATGACCATTGAGTGCAGGCTACACACGACTAAGGTGATGTCGACCCCTTTCTTATTAGAGTGTACAACCTAATCTTTCACTTTTTCTTTACAGGTTATGTGTTACATTATGTGCTTGCGTATATGATATGTATATATATAATAAAGTCAGTTTGTAGTAAATCAACATGTGCTGCGTGTTCTTGTATAAGAGGGTAGCCTATTCTTCTAGTCAGCTGCAACTCGACATGAACAGATGTTAACCCTGATCCGGTAAGTGGTAGCTGAATAAGGGAGAAAGGAGCCCCTCGAACCAGAGAACAGGTTGTGCTCAAACTGGCAGTTCTTGTGTGATCTGATACACTGATTCCCTTGTCGTATGTTATAGTGATCATAGGATGAACTCGTGAAGGCTGCCGTCTGGGTAGGAAGTCCTGGGTCCGTTTGGGACCGCGAGGCTAAGGCTGCCGTCTGGGTAGGAAGTCCTGGGTCCGTTTGGGACCGCGAGGCTGAGGCTGCCGTCTGGGTAGGAAGTCCTGGGTCCGTTTGGGACCGCGAGGCTAAGGCTACCGTCTGGGTAGGAAGTCCTGGGTCCGTTTGGGACCGCGAGGCTAAGGCTACCGTCTGGGTAGGAAGTCCTGGGTCCGTTTGGGACCGCGAGGCTAAGGCTACCGCCTGGGTAGGAAGTCCTGGGTCCGTTTGGGACCGCGAGGCTGAGGCTGCCGTCTGGGTAGGAAGTCCTGGGTCCGTTTGGGACCGCGAGGCTAAGGCTACCGTCTGGGTAGGAAGTCCTGGGTCCGTTTGGGACCGCGAGGCTAAGGCTGCCGTCTGGGTAGGAAGTTCTGGGTCCGTTTGGGACCGCGAGGCTAAGGCTGCCGTCTGGGTAGGAAGTTCTGGGTCCGTTTGGGACCGCGAGGCTAAGGCTGCCGTCTGGGTAGGAAGTCCTGGGTCCGTCTTGGATCGCGAGGCCGCCACTTGTATTATAAGAGGTCTTGATATAGATATATATATATATATATATATATATATATATATAGTAGGAATTCCCTGTCCTTAGGTGGTATATATATATGTGGTTACTTATTGTGAATAGGCCCTAGGGAGGGGGTAACGTTCTGGCTGGGTTAGAAAGGCTCTGTTGAGCGGGTTCTATCTGATCCGACAACCCAAGCAGAACATTTGGCGTCACGAACCGTTTTCGAAACCTGTGTGCGTCGTGTTGTCTCGTGTTTGCTTTCGGCGTGTGCGTGGTTTTCTTTGTATATTATTTGTGGTATAATTGTGTGTATAGTTTTTCTTTTTCTTTCCTTTCTTCTTTCTTTTCCACAATGTTTTCTAAAAAGTCAAAATCTACTTTTAAGTTGCCCATTGATATTCCCGGATGGGATTCAACGCCTTATGAAGCCTTAGCCCGGGAGTGGGCTGATTCTACTGGTTTGAGTGAGAATTGGAATTCTTCTTTGGAGCTGGCGGAGCCGGCTAATGTGATTACTTGTTTACAGAAGGCACCCATCTCGAAGGGTGAGGAGATTCCCATTTTAGGGCGCAGAGGTTGGATTGTCCTGTCTGCGTACAGAATTCTGCATGAGAGGTTGTTGAAGCTACAGATCTCTTTTAAGGATGTGGAAGCGCACTTTGTTGAGATTCAGAATTCTCATACTTTATTGCGGTGTCAAAATAAGTTGCTTACTGACAAACTTGAGACTAATCAGACTATTGCCGAGAGGGCGGCTGTGCGAATTGCCCGTTATAAATACAAACATCGGCGCGGCCGGGTTTCGACGCGAAAGGTGCGCCTGGTCGTGGCGAATGCCGGACTGGATTGGAATCCTGATGAATGGGATGGTAATATCTGGAACTCGAGCGATTCTTGTTCCTCGGGTGAGGAATCTGTTAAATGTGAGTCCTCCCGCTCCCGCCATGATTGTAAGCCTGCTTCTCGCACCCCTGATGGTGCACCCCGTGATTGCGCTCGTCCTTCGAGCGGGGTTGATGCTTCTTCCGCTGATTGTTCCTCTACGTGTACTGGTCGAGCTCCTTGTGATGCTCACCCCGCGGTCTCGGTGCATCCAGTTTTTCGTCGGAAATTGCAGCAGTCTCCTGCTGCTCCGCAGGGTATTTCTTTAGACTCTTTAGAGGACTTTACCCAACAGGAAATTAGTGATATTTTGCAGCGATTTCGGCAGCGAGCTGGTGAGACATTACTCACATGGATGGTGCGCCTTTATGAACTGGGCGCTGCTGGCATTATGTTGGATAATGGTGATTGTTTGAAGTTTTGTTCCTTGAGCTCGGATTCTACTGTACAGGATCATTTTCGTAACTATAATGGTGGTGGTCAAATTTCTTTACTTCAATTGGCGACTGAGGGTTGTAATATAAAGTACCCTACTGAGTCTGATTGGCCTGTGAATGACAAACAGTGGTATACTTTGCGCGACGCTGCACAACGTCTCAAAGAAGAGGTGATGAAAACGGCGATTTTTCTAGGTACTGCTGACAGGTTGCTTGATGGTTCATTGACATCTTCTGTGCGGAATCGTATTATTCGTTCTTCCCCTGTTGCTTATAAGCAGGTCATGATGACTTTATTGATTAATCAAACTGGTAACGTGTTATCTACAGTACTGGAATCGGTACGCCAACTCGGTGAGTTAGGCGAGTGGTTTAAACCTGAACGTCAGTCCCGGCCTGACACTCGTACTCCTGGTGACAATAAGCTTACTAGACGTGATATCTTTTCTGGTCTTTTGGCTGATGGTGTGCGGAGGGAGGACATTGACGGTGAGACAACTGCTCGTTTGTGGGAGTTGTTTCGCAAACGTGGCTTGGATCGGAAGGAGGGTGCCCGGCGTGTTCGGATGTCTGAGTGTGATCGCGGTGGTTCTGACGGTAGCGGTGATGATGACCGCCGTGGGCGCTCTGTTCGTCGTGATGACCGACGTTATGTACGTGATATGTCCCCCCGTCGAGAGAGAGACAGAGAGAGAGAAGAGGAAAGGGAGAGGGGAAAAAATGATTATATTTACAACAGACGTAGAGATGATAGGGATCAATCCCCTGAGTTGAGGAGGAGAGAGGATCGTCATAATCTGGCCGATCGAAACCAGCACTGTACTGCTGCTGACACGAATCCATTTCGTACTGGGAATGGATATGAACAGGAGGCACCTATACCTAAGAAACGTGAGAGTCTTTATCCTGATTTATCCTGGTACACAGAATGCGGTAAACATGACTAGGAAATAGGTCAAGCTCCAGTACACAGATGGCCTCACAGAGATAATAGACCCTATGTAGATATTGAAATTTATTGGAGACATCGTAATATCCAAAGGGCCCGAGCATTGGTAGATACAGGAGCGGAGGCCACTCTTATTCATGGTAAATCAAAGAAGTTTAAAGGTCAGCCTTTTACAATTACCGGATTAGGTGGAAAGGAAACTCCCGCAATTCAAACATTACTTGAAATGAGAATAGGTAGAATCCCTAGAAAAGAATACTCTGTACTAGTGGTGCCTCTCTTGGAATTCATAATTGGAATAGATATTTTGAAAGGAATGACTTTGCATTTAGATGATGGATGTTACCAATTTGGAACTACGCATTATATATCGTCCAGGCCTATACGGGTTGGTCGTTTACGAATGCCCCCCATAACAGTTCCTCAGGCGACAAAAGTGGTTTGTCAGAAGCAGTATCATATTCCGGGTGGTCATGAGGAGATTAGTACCACTATTCAGGAGTTGGTGGATGCAGGTGTTATAGCCCCAGTTACTTCTGCTTGGAATAATCCTGTTTGGCCTGTACGTAAGAGTGATAATTCTTGGCGTATGACTGTTGATTATCGAGAATTGAACAAACACACACCCTCTTTGACTGTTGCAGTACCGGATGTTATTACTCTAATTGAAAGAATCCAAAAACATCCGGGTACATGGTATGCGTCAATTGATATTGCTAATGCTTTCTTTTCTATCCCGATTGCCCCTGAGTGTCAGGAACAGTTCAGTTTTACGTGGAATGGGCGTCAAATGACGTTTAGGAGTCTTCCTCAGGGCTATGTGCATAGCCCTACTATATGTCACCGGCTGGTGGCAGAGCATTTGGCTGACGTACCAGTTCATCCACAGGTTCAGATGTGTCATTATATTGATGATGTTTTGATCCAAGGCGAAACACAAGAGGAAGTTCAGACCCAATTGGACAGAGTCATTGAGTGCCTGCGTGAGAAAGGTTGGGAAATCAATCCGGATAAACTACAAGGCCCGTCCCAGGCTGTGAAATTTTTGGGTATTAATTGGCATGAAGGGCACCGTGAAGTGATCCCTCAGGTTAAACAGAAGATTATTGATTTTGCAGTTCCAAGGAATAGGAAGGAAGCCCAAAGCTTCATTGGTTTATTTGGTTTTTGGCGTCAGCATATTCCTCATTTGAGTCAAATATTGGCCCCCTTGTACCGTGTCACCCGTAAAAAGAATGCGTTTGATTGGGATACACCACAGCAAGATGCGTTCGACCTAGCAAAAGAGGCAATTCAACATGCTTTGGATTTATGGCCCGTACGTGATGGGGAGGTAGATTTAAATGTGTCTGTACAGGGCCTTTATGCGAATTGGAGCTTGTGGCAGAAGCAAGGCAGAAGTAGAGTGCCGTTAGGTTTCTGGACCAAAAAGTTACCTGATGCTAGTGAGCGTTATACACCCTTTGAGAAACAGTTACTTGCATGTTATTGGGCTCTGGTGGATACCGAGCAATTGACTTTGGGACATGATATAGTTTTGCGACCTGAGATTCCTATTATGCAGTGGGTTATGAGTTCGCCAAAAACTCACCGCATTGGACACGCTCAGGAGGCGAGTGTGATTAAATGGAAATGGTATATACAAGACAGGGCACGTGTGGGACAGAAAGGAGTTGCATCTTTGCATGAGCAGGTGGCGCGAGCGCCATCGACTGAGACTGAGAGTGTATGTTCCGTACCTTTAGTACAGGAGTCTCCTGTCAAGTGGGGTAGACCCTTTGATGATTTGTCCGTAGAGGACAGGAACCATGTCTGGTTTACGGATGGTTCAGCAAGGTTCATAGGGCCGAAACGGCACTGGAAAGCGGTGTCCTATAATCCGGTCACGCAGAAACTGCTGAGCACAACTGGTGAAGGTAAGAGCAGCCAATTCGCTGAATTGTATGCTGTTTATCAAGTCCTGAAACAAGAATTACCCGGCACATGTCATATTTTCACTGACTCTTGGTCTACTGCCAATGGATTGGCAGTTTGGTTACCGACTTGGCATTCTCATAATTGGGAATTGCATTCAAAACAGTTGTGGGGAAGAGAGTTATGGCAAGAGATTTGGGAGATGCTCCCACAGAGTACTGTTACAATCTTCCATGTGGATGCTCACACCCCTATAGATTCTCTTGACAAATTTTTTCATAACATTGCAGATGAGAAATCTAAAATTGCTGAGGCAGTGGTGGACAGGCAAGATTCTGATATGGCGGGATTGGCGAAATGGGCCCACCAGAAGGCAGGACATTTTGGAGAGAAAGCCACTAGCAGGTGGGCTGCTGATCGAGGAATTTATATTCCCTTGGATTTGATCAAGAATGTTATTTTACATTGTCCCATTTGTCAGCATATCAGACAGCGCAAAGTGCCCCAAATTGTTAAAGGTCATTTACATCGCGGGAAACTGCCCGCTCAAATTTGGCAAATTGATTACATTGGTCCACTTCCCATGAGCAGGAATTGTCAATATGTTTGCACAATTGTTGATACATACAGTGGCTTGTTGGTAGCCCTTCCCTGTAAGCAAGCTACCCAATTGAATACCATTAAAACGTTGGAATTGGTTATCATGTATTATGGTGTGCCATTCCAAATTCAATCTGATAATGCATCCCATTTTCGTGGAAGATTGGTACAGGAATTCTGTGTGGAAAACAATATTGACTGGGTGTTCCATGTCCCGTACTATCCACAGGCCTCAGGTCTTGTGGAGAGAATGAATGGTCTGCTGAAGGGGCAGCTGCGTAAACTAACTGATGACAAATATAAGAATTGGCGAGACTTTTTGTCTCAAGCACTATTAATTTTGAATAATCGCCCTTTTCTAAATGCTGAATCTCCACTTATGCGTTTGTTCCCTCCGAATGTTAATGCTCAGCCAAATGAAATCAGAGAGACTGTGATGTACTGGGAGATTACTCCCGGAGCTTTGGCTCCATGTAGAGCGACCCCAGGGTCGGCAGGTTTAGACTTGCATGCCATGGATGACACCGTTCTAAAAGGTAAAGATCGGGTCATCATCGCGACCGGTGTTAGTGTTCATATACCACCCGGGAATTTTGGATTAATCGCCCCTAGATCGGGGCTGGCCGTAAAAGGCATTCAGGTACTTGGAGGGGTCATTGACAGCGATTATCAGGGAGAGATTAAGGTGCTCCTGCTAAATAGCAGTGAGGCTGATTTGCTGATCCATCGAACTGACCGAGTGGCTCAATTACTGATAATGCCTGTCTTCAGTGGTGGGATGGTAAAAGGCACTGCCCCAACTTTGCTAACTGTACGAGGCCAGAAAGGTTTTGGCTCCACAGATAACCCTGGGGCCAGGGTTTGGGTGCAGTCGCCTAAGACTCCCCCTGAACAGGCAGAGGTCATCGCCACCGGTCATGATAATACCATTTTAGTTATGAGACCAGGGAAAGATAGCTGGGAAGCAGTCCCGGCTGACAAATGTTACTTACGAGAATGATTAATGCCTGCATTTGATTCTCTTTCAGATCATTCTTTGGACTGTTGCTGCAGGATGTGTCGTCGCAGGACTATTTTCGGGTTGGTTCGACGAGGGAGGAGGACTCCCGTCAACCCCGGATGAGCTACGCGCCCGAGTGTCGCGTTCCTTTGCTGCGTGGGATTCGTCATCGAACTTTTGGACACTACTGGCGAAAAGGGTGACCGATGCCCCTCACTTTTGTTTGACGCCGATGAGATCCGTACATGATATCCTAGCGACCTGTCTGGTTGCTGTCCCTGCTTCACTGGAAACCCTAACTAATATTTTCAACATTTCGAAGGCTCGCCCCAATGTTCTTCTGGGCGATTTTGCCACCCACACGTATTGCCCCTTATGTACGGAACTTCCGGACAGGATACCCCCCATCCAATCCCAAATAGTTACCTATAATATCACACAAGGTGATATATGCTTTTTTCTTACATGTAATCCTAGTGCAATCTCTGAATGTCTACAGCTGAAATTGAAAGGTGCTACTTCCTTCACCTTTCATGAGCGAACTTTGTGCTTTCAAAGGACACCGAAAACATGTGCTTCGGTTATGAACAATATGACTTGCAAGAGTTTGGTAGTTACCCCTAGTCATTATCGCACGATGTTGCTACCTGCCGGATGGCTTTTCTCATGTGGTAATACTTCTTGGCCATATGTCCCCGCGAATATTTCCGGTGGCCCCTGTGCTATTACAAGACTCAGTTTACTAATGTTCTCGTCACATCCGAATGCCAATTCTCGTGTGATTCGAGATACAGTGATGTTACAGGAGGATTGTGACTCATCTTTGCATTTGTATTCCAAGTCTGAATACCTTAGCTTGGCTATTTCAATTATTGGTGTTCCTGCTTTGGCGGTTTATAATGCTAAATCTATTGAGAAAATGGCCTGCTGGATGGTAAAATCTATTAATCATACTTCTACAGTCCTATCTGACATGCTGTTAGACGCCCAGGGTGAACGTAGAGCCATCTTGCAAAATAGAGCGGCCATTGATTATCTTTTGCTTAAACATGGACATGACTGCTCTGACTTTGAGGGTCTTTGTTGTTTTAACTTGTCTGATCATACACAATCTATTCGTGCCCACATTGACAGGTTACATGATTTGACGGAGGAAGTGAGAAAACACATTGACCAGGGCTGGTTTGACTGGCTCTTTAATTGGTTACCTGACCTGTATCTATTACGTCGAATATTAGGAGGTATTCTACTTACCATCGCTGTTTTGATCTCTATTTGTTGTTTTATTCAGTGTATCCCTTCACTACTTCAATTCTGCACACTTGGTACTAGACATAGGTCAGTTAGTTTTGTTTCATATTATTCCTCTACGGATGTTAGTTCGGTTTAATGAATGTATAATGGACTGAAGTCAAGGGTGAAATGTACTGCTCGATTTTCCCGGCCCTATTGTGTTGATGGGTGATTAGGGTGACTTCAGTCTATTACCATTCAAGCCTAAGGGTTAGAGTAGTGAATGAAGTCTATTTACTAGGCACTTCGACATGATCCTGTGCTCTTCCCCATAGATTAGGGCTTGCACACATATCCTAGGGGATAGATTCGTTAGTCTTAGGGATAACCTGCCCTGTAGTGAGGGTATTTCATGGAGCCGTGTTGAATTCAGGCCTGGTAGGCCTCAAACGGGGGAGACTCCATCTTTCTTTCTGCTCCAGCAGCTTGAGATGTTTCTAGGTTACAGGGGATGTTTTAGTTATGAGGTGTTATTCGCTTGGAGAGAACCGGTTCAGACCGGCCCTTATCGAAGGATTGTATTTTTTCTTCATGCCGAAGACGCTACATCAGGCCGGCCGGCTGGGAAAGTGTCCTTGGCACGGGGAGGTACAAGAATTTGGTGGGCGGCAGGTTACGGGCTGGAATTTTCCATGAGAAAATGCACCTCTATATTAGTGAAAGCCTGAGGCAGATACTGGCACTTATTCTTTCAATCCATAGGCGGCACCTAGCCGTTAGCAGAAAAGCTACTACTTATTCCAGGGAAGACAGATGACAAACTTGAGGGCGGAGAAAGACCAAGAGACAGATACTCTTCTAGCAGAATTGCCAGAGAGGAGAGAGTAGCCGACGAGGAAGAGGTCCCAGTGACTCGGAGAAGGGAGCTACGGAGGTGTGATCTCCAGGCGAGCCGAGGCACAGACGAGAAGGGGACCTAGATGACCATTGAGTGCAGGCTACACACGACTAAGGTGATGTCGACCCCTTTCTTATTAGAGTGTACAACCTAATCTTTCACTTTTTCTTTACAGGTTATGTGTTACATTATGTGCTTGCGTATATGATATGTATATATATAATAAAGTCAGTTTGTAGTAAATCAACATGTGCTGCGTGTTCTTGTATAAGAGGGTAGCCTATTCTTCTAGTCAGCTGCAACTCGACATGAACAGATGTTAACCCTGATCCGGTAAGTGGTAGCTGAATAAGGGAGAAAGGAGCCCCTCGAACCAGAGAACAGGTTGTGCTCAAACTGGCAGTTCTTGTGTGATCTGATACACTGATTCCCTTGTCGTATGTTATAGTGATCATAGGATGAACTCGTGAAGGCTGCCGTCTGGGTAGGAAGTCCTGGGTCCGTTTGGGACCGCGAGGCTAAGGCTGCCGTCTGGGTAGGAAGTCCTGGGTCCGTTTGGGACCGCGAGGCTGAGGCTGCCGTCTGGGTAGGAAGTCCTGGGTCCGTTTGGGACCGCGAGGCTAAGGCTACCGTCTGGGTAGGAAGTCCTGGGTCCGTTTGGGACCGCGAGGCTAAGGCTACCGTCTGGGTAGGAAGTCCTGGGTCCGCTTGGGACCGCGAGGCTAAGGCTACCGCCTGGGTAGGAAGTCCTGGGTCCGTTTGGGACCGCGAGGCTGAGGCTGCCGTCTGGGTAGGAAGTCCTGGGTCCGTTTGGGACCGCGAGGCTAAGGCTACCGTCTGGGTAGGAAGTCCTGGGTCCGTTTGGGACCGCGAGGCTAAGGCTGCCGTCTGGGTAGGAAGTTCTGGGTCCGTTTGGGACCGCGAGGCTAAGGCTGCCGTCTGGGTAGGAAGTTCTGGGTCCGTTTGGGACCGCGAGGCTAAGGCTGCCGTCTGGGTAGGAAGTCCTGGGTCCGTCTTGGATCGCGAGGCCGCCACTTGTATTATAAGAGGTCTTGATATATATATATATATATATATATATATATAGTAGGAATTCCCTGTCCTTAGGTGGTATATATATATGTGGTTACTTATTGTGAATAGGCCCTAGGGAGGGGGTAACGTTCTGGCTGGGTTAGAAAGGCTCTGTTGAGCGGGTTCTATCTGATCCGACAACCCAAGCAGAACAGGGGTTCATGACGAGATGGTCTCGTCATGGGCACAGCGCAACCGCGGCCCATGACGAGACCATCTCGTCATAGGCACTGAAGGGGTTAAACTCGCGTAAATGCGAGACCTATTGCATTGCAAATGCTTGTGGTTGTGACCCCGGCAGGAAGATCTGTGTTTCACTCACGCAGGGGCAGGGCTCACTTCACATCTCAGGCCAGTTCAAGCATCTGCCTAACCACTGTTATCATGCAGATGAAGTGATTAGGCTGATCACGGCCACAAACCCAGCCCTGCCTGCAGCAGCTGAAAGGGATGCGGTGTTATGTTGCCCTTTCAGCCAATGGCAGCCAGGCCCAGGTGAGGGGGGATCCGCCTTGGGCCTCACACAATGGCACAATTTCAAGAGGTTGATGGACTCGTGGGCGGCCCTATCGTAGTTAGACGGCCGCGGGGCCCTGGGCAGCTGCCCACACTGCCCATGCCCAGCGCCGGCCCTGATTTGCCCTCACGTTCTTCCCTTTTGAAAGTGCACTGTCTGCCTTTCGAAGGTGAACACGTCTAATGCTTACTATAGGGCTCAATGCGCCTGTCTCTCTATGCATGGGCAGGGCAGGGCGCGGCGCCCCGCGCGGGAGATGCGGGCAGCTCAGGGAGACCCTGCATCCACCTCTTCCCAGCACTGCTCCTCTTTTCACTGAGCTCCTATTTTTAGGCTGCTCCCACTTTCACTCGGATGCAGTTTGGAATGAGAAGTTTACAAGACACAAAGGAAATCCATTAGTGAGCCTTTTAAAAGCACGCGCGCACTCGGTGACGCCATTTGACAACCGCATACGGAAGGTGGACGAGGTGCTTGGCAGTCAGGTTTCCTCTCCGAGGGCTCGGGCTCCTTCCCGCTTAAATCATCTTCCCACTCGACACACCAGCTCGAGTTATGAGGCAGTCAGCAGTTCCTCGCATAGGAGGATGCGCCTTCGGTAATTAGCTGTATGCAAAGGCCGGTTCGGGGAAGGCCCTGGGCCTGGTAATAAAACCTAACCCACACTGCGTGGACAGCTCAACCATGAGCTCTGCGGGGCTGGCCAAACGCAGGATACCTCAACCAGGCTAGATTGAGCAACGCCAGATTAACGTTTTCAGTGTCAGGGGGCGTAGAGTGGGATGGGTGGAAAGAGCGTTGATTGACAGCACCTCCTGCTGCACAAGTAATACTGCGCACAGAGGCTCATCTGTTAGCGTGGCCTGTAGACTGTATGCCAACCAGCTCAGGGTGCGCTGCCATGCAGAGAGCCCGTGTACAAAAATACAGTCAAGAACCTGAAATAAGACACCAATGAGAGGATAAGGAAATGCCCCAGGAGAGGGTGGGGGGGGGGAGGGGTCGGGTCATGCTAACAAGTTATAGGAACGGAGGGTGAAATGCTGACCTTATTGGTGTTTTATGGACTGCACATGCTATGGGAAAGTACCTGCTCTACAGAACGAACATCTACTAAATGCAGGTTGAAATCTGCTGAACGGTTGTAGGAAATGTTTTAAATCAATCAATCAATACATTTATAGAGTGCGCTACTCACCCGTGAGGGTCTCAAGGCGCTGAAGGGAGGGGGGTGCTGTTACTGCTCGAATAGCCAGGTCTTGAGGTGCTTCCTGAAGGTGAGATGGTTCTGGGTCAGTCGTAGGTGTGCGGGGAGGGAGTTCCATGTCTTGGCGGCCAGGTAGGAGAACGATCTTCCTCCGGTTGTGGTTCTGCGGATCCGTGGGACGATGGCGAGGGCGAGGCTGGCAGAGCGGGCGGGTGGTAGTGTAGAACGAGAGGCGGTTGTTGAGGTATTCGGGGCCCATGTCGTGGAGCGCTTTGTGTGCGTGGGTGAGGAGCCTGAACGTGATCCTCTTGCTGACGGAGAGCCAGTGCAGGTGTCTCAGGTGGGGTGTTATGTGGCTGCGGCAAGGGATGTCGAGGATGAGTCGTGCGGAGTCGTTCTGTATGCGCTGAAGTCGTTTCTGAAGTTTGGCTGTGGTTCCTGCATACAGGGCGTTCCCGTAGTCCAGTCGGCTGGTGACGAGGGCCTGGGTGACTGTCTTTCTGGTTTCGGTGGGGATCCACCGGAAGATCTTTCAGAGCATGAGCATGAAGATGAGATGGCGTTGACTTGTTTGGTCATCGTGAGGGAGGAGTCCAGAATGAATCCCAGGTTGCGAGCGTGGTCCGTGGGTGTCGGTGCGGTGCCCAGCGCCGTGGGCCACCAGGAGTCGTCCCAGGCGGATGGGGATTGTCCGAGGTTGAGGACCTCCGTCTTGTCTGAGTTGAGTTTCAGACGGCTGAGCTTCATCCATTCCGCGACGTCTTTCATTCCTTCCTGGAAGTTGGTTTTGGCGGTGGCTGGGTCTTTGGTGAGGGAGAGTATCAGCTGGGTGTCGTCGGCGTAGGAGATGATGTTGAGGTTGTGATTGCGAGCGATGACGGCGAGGGGGCTCATGTAGATATTGAAGAGGGTTGGGCTGAGCGAGGAGCCTTGGGGTACGCCGCAGATCTTGCTGGCCGTGGAGCGGAAGGGAGGGAGGCGGACTCTCTGGGTTCTGTCGGAGAGGAACGAGGTGATCCAGTCCAGGGCTTTTCCTTGGATCCCAGTGTTGTGGAGGCGGGTTATTAGGGTGCGGTGGCAGACGGTATCGAAGGCGACCGAGAGCGGTTGTATCCCCATTGTCCATCAGGGTCCGGATGTCGTCGGTGGCTGCGATGAGGGCGGTCTCGGTGCTATGGTTGGCTCGGAATCCGGACTGGGATGGGTCGAGCGAGTTGTTTGCTTCGAGGAATGCAGTCAGTTGTTTGTTGACGGTCTTCTCGATGACTTTAACCGGGAAGGAGAGAGATGGGGCGAAAGTTCTTGAGGTCTTTTGGGTCGGCTGTGGGTTTCTTCAGTAGGGCGTTGATCTCTGCGTGCTTCCAGCTTTCTGGGAAGGTGGCTGACGCGAAGGAGTTGTTTATGATGTTCCGGAGGTGGGGTGCGATGATGGCGTCGGCTTTGTTGAAGATGTGGTGAGGGCATGGGTCAGAGGGAGTAGCCGGAGTGGATGGTGTTCATGACGTGGGTGGACCTGGGGTGGCCCGGACCGGTGGGGCGCGCCGGCCTTGCCCGGACGTTGGAGGCGGCGGAGCCAGGAGAGAGGACACGAGGCCGGCTTTGGTTGGGGGTCGAGAGGTACGGGGACCCCCGGATGGGAGAAAGGTGGATTCGAGGCCCGTTATGGTCCCCCCGAAGGGCCGCCGTGACAAGACCCTGAAGGATTTATTCGCGAAGCCCCAGGCAAGGCCCACGACAGGCGCCATGGCGTCGAACACGGTGGGCAGCCCGCCCGGACAGACGGAGGGGTCAGAGCCCATCACCAAGTCATTTTTGGAATCAATGTTCACCGGTCTGCGGACGGACATCCAGAACCTCCAAAAGGAATTCGCTGCGGAGCTTAAGGAAGTGCGCAGAGAGGTGGACAGTATTGGGGAACGGGTAGCTGTGCTGGAAGATAAAGGAGACGGCCGCGAATCGGAGTTGGCGGCACTCCAACAGGAAATCCTCCGGATACACGACCAGCAGGTGGACTTACAGGCACATGTGGAAGACCTCGAAAACCGGTCCCGGCGCCATAATATCCGGATCCGAGGGGTGCATACCTCGGAGGACTCGAAGGATCTCTTTACCTTCACGAGGGAACTCTTCAATCACATTTTGGAGCGCCCACTGGAGACGGAGCTGCGCATTGACCGAGCGCATAGAGTGGGCCCCCCGCGGGCTGCGGCGGCCGGCCCGGCAGATATCCTGGTGTGTGTTCAGGATTACCGCACCAAAGAAGAGATCCTGCGTAATGCCCGCCGGCAGCATCCCGTGAGGTTTCGGGACCACGCACCAGTCCTATATCAAGACTTGTCGGCGCTTACGCTCCATAAACGCAGGTTGTTCAAGCCCATCACAACCCACCTCCAACAACGCAACATCCGATACAGCTGGGGCTACCCGTTCCGACTGGTGTTCCGCATTGACAGTACTCTATATCAGCTGAAGCAGCACAGCTGTTGGGGGTGACCTTACCACAGGAGGACAGTGAGGCGGACGGAGAACCGCCGATGGCCACAAAGGCGGGACCCGGCTGGCGTCGACAGGGCCGTCGTAAACGTACGAAGAAACCCCCAGCGGCGGAGATCCTCAGAGGGCAACAGGATGCATTAGAGACTGTCTCCGGCGTCTTGTGCAGCTCTCTGCCTGGGGAGGCAGTATAATGTCTGTTGCGGGCAACTCTGCTAGACCCCTGAAGGGGTTGTCTGCAGGAGAGGGGCCTCTTGGTGGTACTATTGTGCCTTACGCCCTTTCGATACCATCCACTGGAAAGTGGAGGACACTGGTTCTGGACTCTTGTTGTTATGATGTTGGGCTGTTTGGGGGGAGGGGGGGTTTGCACAGGGGATGGGGGTTCCGCGTCTGTCGGGGAGGGGAACGCAGCGGGAGGGGCGGGGGAGGCGGCGATCGGTGGGCAGTTTCCAGGCACAAGCGGCATCCCCAGCATGACACAGCTTGCTAATCGGGGTGGGATCATATGGCGCCTCCTACACTTAAGGTACTAACACTCAATGTTCGGGGCCTCAACAACCCCGTTAAGCGCAAGGCGATCCTGTCGTGCCTTGAGAACTCGCGGGCCGACATCTGCCTCCTTCAGGAGACCCACCTGCTCGCTCGGGACTGTCACCGGCTTCGTTCTCGCAGGTTCCCGGTCCAACTCTTCTCCTCTAGTCTTACTAAAACTGCGGGAGTCGCGATCTTAGTAGCCCAGCGTTTTTGAGGGGAGGTCCTGCAGAAGGAGGCCGAGGTTAGAGGACGGCTCTTGATATACAGGTTTGCCTTGGGGGCCCTGACCTTCACCATAGGCTCCCTCTATGCTCCCAACGAAGGGCAAGAGCGATTTTTGCAATCCGCACTCACGGAGATAACGGCGACGAGCGATAGGCTCATTCTTTTAGGGGGTGATCTCAATCTTGTTTTCGACAACGTGCGCGACAGGTCTTGCCAGCGTGCATACCAAACGGGGGCGATTTCCGCGGCCGGGCTTGCTAGAGTGTGTGAGTTGGGGCTCGAGGATATATGGCGTAGCTTTCACCCGCAGGACCGGGAGTATTCCTATTACTCACACGCGCATAAAACGTATGCACGGCTAGACTATCTTCTAGTGTCGGCCGCGGTTCGAGAAATGGCCGTGGCAGTTGAAATAGGAGCGATCTCCTTCTCAGACCATGCCCCGGTGCATGTCGAATTGTCACTACCGCCGTTGGTACAGCCGGATAGGGTATGGCGTCTTCGGGACTCTTTGCTGCACCGGGAAGATGTGATGCAGCAGATCACCGGGAAGGTCAAGGATTTTTTTACGCATAACGGCAACGCTGACACGACCCTTGCGACGCAGTGGGCGGCGTTGAAAGCGGTCCTCAGGGGAGAGTTTATTGCCATAGCGGCTGCCGAAAACGCTGAGCGGCGGAAAAAGCGGGAGGAGCTCACACAGCAAACCAAGGAGCTGGAACAAATGCATCAGAGGACAGGTGCCCCCAGGACGTGGCGCCAACTGCGGGCCATCCGACAGCAGTTGACAGCTCTCGATCAGGATAGGGCGGAATACGCTGCCCTCCGTTTAAAACATGCTTATTATTCCGGGGGCGATCGGTGCGGTCGCTTACTTGCACACAAACTCCGGGAGGTCCGGAGGAGGCAGGGGGTGCGCGAGATCTGCAGGGAGGATGGCACGAGAGTAACAGACGACAGAGATATAGCTGACTCGTTCCGGGCCTATTATGCAGCCCTGTACGACGGGTCGGGGTCGGTGGGAGACGACGGGGCGGCCTTTCTGGACTCCGTCGAGCTACCCGCCCTGACGGGGGCCCAGGCGGACCGACTAGACGGGGATATACGCCCTGAGGAGGTGATTGCCGCCATCTCCCGGTTAAAGCTGGCGAAGGCCCCAGGGCCCGATGGCTTCACCGCCATTTTCTATAAAAAATTCAGCGCCCTACTGGTCCCCGTGCTCACTCAGCTTTTCAATTCATTCTCGGTTGCGGGAGCGATTCCCCCGGACCTCTTGAGGGCACACATAGCGGTGATCCCCAAACCGGGGAAGGACCGGACCCGCTGTGGAGCGTACCGGCCCATCTCCCTGTTGAATGTTGATCTTAAACTCTACTCGGGCATCCTGGCTAGTCGATTGGCACCCTGCATGCCACATCTTATTGATCCGGATCAGGCGGGGTTCATACCGGAACGGCAAGCCCCGGACAACACGAAACGGGTTATGCATCTAGTTGAGAAAGCCTCCTGCACGTCGGGTGAATATATGTTCCTGGCGATCGACGCCGAAAAAGCGTTTGACCGGGTCCACTGGCCCTACCTGGAGCAGGTTCTGCCGCGGATGGGGTTGGGGGAGAAGTTCCGCACCCACATCTTCAATTGCTATCGATTTCCGTCAGCTATGGTCCGGGTCAACGGCCACACGTCTGCTAGTTTCCCCATCACGCGGGGCACGAGGCAGGGATGCCCGCTGTCGCCGCTGCTCTTCGCGGCCTACATGGAGCCTTTGGCCCAGAAGATCAGGCAAAATCCGAGAATCTCCGGGATCAAGTTCAGGGGATACACTCATACCATCAGCCTATACGCAGACGATGTGTTGCTCTCACTGTCAAACCCTAGGGAGGCGATACCAGCGTGCATTGCGGATCTGGACACCTTTGCACGGGTGGCGGGGTTCAGGGTTAATGCGGACAAATCAATGGCGGTGGACCTGTCGTTGAATACTCCCACGCCTCAGTATTTGGAAGCTTCGCTCCCCTTTCAGTGGGCTGCGGACTCGATCCCCTACCTGGGGATTAAGCTGGCCTCCACGCTCTCACGGACGGTGACCTCCAATTATGCTGCTCTGCGTCAGAAGATCCGCAGAGAGCTTGGGCAGTGGAAACACTATCCCCTCTCGTGGCTGGGCAAGATTGCGGCGGTCAAAATGACCATCCTTCCGCAGATCCTGTACCTTTTCCGCACCATACCCCTGTACCCGCCAGCGGGCTGGATTCAACAGATGCAGTCGGAGCTAGCCCAATTTATTTGGAGTGGACGGAAGCCCCGCATGAAGAGGCGATTGTCCACTCTGACCCCCGAGAACGGGGGACTCGGGATCCCGGATCTCCAACTGTATTTTCAAGCCACGCAACTACGCTACCTGGTAGAGTGGAGTCGGTGGGAGTCAGAAAAACACTGGTTGTTTCAGGACCAGGCGGTGGCAGCTAGACCTTTGCAGGAAATCCCCTTCCTGCGGAGACAACACAGGCCCCCCAATCTCTATGCCTCCCATATTACGCGCGTTCCGATGGAAATCTGGGATCGAACTAGCGTGGCCCACGAGCTCACCACCTTCCCTTCCCCGCTTACTCCTCTGTTGGACAATCCGGACTTTTCCCCCGGTATGGTCTCGACAGCCTTTCATAGATGGAAGCCGGCTGGGTGTCGCAGCTTATATCACATGTACGACGCGGAGGGGGTACGTCCGTTCCAGCAATTCCGGCAGGAATACGATTTGCCAGAGGAGGAACGCATCCGCTATCTCCAGGTTCGACATTGGGCGCTGGATGGGAGGGTTCGACCGGGGGCAGACAGGCGACTCTCTCCATACGAGCGGTGGTTACTAACGCGTACCTCCGACAAGCAATTGATTACGGACCTCTATAGAACACTTCAGCGCCGCTTCACACACACGTACAATGCAGGACGGCTACGTTGGGAGAGGGAACTAGGTAGATCATTGTCTCACGAGGAGTGGGAGGGCATATCTTACAGGGCACGGCATTCCGCGTACCATATGGGACTCACAGATACCCTAACAAAAGTGGCGACCTATTGGTACTACACACCAGAAAGTTTACACGCAATGGACAAGAAGAGGGAGGCGTATTGTTGGAGGGGGTGTGGGCAGATAGGTACCCTGACTCATTTACTTTGGGATTGCGAGGGAGTCCGGGCGTACTGGACCCAGGTACTTGATGAAATCGATAAACATCTCGACACTGCGATCCCACGATTTCCGGCATATGTGCTGCTGGGTCTCCCTAACCCTCTAACATACCCACTCAAGTCACGCAGAGGTAGGCTAATGGCCATAGCGCTGGGTTCAGCGACACAGAACATACTTACTCACTGGCGCTCCCACACCTCACCGACCTTCACAGGTTGGCTACATCGCCTGTGGCAGTGGCATGTCCTGGGCATGGAGAAACTCACATTGACGCTAGCCGGGGAGGGTTCCAGGTATAGAGAATTGTGGAGGCCCTTCCTGTCCCTGTTGGCCACCGAGTTTAGGGAAGTTACCTGTCCTCGCTACCTTCGATTACTGAGGCTATCTGAGACACAGAAGGAAGAATGAAGACAGGGCACTACTGGAAATACGAGAACCTTGGTTTGACAGACGCGGAACGGAGGGAGGGGAGGGGGGGAATGGGTGGGGGGGTTTTACTGTTTTTCTTTTGTACTACGGCATCCTTCTGGAGAGCTCTATGGCACTCCCATAGTGGTTGTGCGCTTGCCGCAGTGTGCACTATAGAACTGAGAGACTTAAGCATCAACCTGCGACTGCACAGAGTGCTGTCCATTTTTCTGACTGCGGTATTTGTTATGGAATGTCTTGAAATGCCAATAAAAGATTTAAACATAAATGTATTGCAGCAGAGGTTAAAACTTCAGGTACGCTCTCTTTCAAATTAAAGAAGTGCAGGTACACGGTACCGGGCAGCACATGCCCATTTAAAGTACTGGATGTAGGAAAATAAATGGATTCCTTGCTCCCGACATGTGAGAGTAAAGGATTCTTTCATGGCTATCGCAGGGTCAATCAGACAAGAATATGTCTGTTAGTTCTTCAGTAAGTTGCACAGCACTTCATTTGCACGTTTTCTTGATTTTTGTCAGGAAAACGGGTTCTATGCCTGTAGCTAATTATAAAGCATGGAAAAGGTTTACAGTAGCACACAGTATGGGTACATGAAAACGCAATAACCCGGATAACTAATCTCCATGAAATGGTGACCCCAGCGTAACTCCCAATAAAGGTCTACGTGAAACACGGACGCCTGTTACGTAGCCAGTGCGTCATTTGCCCAAGTGCAAGGAAAGAAACGGACCCCACTGTGAAATACAGCAATAATCACGGTTCAGAGCGCCTTCCCAGGCTTCTAGGCCCCGGTGCCACTGCACCTGCTGCACCATTTGAAGCCATGCCTCTTCTGGACACCAACTTGATAAATTCAATAGGAACTGAAACACTCCACTACATGAAGCGCATGTCAAAGCGTTGTTCGGTGAACACCAACATAAACATAGTGACAGGCAACTGCTTTGGGAGCATTGTATACCACATTCGCAATGGGGCCTAAACAAATGGACGCCCCTGGTTTAGCGTGCAACGGCTAAGGTCCACTCAACACTCCTTACATGTCCTAAGCTTCTCTCTGTGAACCATACAGTTATTTTATGTGCTTAAAGAAAAGCAAGATAACTTTTCCAGTACTGTTTTGTTATAATATTTTCAATTCTTTGTTAACAGTTTCTCTCCGGTCAAATCACGAAAATAGCAGGCCAAGTTTTCACAACTTGGCACTCTCATGAAAGGTGGCTCGTAATTTTTGGATAGTCCAATTTTTGAGGCTTTTGGTGCAATATCACAGTCTTAGCCAGAGGAAAAAAAATTAAAAAGTGGAAAAGGAAGGGTAAACACACATCATCGGCACAATCGTTTTTTGCCCTTGTACTGTGTGCTGCTACAGGATGCCCTTGAGAAGCACAGATGGAAACAATGCCCTTCTCATACGCAACTGCAGCACTTGGCTTTTGGCCAAAGACCAGGCCTTGAAGGTGTACAAACTGTCCTCCATGAAATGCTACCCTTGATTGCTGTAATATTGAGGTGAAACAGTGAAGAACTGTCATGGACAGTCTCTGGAGAATAAGTTATGAAACACAAAGCATGATTCTGGCTGTGGTGACCACCTCCCCCCATGTCATGGGTATTCGCAAACTTTTTCCAACACGCCAAAAAGTAAGTATGGTCTCTAATGTGCCCGAGAGCCACACTGATGCCAGCAGGGACGTGGTGGGGCTTTGGAGGGAGTGTAAGGTGGGCATAAAGGAAGCGAGGAATGTACATGAAGTGGACAGAGAGTCAGTTAGTTATTTTGAGGGTTTTATTCCATGCTGCCCTTGAAGTGAAGCCCCAAGTAAATAGAAGAGTGATTGATGTGACAGTAGTGTGTTATATGCCATATCTGAATACCATCCCTCTACTGCACCTCGGGGGAAGCCTTCTCCGCTTGCTATTGCTACCTTGGGAGTGTCTCATGTAAAAACGAAGTAACTTGAATACTGAATTGGAATGAAATAGAATTGCACAATGCGAAAACAGAAAACCTGGGAGTAGTCCCGGCTTCCCCACTTGACCAAATTGTTTCGTTTCACTTTGGCTCTTCAGTATCACATATAAGACCTCCTTAAAATACATTAGTTAACGATACAAAACCTACTCTTGTGTTTCATTTAATAAACTATAATGTTGTCCATGTATAATAAATAACCCAGGTGGCCCAAAGGGGTCTCCATGACAACTGACTTGCCTCTTAGTTTACTATTGGTATCGAGAGGGCGGGCGGAGGCATGAACATTTCTACGTTCATTTTTAAAAACTACTTCTAAATGCACTGATAGAACCTGATGTACTAAGGTGAAAAGCTCTACACATTAATGAAATACACTTTTTGGTATTTTTTAGAGACTTTTACATTTGTACACATTTGTTACAAGATGTCTTTAAAAACAAATGTGCGCTTAAAAGTGGTGCAGGACACCTTATGCTTGCCCGTCTATGTAACATCTTTCTGAATGTCAATGCTCTCTGAAGTAACGAGCATCCCACTGCTGCAGTTCACCAGGCGGTCGCATGTAAAGGTCAGGAGGACGAGTCTTGCTCCAGGTCATTACACACCGATTCCAGTCCTACACGTTTATGCGATAGCCTAAGACAGTATGGGTGTTGTAGTCTTTTTTATTTTGCTTCAATTGTACTAAACTACCTGAAATTAATGATTTGCAGCTGAAAAATTCAGGACTGTAACTGGCCTGGACTGAAGCGGTCACCCTAATTCGTGGGAGCAAACTACACAGAAGCAGCCCATTATTGCAAGATTTACCATCTGGAAGATCATACATCAGGTGCCCAAGGAGTCTCCAGGACAAAGGATTAAGAACATGGTCTTAGAGTTTGAGGAATGCTTTAAGAGGGGGGCAAGCACACGCAAACGGACATCGTCTCAAAGTGTTTTAAGTGTGTCCCTGGTTTATAAGTCGCAATGGCTACTGATTCCAGAGGCAGTGTCCCAGTGATGCATAATGGCACACTGGATCTCTTTGCAGAGCGGCGGTAAGGGTACAGACATGCGAGTGGCACGACTAGTCACTGATGGGTTCCCAAGTTGGATTTGCTCAATTAGATAACCTCTTTAGTGAGTACCCTCAGTATTACTCTCATACGAATTGGCTAGGGTGGGGATGGTGAATACAGGGGGAAAAGGCAAGGGGGCAAGACGACGGCAAGAGTGTTCAAAACAAACATCTGCCTCATACTGCCTCAACCCTATGCCGAAGTCTGTGGCGCATCAAACAGCGTTGACGAAGTCAATCCTGGAAGAGGCAAAGATGGGACGAAAAAGATAGTTATCCAGCGTACACCAATAGCAGGCTCCCCTAGCCGCCAGAGAACCAAAGGACTGTGGGGTGCAAGACGTCATTGCCACACTGTGCACAACAGAAAGAGTAGGAGTGAAAACATTTAGATGCACAGTTAGTTCTCTTTATATTAATGATTGTCCGTCAATACTCTATCATTCTTTTCCCCCCTCCACTTCTGAGATTTGTGTTTACCTCTGCTCGTCCCTCCATCCGCCAACACCAAAATGATGTAAGTAGCCAGTTAGAATTCTCAGTGGGTTCAGTTCCAGTTACAGACCTCTGCGTGTAACTAATTGATCAAACGTTGATTCAAGCAGAAATGATAAAAAGGAGTACCAGTGAGGATGGTGACTGACACCCACCACAGAAGTGCCAGAAAAGAAGTTAGGATGTGTATGATACAATTAGCAGTGATGAAGAGGTAAAACACATAGCACAACACACACAGCCAGTGCCAGGGCCAGCTTTAGTGCTGTTGAGGCCCGGTGTGACAATCATTTTCAGCACCCTCCCCACCCATGACCTTCTCCCTGGATTCCCTCATGACCACGGGGCAAAAGTGCCCCTCATCTCTTCATAGCCCCTCTCTATCATATATTTAATTTGTTTTAAAGCACTGTTAAAGGATGACTTACTAATAAGAATGTA
The DNA here is from genome assembly GCF_964204655.1 of Triturus cristatus. Classification (NCBI taxonomy): domain Eukaryota; kingdom Metazoa; phylum Chordata; class Amphibia; order Caudata; family Salamandridae; genus Triturus; species Triturus cristatus. The sequence goes on from NC_140586.1 coordinate 88,965,246, forward strand.
TATCTACCCAAACAAACACTTTTCAGGAACATTATGAATACATAATGAAACCCGGGGGGAAAAAAACATAAGGTCCTAACCTGTTTTATGCAGTTTGCATTCAGCTCTTTAATTACAGTTCGTAACAGTCACTGTTCTTTAATAGGGTTGAATCTTATGAACTGCAGTGACAAAGGGATGTATGTCTGTGACAAAAGCAGTAATCCGCTCAGCTATCCACATAAAATACAGACCAGTGATCTGCACGGTAGAATTCTTTGCAGCAGGCATATTAACCCTCTGGACTACTTTATGGCGAGTCAAAACTACCCCTAGACAAAACACTGATCTCGCTCTCTAGAAGGAACATTATCATAAGAGTTATCTTGACATTTTTTATGCTGCCTGAAAACTGAACACACAAAGAACTGTGCAGCAGGTGCTTTAAAATCATAAGTTATGGCTAAACACAGCACCCCCCCCCCCTAAGGTCAGCACCCCCTTCCCAGGTCAGGGGCCAGTGCGGCCGCACCGGTAGCACTGCCCAAAAGACGGCCCTGCCCAGCGCAACGCATAGGAAAGCTGTTTCTAAGGATTGCCAGGCACTGGGACAGGAGCCAGCAGGCGGAGTTTGTTTAAAGAAAGATGATCGGACCGAGGGACCACTAATGCAACTGAAATTGCCAAAATGATTGAAGAAGCATTTCTCTCAAAAAGATACACCTTTAAAATACTAATGTACTCCGCTCACTGTCCCCGTGAGAGCGGTTGTCACTTCTAAAGCGGAACCTGCATGACAGACCGCTGAGACAAGGAGGGCCACGGGTGCAACGTCCAATCTAACACTGTCGAGTAAAGTGCCACATCCCGATAAGCTGAAGAGCGACCACCACCACCACCACCACCACCACCGAAGAGGCGATGCGGATGAAGAATCATAGTGGCCGCACAGGCGACGCTGCATCTGCTCCATCGAGGCTGCGGCGCGGCCCACGGACGTGCCCTCTGGTGAGATAGACCTCTCCTGCTGGCTCTTTTTAAAATGTATGTCCTATCTCCGTCACTCAGTGAGTGCTTAGCCATAACAATTCATCACTGGCTTTGGTTTCGAAGCGCGCTGGCCGGGACTTGTCCCAGGTTTCAGGGGCCCAATACCCATCAGATGGGAAGCTCCTAGAAGCACCGGCAATCTGCAGCTGCTCAGCGCGCGCACGTCTGGCTCGTTTCGCCCAAGATGCATCGGTCCTTTTGTAGCGTCTGCCCATGTCATTATTTCAGTCGAGTGCCAAGCAAGCACAAGCCATTCGGAAATGTATTATTACGGTCTGCACCTCCGTCCAAACAATTTTACACATAATTTGCACATTATGACAGACTCAAATTGGTGCCCGCTGTCTTGAACCTCTGAAGGATAACAGGCATGCCCGGTTGTTTAAGGCTGATGCAACAGAATGGACAGATTACTAGCCCTATTGGAAAGGCCCCACGCCAGAAAGAACGGGTTACTTTGCTTTTTGGCTAGGCTCTACACCAGAAGGGCAGATGACTTACCCAGCTGGCCACTCTCACACGAGAAAAGAGAGGTTACCCGCCCTGTCGGCAGGGCCCCAACTATACATACCCTGTTGGCCAGGCCCCATACCAGAAAGGACAGTTAACCTACATGATTGGCCAGGCCACATAGCAGAAAGGACACCTTAACTGCCCAGTGGCCATAACCCACAGCAGAGAAGACAAATTACTTCCCGTTCAATACGCCCCACACCAAGAAAATGTGCACAAGCACATCATAAGATTACACCTACAAAAAGTGCACACCCGTGAAATTGAATTTTAGCGAAGAATTCAGCTGAAATAATGTACTTACTGTTTCGCTGCACTTAGGAAAATGTCAACTGTTAGGACCGAAGTAAAGGCCCAGGTGACGAGACAGGTGGTGAGGACAGAGCCTGTCACACCACAGTACACACTGACTGTAGTTGTACAAGAAACAGTGGCACAAACAAACAGACAAAGAGGCACCAAAAGGATGGCTGCAAAACGTTAAGCGGTTGATCCCAGTCAGGGACCTCAAAGACAGACAGCATTATGACTTTGTGGCCTGCGTACCCCATAGACCCAGTTTGATGGGATGTACTCTGCTAAATATACACACAAGCACACGTAAAGCGAGCGGTAGGAGATGCGAGGGAGGGCGGGGGCAAGCTTGAGAGACAGAGAGAGAGGATCGAAGCCGGCTAATTACCGTCACGTGGAGGCGCCGGCCTCGGACAATGAAATCCGCTAAATGCACTCAGGCTCCTGTCAGAGGCTCGCGCTTGCTTTAATTGCACACAGCGGGCGTGCACAGAGGCCGGGCGCAGGTCCTCCACGCCTCCTGCGGCAGAATATTACAAGCGCTCACCATCTGCTTTCACTCAGCCCCGTGTTTACGGGGCTGAGTGAAAACATATGGTTCCCAAAGAAAGCGAAGGTGCAGACAGAAGGAGAGCGAATCCTTACCGCGTGCGATCTCTTGTCTTTATGGGGCCATGTGTTTAAACACATGGCCCCATAAAGATAAGAAATCGCTTACGACAGAAGGAAAGCAGGCGAGCCAGTCCAGAGGGTCCGGAGGAAAAAGCCAAAGGGAGGCAACCCAGAAAGCTCATTTCCAAAGGCAGGCCACCGTTTAGCATAAACGGTGACACCTGATGTCGTTTCTCTGTTCTCTACTACTTCTGCACTCTACAGATGAAGGGCTAAACCCAGAAACACAGGTCTAAAGAGAACAGCATTACCTGCACCAACTCTGGTGAAAAACTACACCAACTTTGAAATAAGTGTACGGCATTTACCAAGATACAATGGGGTGAACGTACTGGGATGAGAGGCAGTGTGCTCCCTCCCTCCTTTTATTTAAAAGGGTCTCTTGAACCAACAAGCGGAAAAGCTCACCTGGGATGCACCTTTTTTCTCTGTTCTCTACTGCTTTTGCTCTTTTCTGATGAAGAGCTAAACCCAGAAACACACGTCTAGAGATAACCTGCACCAACTTTGGTGAAAATCTACAGCAGCTTTGGAGTAAGGGTACTGCATTTATCAGGATGTAATGGGGTGAACTGTGTTGGGATGAGAGGCAGTGTGCTCCCTTCCCCCTTTTAGCCTAAAACAAATGAAGCCAGCAACCAGAAAGTAAGCAAATGAGAGTTACAAAACACAAAGCCAACGGTAAGCAATCAGCGGAATGAATTCCCAGGGAAGCATTCCTAATGTCTCCAAGATATCATTAGCAAATCAAACAGCTGTTCTGTCTGGTAGACTTCTACCTAAAAAAACAAGGATGCCAAAGACGGCATTTCGTTGTTAGGCTGTGCTAATGGTGCATTTTTCCTATTGAAAATACCAGCAAGCTCTCGTCTCCTGTTGTAATTTCAGAATTTTTTTTTACTGATCAGAGCTAAAAAGACTCAGCCCTGTCTCAAATTAAACAAGATAACACAAGCAAACAAGAATGCAAAACAGGCTATGAAGGGAGCAGCAGGCAGGGGTAGGTGGAGGGGGAACTAAATAGTACCCGAATCACATCAGGAGCAATGAAATGGCACCGATTATGTTGAATCGGTCCCTGCTCTGAAGCAAGCATCTGAAGTGACGTTTCGGCTGCACTGGCCAACAGAGATGGCCACAAAGTAGAGTGACTCTGAAGCAGACAAATGGTAAACAATGGCCAGGCTCCAAGCCCTTCTGGTAAACAATAGTGTCTCGCAGGTGAGGCACTGGCGCACGTTCTCTCAGCTCAACCCAAAAAAGAAAAACCTATGGGAGGTACTCATCTAGAACATTTTATCCAGAATTAACATGGGCTAACGAAATCAACACGCTGCCCATCAAACCTAAAATGTGCACTCATTAATGCCACACCTGCTCAAGCACGACTGTGAAATATTGGAGCTCCAAACTCTAGAACTAGATCTATTTTCTTAACTGAACCCGGTCTCCCCACAGCTTCCCCAATAATATTTGAGATGCTACTCCATCCGCCACAAGGAAAGACTTAATATAATGGAGGTACTGAAGTCATCCCAAGAACTACTCTAAAATCCTCAACCACTGACTATCCAGCGCTGATCTTTGAACAACTCTCATTCACACTACAGATAAACCACAGCAAATCCTGCAGCTTCCACATTATTTCTCTACAAACTTCTTTCCCGGTACAATCTGAGGATTGAGTTCTTTTATGGAAATCAAGCACTCCTACAAACTTTAATGGGGCTTTCATTTTCCCATGGAATCTGAGAAAAAACAAAATGCATTACAATAAATAAACTCCACATGCTCCTTCCACAACTTAACTCTTCACCAACTCACAGGAAGGGCAACACTTGACCTAATATTTTTCTCAACAACATGTCACTAAAAGATCCACTCAACTCAAACTGTCTGACAATTTTGTAATTTATTTTTTCATATTGCAAGTGGAAGCTTCCAAAACAGGGCAACCTAAACCAATAAAAATCAGGTGAGGACCTCTAAAGTAAATAACTATGCTTCACCTTTGCAAGAAGCTGGAGGTACCAGTTGTGCTGCAACTAATCAGAGTATAGGCAGAAGAGCTTACTCAACAATCAAACCTTGTATATTATTAAACAACTCACTCCACCATCTCGGTCTGCAAATGTTAAGCCACCTGCACCCTGGCATTCAAGTGACCCGTTAGACCTAGCATCCTTGACGTGCACTCCCCTAACTTTTTGCCTTCTGAACGGTTTTTGACTACTTGCCGACTTCATTTTTGCTTGTTTTAGTACTCTGAGCACTTTAGCACTGCTGACCACTGCTAACGTGCATGTGCTCTTTATCTAAAACATGGTAGCATTCATGTGTTCATAATATAGTTCAATATAATTTTAAATGCGAGTTTTCCCCTGCAGGCAAATTGTGATCCCCCAGGGAAAACACACGTTTCTTTAAAAAAAAAATATATATATATATATATATATATACTGCATATACCGCATGTCTACCATCTGTAGATTTTAAAAATGTATGAGGAATATGCAGTTTTGTTAGACCTGGCATCTTTTGGCGTATTTCCACTGTCTTTTTGCTTTCTGACCTCCTGGTTTTGACTCAGTTTTTGCAGGTTTAGTGTCTGTGCACTTTCTCACTGCTGTTCAGTGTTAACCTCTTCAGTGCCCCGCCCTTTCCCCGCCCTGTGCCGGGCGTTGCATTAGCGGGCGGGGTTCATGACGAGATAGTCTCGTCATGGGCACAGCGCAACCGCGCTCCATGTCGAGACTATCTCGTCATGGGCACTGAAGGGGTTAAAGTGCAAGTACTGTGTGAGAAGTTGGCCTGGTATATGCTGTTCACTAGTTCTAGTGACCACCTTGTACCATGCCAAGCAACCCTTATGGTGTGGTTGTAAGTCAACCTTTTTGGACTAGCTGCCCTAGTGGTAGCGTAGGCTAAGCAGTCTTTGAGGCTAAACTCGTGATGCGTGTTAAGCAAGCTGTTTTACCAATAGTAACCCCCTTTTATACCAATGAAAGGACACCACACAGATATATATTCAAAATATACATGTATTTATTTCTCAAAGTAACCCCTAGTCTCTTTATGAGCACAGGAGCACAAATCGTCAAACAAGATTATCACAGAATACACAGAAGTTGCACTTTATATGGATAGGCCCTGGTGGCCACTCGAACCATATACTAAAATAGTGGTATAAGTACCACGAACAGAAAAGGGAAAAGGCCTAGGGCCTCTAGAATCGCTGGGCCTACAAGGAGCTAACGTCAGTTAGTGACCAGGAGGTCCACGGGCGGCGTGTGCAGAGCAAATAGTCACACGCGGGCTCCCATAGGTTTCAATGGGTGCGTAAAAAGTACAAAGTTACTGCAAAAGGAATCTTCCGGATGACCTAGGAACTTAAGATTTGGAACACAGGCACTAGAGATGTATTACTACACATGGGCACCGGAGTGCCAGCTTTACCTCACCCACAGGAAGCGGGTGCATAGGCCTCAAAGTGCGTCGGGTTTCTTCTATCTGTTCCGTTGAGCCTGGGACAAAGATGCTGCAGGCGGTCGGTCGGGAAGAGATGCAGTGGATCCAAGAGTGGATCGGAGATGTTGAAGACCTGTAAGCAGAGGGGACAGTGTTCACAGTCACTAGCCAGTGACCAGCGTGGCACCAGGTGGGTACCAGGCGATGTCGGGTGCAAACAGGTGATGAGGGGTAGCTTGTCTCCGCAGCCACGTGGTCCCTGAAGGTCGACGACGTCCAGGAGTCGGCTCACGAGCTGTCCCACGCAGGCTCTCGCTGTCGGCGGTGTCGGCGACTTGATCGAAGCAAACAAGCCTTGGCAAAAGCAATTGCAGGAGGATTCGGAAATCAGCTGTTGGTTCTGACCAGCAAGGTCAGAGGGATTGCTCCTTTGGAGGGGAGCAAGGGCCAGTCTGGAGCAACCAGACCAGCGGTGTTTGTCGTAGATTTCGTCGCCAAGATGGCCACTAGCCAGCGGCCCAGCAACCGGTTAGGCGCGTCGAGTGGCAAAATGCAGAAGGGCCCCACGCAGATCGTGGAGATGCTGGAGGGCTCACCTTTGGTGCAGATGCTGCTCGAGGGTTGGGCTTCTCAGGACCCAAAGCACAACTTGGAGGGAGCCTCGGTTGTTGCACTGGTCAGCTTGTCGTGGTCGTTTCAAGATGGCTGGCTCCACGTGTCTCGGTGCCTCCACGGGTCTCTTCTTTGCAGGGACTGTGGATCGGGCGGTGAGAGGTCTGGAGGTCCAGGTCTTGTCAGTCTCTGGGCTCGGGCTCCGGCGGGAGGCGGCGGCAAAGCAGACGTTGATTCGCTGGATGGTGCTTGCGTTAGCAAGGTGGTCACTCCCTGACCACAGGGGAGATTTTCTTCAGTCTTCTGTGCAGCAGAATGTCGAAGTTCCCGTCTTCTTCTTAGTTTCAAGTTGATTCCAGGATGTCTGAAGTCTTAGGACACAGCTCCTACCTTTATTCGGATTCTAGGGGCCGGACTACCTGCTAGGTCCCTCCCTATGGGTGGGACCAGGAAGGGGGGTGGTTACACCCCCAATCCTTTGTCCAGCTCGCCCCAGGCCCGGGACTGGTGTGCCCCAGGACCGGTTTGAACTGGCATATGCACCGAGGCTCCTTGTGAGCCACAGGCATGTCTGGTTTCTTTCAAGCCCTACCTGACCAATACACAAAATCCCGTCTGGGGTGGTGCACGCACCTCCCCTGGCAGGAAACCCTTTGTCCACACCTCCCAAGCTGGAAGGACTCCCAGCAGCAGGAGGGCAGACTTGTGTCTGTGGTGGCAGCATCCATTTTGTGGAGCTGAGGCTATGTCTGATTTTACCCGGGTTTCAGGTACTGTACATGTCGTGTCCCTCTAGAAGGGTGGAATGCTAACCCCGTCGCCAGAATTGGCGAGGGGTTAGTATTCCAATTCGTATGACACCTTACTCGACATGTTTTGATAAAGCCAAACCAAAGATAGCATTTAACCGCGAGGTCCATAATGCACTTAAGAGTATATGGTATGACGATATCTGGAAACAGTAGAAGGAAGTTGTTCCGACCACTGCAGACAGGCTCAGCTCATGCCAGAGCACCATCTCACATGGAACCAAGCACTCTGCCTTCAGGATTGTTAAGGCCTGCCATAGGAGTGACTTATAGGTTACCAGGTGTCCCATTTAAGGTTAGGTATAGGTATACTACACCTAAGTAAGAGGTGATTACACCAACTTACCCCAGCTGAGTGATCAGCCAGTTGTGTCAGATTGTTAGGCCAAGCCTGGGGTGGCATAATACATGCTGCAGCCCCTGGCAGGCCTTGGGTACACCAATGCCCTGGGTACCTAGTGTACACTGGTACAGGGGCTGACAGGGTGATCCACTTCCAATTGGTTATGCACCTAGGGTGCATAGTTTTAATTTAGTAGAGAGAACAGCAGGCTGGGGGTCTGATTGGCAGGCCCACAGCCTCAATATGTCAAAAACCAGTGAAGCAAAAAGCAAAAATTTGGGGTGACCATAGGATAGCAGACCCTACTCTCCTACACAACCCCCCCCCAAACGCTGGGACATTAAACTAGCCTTGACCAGTCTCGTCTTCATGTCCTAAGTGGAAGTACCTGGAGAGACCATCTGCATTCCCATGGTCAGTACCTGGCCGGTGCTCCACTGTAAAGTCCATCCCCTGTAGGGAAATGGACCACCTAAGCAGTTTGGGGTTTTCACCCTTCATCTGATTTAGCCACAAGAGGGGCTTATGGTCGGTCTGAATCTTGAAGTGAGTGCCAAACAAGTATGGCCTCAGCTTCTTCAGGGCCCACACCACAGCAAAGGCCTCCCTCTCAATAGCTGACCAATTCTTCTCTCTGGGGGTCAACCTTCTGCTAATAAAAGCAATGGGTTGGTCTTGACCATCTACATTAAGTTGTGACAGCACAGCTCCCACACCCAACTCAGAAGCATCTGTTTGGACAATAAACTCTTTGGAGTAGTCAGGACTTTTCAGGATAGGTGCAGAGCACATGGCCTCCTTCAGGTCATCAAATGCCTTTTGACAGCTTACTGTCCACTGAACCTTTTTGGGCATCTTCTTGGATGTCAGATCATTAAGAGGAGTCACAATGGACCCATAGTTCTTAACAAACTTCCTGTAATACCCAGTCAAGCCCAAGAAAGCTCGAACTTGAGTCTGGGTGGTTGGAGGGGACCAATCCTTGATGGACTGTATCTTACTCTCCAGTGGTTGAACTTGGCCCCCACCTACAAGGTGGCCCAAATACACAACCTTACTCTGCCCTATCTGGCACTTAGTAGCCTTGATAGTGAGGCCTGCCCTTTGCAGAGCCTCAAGAGCCTTCTTCAGGTGGATCAGGTGATCCTCCCAGGTGGAACTAAAGACAGCAATGTCATCAAGATATGCTGCGCAAAAGTCATCCAACCCAGTAAGGACTTGGTTCACCAGCCTTTGGAAGGTGGCAGGTGCATTCTTCAGACCAAAGGGCATCACCACAAACTGATAATGCCCACCTGGGGTTGAGAATGCTGTTTTGGCCTTAGACTCCTCAGCTAATCTGATTTGCCAATAGCCAGCTGTCAAGTCAAATGTGCTCAAAAACTTTGCAGAAGCTAGTTTGTCTATGAGCTCATCTGCCCTTGGAATAGGGTGTGCATCTGTCCTGGTGACAGCATTGAGTCCTCTGTAGTCCACACAGAACCTCATCTCTCTCTTGCCATCTTTGGTGTGAGGTTTGGGGACCAGAACCACTGGGCTAGCCCAGGGGCTCTCTGAGGGTTCAATGACACCTAATTCCAGCATTTTATGTACCTCAGCCTTTATACAGTCCCTGACGTGGTCAGGTTGTCTGTAAAGTTTGTTCTTTACAGGCAGACTGTCACCAGTGTCCACCACATGGGTACACCAGTCAGTTTGACTAGGTATCAAGGAAAACATATGTGAAAATGATTGTAGAACCTGTCTACATTCAGTCTGCTGATGGGCAGTGAGGTTGCCTCCAAGGGTCACTCCTTCAACTGAGCCATCTTCAGGGTTCTGAGACAACAGGTCTGGGAGAGGGTCACTCTCTTCCTCCTGTCCCTCATCTGTAGCCATGAGCAAGCCCATGTCTGCCCTGTCAACATATGCTTTAAGCCTGTTAACATGGAGTACCCTGTGGGGACTCCTGGGAGTTCCTAGGTCGACCAAGTAGGTGACCTCTCCCTTCTTTTCCAGGATTGTATGGGGTCCAGACCATTTGTCTTGGAGTGCTGCTGGGGCCACTGGCTCCAACACCCATACCTTCTGCCCTGGCTGAAACTCAACCAAGACAGCCTTTTGGTCGTGCCAAGCTTTCTGTAAGGCCTGGCTTGCCTCAAGGTTTTTGGATGCCTTCTCCATATACTCAGCCATCCTGGAGCGGAGACCAAGTACATAGTCCACTATGTCTAGCTTAGGCTTTTTGAGAGGTAACTCCCAGCCTTCCTTCACCAAACACAGTGGGCCTCTCACAGGGTGCCCAAACAACAATTCAAAGGGGCTGTAGCCAACTCCTTTTTGTGGGACCTCTCTGTAAGCAAACAGAAGGCAGGGTAGAAGGATGTCCCATCTTCGCCTGAGCTTTTCAGGTAATCCTTTGATCATACCCTTTAGGGTCTTGTTGAATCTCTCAACAAGCCCATTGCATTGTGGGTGATAAGGGGTGGTGAACTTGTAGTTGACACCACATTCCTTCCACATAGCTGTTAAGTATCCTGACATAAAGTTGGTACCTCTGTCAGATACTACCTCCTTAGGAAACCCCACTCTGGAGAATACTCCCAGCAGGGCCCTGGCCACAACAGGTGCTGTAGTGGTCCTAAGGGGAATTGCCTCTGGATACCTGGTGGCATGATCCACTACCACCAGTATAAATCTGTGCCCAGATGCAGTGGGAGGATCCATGGGACCCACTATGTCTATTCCCACTCTTTCAAAGGGAACCCCCACCACAGGTAGTGGTATCAGGGGGGCCTTTGTTGTGCCACCTGATTTGCCACTGGCTTGGCAGGTAACACAGGAGCGACAAAACTCCTTTGTATCTTCATTCATATGAGGCCAGTGAAAGTGAGGGACAAGTCTGTCCCAGGTCTTGTTCTGGCCTAGGTGTCCTGCTAAAGGAATATCATGGGCCAAGGTAAGAAGGAAGCCCCTAAATTGCAGAGGTATGACCAACCTCCTGGTTGCACCAGGCTTGGGGTCTCTAGCCTCTGAATAAAGGAGCCCTTCATCCCAATACACTTTATGGGTACCTTGAGCATTCCCAGCAGCCTCAGCAGCAGCCAGCTGTCTGAGGGGTTCAAGAGAGGGACAGGATAACTGAGCCTGCCTCAAGTCAGCCCTTGAAGGTCCCCCTGTCCCCAGAAACTCAACCTGATCAGGTTCAAGCTCTTCAGGGACAGTTCCTTCAGGGTCCTCTAGATCAGCTTCCTGGGAAGGCTGATCATCACTCTGAGGCAGGGGGGAAGGCACAGCCTTGACCCTCCTGTTCTTCTTCTTGGTAGGTGCTTGGTCCATTGTTCCAGGATCCAAGACCTGAGGTTCAGTGAGGCACTTTTTGGCCTGTGACCTGGTCACAGCAAGGACATGTGATGATATACCTAACATCTCTGCATGAGTCCTGTACTCCACTTCTGACCATAGAGAACTCTCTAGGTCATTGCCCAACAAACATTCTACTGGGAGGTCTGCACTAACCACAACCCTTTTGAGGCCAGTTACCCCTCCCCATGAGAAGTTAACAACTGCCACACTATGTGAAGTAGTGGCATTGCTGGCATTGGTCACCAGGTAGTTCTCACCTGGTATGTACTGTCCAGGATCCACAAAGCCTGGTGTCACCATAGTGACACTGGCACATGTGTCCCTGTAGGCTTGAGCCACTTTGTCATTAATTAAAGGAGTCTGTCTGTACTTGCCCAGGTTACTGGGGCTCACAGTCAGGGACAAATCAATGTCCCCATCACAGATCAAGACTGCCTGTGTCAGGGTTCTGTCTAAGTCAGAATCTCCTTCAGTTCCCATAGTGATTCCCACTACACCCTTTGTCTGGGGACCAACACTGCTAACAGTAGTACTGGGAGCAGGTGCCTTAGGGGCAACAGTGTTGGGGGCTCCACCCTTTTTGCAATCACTAGTCCAGTGAGTTGTATTTTTACAATGATTGCACCAGGGTTTCTTTTGACCTTCTTTCTTCTTTTTGGACTGTTGGGACCCACCCTCCTTAGTAGTAGTTTGGGGCCCTGTTGAAGACTTCTGGTCTTTAGGTTTCTGATCTCCACCCTTTTGGTCTGTTTTCTTCTGATCACCCCCTTGGCCCTGGTTCTGGTTCTTTTGCTTAACCCTGGTTCTGACCCATTTGTCTGCCTTCTTTCCCAATTCTTGGGGAGAGGTCAGATCAGAGTCAACCAAGTGTTGATGCAGTTGCTGGTTTTGACAGTTATTTAAAATCTGTTCTCTCATCATCAAATTATACAATCCTGTAAAATCAGATACCTTACTTCCCAGCAACCAACCCTCCAAAGCCTTAGTGGCACATTCAATGTATTCAGACCAGTCCTGAGTCTGTGTCTTTTGGGTGTCTCTGAACATTAACCTGTACTGCTCAGTGGTTAAGCCTAACCCATCAACTAGAACACTCTTCAGGACTCTGTAGTTTCTGACATCCTCTTCTCTAACAGTGAGGAGTCTGTCTCTGCCTCTTCCTTCAAAGGAGAGCCAGAGGATTGCTGCCCACTGGTCTTCAGGAACCTGCTGTACTTTGCAGGCTCTCTCAAGAGCAGTTATCCACTTGTGGATGTCATCCCCACTTTTGTAGGGGGGCACAACCTTAGACAGGTTTCTATTATCGAAAACCCTATCTTTGTCCTTAGGGACAATGCTGCCACCAGTGGGTATAGACCCACTCTCTCTAGGTTGCCTAGCCTTGTTCAGTTTTTCTTCCATCAGGGCTACTTCTAGCTCCTGCTTCCTGATCCTCAGCTGGGCTTCCTGCATTCTGGCCTCATGTTCCCTCCTCTGAGGGGTGGTCATCCTTTTCCTGGAGTGACCTTGAGAGCCTCTAGAGCCATGAGAAGCATTGGAGTCACCTGAGCGATTCCTTTGCCTCCCAAGCCCTGTGTTAAGTCCACTGGGGAGATCCAGTGGGGTGAACCCACTGTCAGTCCCCAATAGCCTTGGTTTAGCTGGGCCAAGTATAACACTTGGCACTGGGCTAGTTCTCCCTTCATCCTCACTACTGTCAGTATCCTTTTCACTCTCATCCTCTGTGGTAGGCATCCCATCTAAGGGGTGACTATTGGAAAGGGGTACCTCAGTGGCATCTTCAGAAGGGGGGCCTCCTGTTCCTGTCCCTAAGGGGGCTAACTGGGAAGCTTTCTTGAGTGCTCTCTGATTCTCATCATTCTGTAGGAGCTCTCTGAGCTCAGCAGAGTTTGGGTTCTTGGGCTGTTTAAGGCCTCTAAGAGTTGCCAAATGCCTGAGCTCATTCTGATTAAGGGTAGCAAAGCTGGATGGTGCCCTCTGGGGGTCACTCTCAACAGAGATGGGTACAGTGGACCCCTCTGCCCCGGCCATTGCTCTTAAGTGTGGGTGGATGTGTTGCAATCTACCTACACTTGGGTTTACCTACTAAACCTATCTAGTAGTTGTAGTCAGGGTGTGCTACTCCCTTTGCTCTACAACAACTAAGTTCAGTAGAACTTATGTATATCTAATCTTGTTTTATATGTACCTACAGGTACCTATGTGATCTTTCAATTGGTAACCAAGAGATTACAATGGTAAAACACAGCAAGCTCAAATCCAACCGCTGCTCACCAATGTGAGAAGTTGGCCTGGTATATGCTGTTCACTAGTTCTAGTGACCACCTTGTACCATGCCAAGCAACCCTTATGGTGTGGTTGTAAGTCAACCTTTTTGGACTAGCTGCCCTAGTGGTAGCGTAGGCTAAGCAGTCTTTGAGGCTAAACTCGTGATGCGTGTTAAGCAAGCTGTTTTACCAATAGTAACCCCCTTTTATACCAATGAAAGGACACCACACAGATATATATTCAAAATATACATGTATTTATTTCTCAAAGTAACCCCTAGTCTCTTTATGAGCACAGGAGCACAAATCGTCAAACAAGATTATCACAGAATACACAGAAGTTGCACTTTATATGGATAGGCCCTGGTGGCCACTCGAACCATATACTAAAATAGTGGTATAAGTACCACGAACAGAAAAGGGAAAAGGCCTAGGGCCTCTAGAATCGCTGGGCCTACAAGGAGCTAACGTCAGTTAGTGACCAGGAGGTCCACGGGCGGCGTGTGCAGAGCAAATAGTCACACGCGGGCTCCCATAGGTTTCAATGGGTGCGTAAAAAGTACAAAGTTACTGCAAAAGGAATCTTCCGGATGACCTAGGAACTTAAGATTTGGAACACAGGCACTAGAGATGTATTACTACACATGGGCACCGGAGTGCCAGCTTTACCTCACCCACAGGAAGCGGGTGCATAGGCCTCAAAGTGCGTCGGGTTTCTTCTATCTGTTCCGTTGAGCCTGGGACAAAGATGCTGCAGGCGGTCGGTCGGGAAGAGATGCAGTGGATCCAAGAGTGGATCGGAGATGTTGAAGACCTGTAAGCAGAGGGGACAGTGTTCACAGTCACTAGCCAGTGACCAGCGTGGCACCAGGTGGGTACCAGGCGATGTCGGGTGCAAACAGGTGATGAGGGGTAGCTTGTCTCCGCAGCCACGTGGTCCCTGAAGGTCGACGACGTCCAGGAGTCGGCTCACGAGCTGTCCCACGCAGGCTCTCGCTGTCGGCGGTGTCGGCGACTTGATCGAAGCAAACAAGCCTTGGCAAAAGCAATTGCAGGAGGATTCGGAAATCAGCTGTTGGTTCTGACCAGCAAGGTCAGAGGGATTGCTCCTTTGGAGGGGAGCAAGGGCCAGTCTGGAGCAACCAGACCAGCGGTGTTTGTCGTAGATTTCGTCGCCAAGATGGCCACTAGCCAGCGGCCCAGCAACCGGTTAGGCGCGTCGAGTGGCAAAATGCAGAAGGGCCCCACGCAGATCGTGGAGATGCTGGAGGGCTCACCTTTGGTGCAGATGCTGCTCGAGGGTTGGGCTTCTCAGGACCCAAAGCACAACTTGGAGGGAGCCTCGGTTGTTGCACTGGTCAGCTTGTCGTGGTCGTTTCAAGATGGCTGGCTCCACGTGTCTCGGTGCCTCCACGGGTCTCTTCTTTGCAGGGACTGTGGATCGGGCGGTGAGAGGTCTGGAGGTCCAGGTCTTGTCAGTCTCTGGGCTCGGGCTCCGGCGGGAGGCGGCGGCAAAGCAGACGTTGATTCGCTGGATGGTGCTTGCGTTAGCAAGGTGGTCACTCCCTGACCACAGGGGAGATTTTCTTCAGTCTTCTGTGCAGCAGAATGTCGAAGTTCCCGTCTTCTTCTTAGTTTCAAGTTGATTCCAGGATGTCTGAAGTCTTAGGACACAGCTCCTACCTTTATTCGGATTCTAGGGGCCGGACTACCTGCTAGGTCCCTCCCTATGGGTGGGACCAGGAAGGGGGGTGGTTACACCCCCAATCCTTTGTCCAGCTCGCCCCAGGCCCGGGACTGGTGTGCCCCAGGACCGGTTTGAACTGGCATATGCACCGAGGCTCCTTGTGAGCCACAGGCATGTCTGGTTTCTTTCAAGCCCTACCTGACCAATACACAAAATCCCGTCTGGGGTGGTGCACGCACCTCCCCTGGCAGGAAACCCTTTGTCCACACCTCCCAAGCTGGAAGGACTCCCAGCAGCAGGAGGGCAGACTTGTGTCTGTGGTGGCAGCATCCATTTTGTGGAGCTGAGGCTATGTCTGATTTTACCCGGGTTTCAGGTACTGTACATGTCGTGTCCCTCTAGAAGGGTGGAATGCTAACCCCGTCGCCAGAATTGGCGAGGGGTTAGTATTCCAATTCGTATGACACCTTACTCGACATGTTTTGATAAAGCCAAACCAAAGATAGCATTTAACCGCGAGGTCCATAATGCACTTAAGAGTATATGGTATGACGATATCTGGAAACAGTAGAAGGAAGTTGTTCCGACCACTGCAGACAGGCTCAGCTCATGCCAGAGCACCATCTCACATGGAACCAAGCACTCTGCCTTCAGGATTGTTAAGGCCTGCCATAGGAGTGACTTATAGGTTACCAGGTGTCCCATTTAAGGTTAGGTATAGGTATACTACACCTAAGTAAGAGGTGATTACACCAACTTACCCCAGCTGAGTGATCAGCCAGTTGTGTCAGATTGTTAGGCCAAGCCTGGGGTGGCATAATACATGCTGCAGCCCCTGGCAGGCCTTGGGTACACCAATGCCCTGGGTACCTAGTGTACACTGGTACAGGGGCTGACAGGGTGATCCACTTCCAATTGGTTATGCACCTAGGGTGCATAGTTTTAATTTAGTAGAGAGAACAGCAGGCTGGGGGTCTGATTGGCAGGCCCACAGCCTCAATATGTCAAAAACCAGTGAAGCAAAAAGCAAAAATTTGGGGTGACCATAGGATAGCAGACCCTACTCTCCTACACACTGCCTTCTATAAATTATGTTATGGGTTGGTTTTTTCATGATTGGCATGTTTTATTTACTGGTAAGTCCCTAGTAAGGTGCACTGAGAGTGCCAGGGACTGTAAATTAAATACTACTAGCGGACCTGCAGCGCTCCTTGTGCCACCCACCTAACTAGCCTTTAAACAGTTTTAAACTGCCATGTCTACCTAGCATGTTAACCTACTTTCCAGGCCCAAGCCTTCCTTTTATTACACATAGGTCACCGCTAAGGTAGGCCCTAGACAGCCCAGGGCGCAGTGTATTTAAAAAGTGTGACCTGCACTTTTAGGTTTCCCATATCCTGGCAGTGAAATACTCTTAACTTCGTTTTTCACTACTGCAAGGCCTATCTCTCCCATAGGACAACATTGGGGCTGTTTTACTACATTTTATAAGTACAGTTTCCAATTGGGAAAAGATAGGAACACTGAATTTATTGTCTCTGGAATCACAATTTTAAAATACAACTTATAGTGAAGTTGAATATTAAATTGTAGTTCTGAAAATGCCATTTTTTTTTTTTTAAGTTTGCTTTTTCTTATTTAAACCATTTGATGCTTTGTGCCGGACTATGGAACACATGTCTGGGCTGGGTGATACCTAGCTCTCTGCATTACCTCTAGACAGAGACACACAAAGGAAGGGTATGTGTGACTGCCTAGTTATCTGAATGTTGATAGGACTTCCCGGGCAGGAGAGGAGGGAGGAGCCAACACGCTGCATCTGAAAGGACGGTGTCCTGCCCCAAAGGATTACATACCCTCCTGGAGTGAGTCTAGACTTTGTCCTACCCAAAGGATAGCATTGTGGCATTTAAAAGATAGGACATTCCAAGACCAGATAAGTGAATGTACTGATCAATACTTTTGAGAAAAAGCAGGGTCAGTCGATTCAGCCTGCACTTTGTAGGAAGTTTTTAAGACGGTGCTGCGTGGTCACGCTCAGGCCCTTATCAGGGTTAAAAAGAAGGACTGGGCTATTCAACGCACAAGGCTGGAGCAGCAGTTCACGTCACTGGAGCGGATGGTAACGAAGGGGGAGGTACTTGATGCTGGACTGGTCCATCATCTTCACCTAAAGCAGCAAGAACAGAGATCTGGCAGAGAACACTGATCAAGAGTAGGCCTTGGCCACCCAGACACCACTGTACGATAATCGGTGATAAAGCTAGTAAGCTCATTGCCTGGCTGGAAAAGAGACAGAGGCAGAAACTGGGTTGTTGAAATTCAGGATCACAAGGGAGGGGTCCATACAATTGGGGTAGAGATAGCAAAAGCCTTTACAAAGTACTTGGAGTATACGTACTCCTTTAGGTCTACTAGGTCCAACCATGATTGTGTAGACCTCCTTAAAGGCCGCTCGCTCCGAGTCCTTTCCCAGGAGGGCAGGGAAGCATTAGAGAAGGACATGTCGGCCGAGGCAATAGAGGGAGCTATTCACGGACTGCAATCAGGTAAGGCAGCGGGCCTAATGGACTGCCTGTTGATCTATTCAAAAGCATGGCCGACAAGGTGGCGCCTCATATGCTCAACATTTTCCAGACAGCAAAGTGGGATGGCATTCTCCTGGTTGATCAGAGGCTGGCCACAATTGTGGTTCTCCCCAAGAAGGGCAGGACCCCCGAAAGCCTGTAATTCCTATAGGCCTATATCATTGCTCAACCTGGAGGCCAAGGTACTGGTAAAGGCTCTGGCCAACAGACTCATGAGGGTGTTAACCACTGTGGTTCATCCGGACCAATCCGGATTTATGCCCCACTGGGGCACTGTACTGAATCTAGGGCATATCTATGGTGCGTAGACATAATGGCGGCACCGGGGGTGGAGGAGGCCACAATGCTCTCCTTGGACGCGAGAACAGCATTCAACAGCATAGAATGCTCATACCTGTTCGCAGTCCTGTCCAGGTTAGGTTTCGGTCCCAAATTCTGTTCATAGGTTGAACTTCTGTACTGGGATCCCTTAGCGAGGGTGCGGGTGAAATGCATTATTTCTCGCTCCTTTGCTCTCCACAGATGCACGCAGCAGGGGTGCCTCCTGCCTTGATGATTGTCGCCCTGGCATTGGAGCCCCTGGTGGCCAGGTTCCGGGAAGCCAAAGAATTCACGCGTGGGAATCTGTTCACCCGCTCGAGTGCCTGAGGGAGGACGTGGCACACTGGAGGATGCTTCCAATATATTTGATGAGCAGGGCTGTGTTTTTTAAGATGATGACCCTTCCCCGCATGCATATGCCCTCCAGGATACCCCATACAGGGTGTCGCAGGATTTGTTCAATAAAGTGAATAATGAATTGCCTGAGCTCCTCTGGAATGGCTGTAGTTCACAGATCTCCCTCGGGAAGCTACAACAGAGGGTGTTTAAAGGGGGATTAACAGTCCCTGACATCCGTGCCTAATAGTGGGCTGCCCAGTTGATGATAATTAATGGACTGGGTATTTGGAGATGTAGGAAAGTGCCCCTTTTTGCATGGTTACACCCCACTTTTTGCCTGACATCTGATGCAACCTGACGATGTGCCCTGGGTTTCTGCCAATCAGGTTCCCAGGGCCTGTGTTCGTTCCCAAGATAGTACCTTTGAACCAACAATTGGCACATCCCTGGCCACAGGTAAGCCCCTTGTAAAAGGTACCATGGATACCAAGGGCACTGTGACCAGGGAAGGCCTCTAAGGGCTGCAGCACCTATTGTGCCACCCTTAGAGGCCTTGTACCTTAACACCCACACACTGCCACTGCAGGCCGCATGTTTTGGTGCAGAGAAAAGTGAAGAGTCAACATGGCACACAGCCCTGTGTGCCATGACTGTAACCCACTGCTTAAGGCCCAGGTAGGTCACCCCTCTAGCAGGGTGCACTAGCCCTAAAGTCAGGGTAAAGTGGCATGAGCCATGTCCCCCTATAGTGTCTAAGCCCATTCTTAGGTATTGTAAGTGTAGTAAAGCCATAAAGAGAATGTGGTCTGGGAGTTGGTCATTACGAACGCCACAGCTCCATAATGGCTTTACTAAAACTGGGAAGTTTGGTAGTAAACTTCTCAGCACATTAAATTCACACTGATGCCAATGCTGGATTTAATGTAAAATGCACTCAGAGGGCATCTTAGAGATGCCCCCTTAAAGTCGACCAGCCCTGTTGTGGTTCCTGAATGGCTGCCTGCCATTTGCCGCCACCAGACAGGTTTCTGGAACCCTGGGTAGAGAGCCTCCACTCTCTGAGTGCAGAAACAAAGGCGATCCTGAACAGAGGTGGTATGCCTCCTCCCCAGGATGGGGGGATGGGTCCACGAAAGGGGAAGCTTCAAAGGCCTGCCGCCTTTGGAAGCTGTCCCTGCCAGCCCCCAGCAACAGGCTCCCATTGGTTCTGTCTGGCCCCCACTTTGGGCAGGAGAATCGGTGGGAAAACCAAGCCAGGAAGAGAGGTGTGCCTACCATTGCCAACCCCACCCCTCAGGTAGGGGAGGCAAGGTGAAGCACAAATCCCACAGCCATTCACTCATACAACGACTTATACAACCAGTCACTCACCCGTACAGTCACACACATAGCTACACACTCACCCATACAACTACTCATACACCCACTTAGTCACTCACACACCCAGCTACGCACCCAAACAGGCTCTCAACACAGCCACTCACTCACCCATACAAGCACTCACAAACCCACTTACATACTCATTCACACATCCATACAAGCACTCATACATGTGCTCACTCACTCATACAGCTATTCAGACACTTACCCTCCAATACAGCCACTCACACAACTCACTTAACCAAACATCCACTCACTCACACATACAGCCACTTCACAGAGTCACTCACTCATACAGCCATTCAGACACACACTCACCCATAGTCACTACACACCCACTTTCCTACCCATAGAGAAACTAACACTGCCACTCACTCACCCATAAAGCCACTAACACACCCACTCGCTCACCAATACCACCACTCACACAGCATCTCACTCAACTACACCGCTACTTACACACCCATCCAAACAAGGATAAACATAGTCACACAGCAACTCACTTAATATAAGCTAGTAGTAGCATTACTCAGTAGTAGTGCACCTAGTATACTAATTTAACTTTTATAGCATATATGTTTAACAACCATAGACTTTTAAAAACACTTACACTCACATGATAATGTCATGAGTGAGGTCACTGACCATGTCATGAGTGATGTAATATATGAGGTCAATAGCAGTACACTGCGGGGTGTATGGTATAACTCAGGTAACTAGAACGGTTGACTTTTACAAATTTTGTACAAATGAAACGTCTGCCTAACTATAAAGTCCCTGTAACCTTTGTTTGTGAATATAATATCTCCACCCAAAAACCCGAAAGATGGTAAAGAACGTGTTGTAATTGCTGCTTCCATATGTAAACATGTATGCAAATTCAGCAGGTAATATTTCTCCTCCCCCTTCTTTGCCTCTCCGCCAAAGATTCTCATCCTCCTTGCCATGATATCCAAAGCGGCCTTTGTGAATGATCCTGATGCATTTTGGGTGCATTTTTAGGTCGAGCCTGCGAACATACACTACTCTGCGAGGCATGCTGTATTGGAGTATGCAACGGAAGCCCCGCCCACTCTCCGCCCATATTTTTCATTGGCTTGTGTCATTGTCCTTCCTAAATGTTGGCTTCCGATTCATAAATAGACTTGTTAGTCCCTCCTTAGTACCACCTTGTCTTCATTTGTAACCTCCCATGGCGACTGGCCCTTTTACTTCGGTTTTTATACGGTACATGTTATTTAGTCTGTAAGCACTATTTTCTTTATGGAGTTTGTCTTACTGCAGGCAGGTCATGTATTTTTGAAGCAGCACAGACAAGCTTTATCTTATCTTATGTGTTTATAAATTAATAACATGGGCACCCGCTTTCAATCACATGGGCGCAGGCTTTCAATAACAACACAGTTGCCAGCATTCACTTTAGCACGGGCGCCCGCTTTCACATGCTCCCCCACCCCACTCTTTATAGTTTGCCTGGAGCATTCGGTACAGCCGGCTGCTTTTAGAAAAACTGCATTATCTCAATACCCCACCCCGTCGCTGCTTAATCTCAGTCCGTCACCCTCATGTCTGTTTCTCCCCCGCCCCTCCTACCAACCAGACCTAAAGCCCCACCTCCTCCATGAGACCGTCTATGTTGTCTCTATCCTTGCTTGTTTTTTTATGTTAATTTTTTATTTTCCTCCTCCTGTTCAACTGGCTCGTCCGGTCTCCAAATCTCAATTTTCCAAGTGTTCCACTAACTCGATGCTCCCTCCACCTCTCCGTTTCTCCATCCCTCACCACCTTTTCTCCCCCATCTCTACTTCACTGCACCATATTGAGAACCATGTGTGTAACACGAGCTCAGAACTGTAGCAAGCTTTGCGAGAGCCTCAAACACCTCATGGGAATTTGGGAAGCGTGGACCCCCCTCAGACGATAAAATAAAAACAAGGCTAAATGCTGCATCTCACAGCCATTTCACCCAATCATATTGGCTTCTAAGGTATAATTAGAAATAGAATGCCTTCCAAAGTGTAAGTCATGCTTTTAGGATCTGACACCAGAGCAGTTTTCATGAGCAACTTCAAATGCACTGTTCATAAAATGGCATGAGCTGTGGAATGACTGAGCATCTGCGGTCACATGAGATATCATAAAATGGTATCCATCCGAAAAAAAAAAAGTCTGAAGTATTTTACCCACTGCCTTTACCTGTCAGCGGCAATCAAATATCCTGCGCAAGGAATTGAAATAACATTAGCATTTCTGCCAAAAAAACAACAGTGTGCTGCTTCGGGTGCCAGTCTGCCGTGGACATTTCATAAATAGACTAGGGTGTTACGATTTTTGTAACTAGTTTTCAGGTGAGGCATCATGATCATGTGCTTCTCTCATAGCTTCGTAGCACCTTTCCCTGTAGTAGTAGTGCTCTGCTCTCTTTTTTCGGTCTGGTCCAGAGACAGCCTTAGCTCTCTTGCCAGTCAAATTTTTAATAAATGTAAATAAAAATACAAACATTTTACATGAATAGAGGGACTTTGTCAGCTCTGATTATCAATGGGTTTGTTCAAATATAGCCCACGATTTTCTTTAGTCATCCTTGGACTACAGCAAGAGGTGCGGAGTCCCCCAGTTAAGCCATTGGTTTTCTAGACTGGGAGTATTGACATGTTAGTCCTCATCATGTAAAGTCGTCCACTTCATTCCCAGGATTAGCAAACCGATTTCAGCATTCGTTAGCCACGGTTTTTTTCTTTTTTGCAAAAGCATATGAATGGCACCTTAAGTCAGCGACATTTTTCTATTTTTTACTGCTTTTACACTGGTACCGCACATGTTTGCAAACACAAAATAGCAAGCTTGCCAAGACCCAGCCAGATTGGCTTGGGTATTGCTTGATTTGTTATCCTTAGTATGCTTTGAAAAAAACAAGGCTAAACTAGACATGATCAAGTAATATTGTTAACAGTCTTCTTAACATATTTAAAAATGTTGCATGGTGTAAATCTACAGAATTAGGATTTATGAGAACATTCAATTTAGTTAAACCCATAGAGACAATGCATGTGTGAATACAAGATCAAACAATGATTGCCTCAAAGAAAATAGTTTAGCACAACAAAACAATGCATGTGCCAAAACTTCATTCACTTTTTTATGACAAAGTCTACCCTTTCTCTCTTTTCTTTCCCTGGATTTTGCTCAATGTGTCACTGCTTTTATTCTAAAATTCTAGAGTGAAGATTGAAAATAAAAAGGTCAGCATCCACGAATGCCAATGTGTAGCTCAAATTTCCCCATGGGACTGCTCACTGTGCAAGGTGCTCCTTTAGGCCAGAACTCTGCATGGATACACCAGGTTGATGTTGTAATACAGCAATGGTGCTGCTTAATGTTACAGAGCACTGCTCAAACAATTCTATTGGCGATGCATGATGTGCTGGGATACACACAAACAACCCATGGCTGGTATGAGTTACATGGTTTCTCAGTGTGCCACAGGTGCTGCTCAAATACGCCACAGTAGCTAAATGCACAAAGCTGCTCTTCAGTATTGCAGCAGCACTTACTAATGTACAAATGTGATGCTAAAGTACCCAAAGCGATGTTAAAGATGCCTACTGTTCTTACGGAGTCCGCAGTGCGCGCCAGTGGCACTGCTTCGCTTTGTCACTGGTGCTACTTATTACTTCAGAGATGATCGGTGCACCTTTGGTATGGATGCAAAATGTGATGCGTGCTAAGAATGCAAGTGGTGCTGTTTGTATCTCATTCTGACAGTGGTTCCTGCTTAATGTACTAGTAGCACTGCTCATCGTGCCTCCCTAATTTTCTAGTTGGTAGCAAATGAGTGAGGGACAAGCTGGAAAGCTTGAAAAAGGGAAATCTTACTACTAAATGAGAGGGGTGTAGGGAGGAGTCAGTTGAGGTTTACGGAGGGCTAAAGAGGGGTTCAAGGAGGGATAGACGCCCACCCACAAAAAAATAAGCCCACTGCTATTCACAACCTTCACTTCCATAGTTACTACTGTCAAAAAGGACCCAAAACCGTAGTAAATGTACTCCAACTCAGACCTGGTTTAAGTCCAGCACCAATGCATGGCCTTCCACTAGTACTGGCACACCCTTCCATGAAAAATAAATAAGGAAGGAAGGTAAAATCGAACCCCCCAGGAAATAATTTTAAAATTAATTCATTTTGACTTTTTACAAGTATGTGTATAAATTCATTTTAATGTTTAAAAATGTGTACAAATAAATACTATTTTATGATGAAACATTTAAAAGATCTTTTTAATTGAAAAATAAACTTTACGTTTTGTAAATAATAATTGAATTATTTGAAATTACTTCTATATTTAAATTTTGTAACATTTTACACATTTAACAAACTTTTAGGTGGAATTAACAGTTCACTTATACTTTAACATGTGTAGATCGCAGCCCCAGTGGCATAAAACTCTGCCTACACATGAAAAGTTAGTAGCGGTAATTTTAACTATTCACTAAGTATTGAGTTTAAATTAAATTTACTAAAAAAAATCCAAACTCATTTTTAGGTCGAGCGTGGGCAGCGCATGTGCTGCTCTGCAAGGCATGCTGTATTGAGGTAGGGATTTGAAGATTGGTCCATTCTCTGGCCACATTTTTCATTGGCTTGTTATTGTCCACTATAAAGTGTGGACGTGTGCTGTTGCACGGTAGGCTTTAATTACAGCCTCCAAGCACTATTTTCTCAAATAGCTTTATCCTGCCTGCTGCTGCAGGCAGGACGCGCTCTCTCCTAATGCTTTTTTTTTTTCATTTTTATAGCACACATTTGCAATGCAATAGGTTTTGCATTTGCCAGAGTTTAAGCCATTGGCATTGTAAATGACAATGCCTTTTATTTCTCAGTTTTAAAAACAACATATAGATAAAAGGCATTGTCATTTACAATACCAATAGCTCAAACTCTCAGAAATCTGAGACATATTGCATTGCAAATGCTTGGTAACAGTTTGCACCTGGTTACCATCAAATCCAATTTGATGGTAATTGCATTTCCTAAATGTCCCTTTTGCGACTAGTCGCAATTAGGAAATCCGTTGTACATGCGGTTACCGGATCTCAAATAGAAAATCCCTATTTGCAATGTACTATTTTAAGATTTTCAAAATGCGATTTCTACAAGGTAGAATGCATTACGTAGATAGGAAAATTGCATTTTGGATTTCTTAACAGCCCGAAACAGCGATACGTATTCTTAAGAAACACAAAATCCATTCATACTTATAGGCCTAAATTACTGGTAGACAACGGAAAACGAGCAGCAAAACCATTTTAAAATGAAAATGCCTAAAAACAGATGAGCTAAATCATCTGAAAAGGCTTTTCCCGTGACCAACCACTAGACTACAGAACTCTATGCCAGACTATATCAGGCTGTAGCTAGCCCTCCTTGCACTCTGAATTGCCTAAAAAAGCCTAAAACCCATCATTTATCTCCCTGGTTAATGCTCTTCTTTCTAAGCTAGTCCTACACTAAGTTTTCTGCAACAACCAGAGGCTACTTTGTTATATGTAAAGTGCTTTGCTGCCCTGGGTTAGGTTTGCGCTAAAGAAATAAAAAAATCAAATCAAATTCTACCTATTGGTCATGAAACCCACAATTCAACAAATGCAGGGGCTACTAATGAGGGATTTTGCTTGTCAAACACTAGTCAGAGAGGCTTTATCCAGGTAATCTGCAGTAAGTGTTCTTATGAACTAAAAAAAAATATATATAAGTATTTTCCTGGAAAGTTGGTTAGAATCAAACTTACCCAGTGAGTTCTGGATCTCAATAGACTTCTCTGGGGTTAGCAAGATCTCTTTGCCATCATAGGGGGACTTGAAGCGCACGCCTTCTTCCGTAACTTCAGATAACTCGACCAGAGACACCATCTGGAACCCACCACTGTCCTGCAAAAAAAGACATTATGAGAAATGACGGCCCGTGGCTAAAGAATCACCACCAGGCCTCCAAATGACAAACAAATATAGACCAAGCAGCATGCTTGATGTATGGTACTAAAAATGTGTCCTTGTGTAATATAATTGGTGCTCACATAAAGGGGTTCAATACCTTTGGGTCATGTATACGCTATCAATAACTGCCAAACAAGCATTGGCAAAGCCAATATGTCTCAGCAATCCAAGAGCTATAGGCATTGACAATGTTAATGCGTTTGAGTACGGCGCTATACTTAGGGGCAGTCCACAAAATAAAACAGTCAAGTCACAGAAATATCAAGGGCCCACATTCTTTCTGTTAAACCGATTCTGGGTAGGAATAAGATCCAGAGTCAACAATGCATGTGCATTTTACTGAATTGTGCTTTCTTTTTTTTTTTTTAGGTTTGACACGGTTGATGGCGTTTGTTAGAAATGGGATTTTTGGCAGGCTCGGGCGTGGGCCAAAGCCAGGCAAAAATCACCACTCTAGTCAGGATAAGGGAGTTACACGTCTAAAATAACCCCTGCTCAACCCCTTGGTAGCTTGGCACGAGCAGCCAGGCTTATCTTAGAGGCAGTGTGTAAAGCATTTGCACATAACCAACAGTAATACAGTGTACGCACTACAAAAGGACACCACACCAGTTTAGAAAAATATCTAATATTTTTATATAATTAAAACAAGACCAAAAACGATAAAAATCTACAATACTATACTTAAAAGATCACAGTTAAAAAATATGTTGATTAAAAAGAGGTCCTTGTGTGGATAGCTCCGTCTGGGCTACCACGGCGTCGTGAACACACAAATCCAAAAACAGTTCTGGCTGACCGCGGGGTCGCAGGCCAGCTACAGTGTCGGGAAGACCAGCAAACAGTACCTTTCAGAGATGCAGGGCGATGGGGCCGTGAAGTCACTTGCATTGCAGATCGAGCTCCTTTCTGATTGGCTCAGGAGCGCTGGCGCCAACAAGCGTTGGGTGCTGTGGTGCGAAGCGCAGCGGTGCGGTGCCCCTAGGTCGCGGTGCGAGCAGCGGCTCGGTGGTGACGTCGTCGGTGAGACCAGGGTCATGGTGCAAGATGGAGGCGGTGCTCGTCACGGTGCTAGCAGGTCACGATGCAAGCAGCGGCATCGTCGTTGCTGAAACGCTGTCGTCGGCTGACGAACTGGAGTCGATGACACCGGCGTCGGAAGACCAAGGCTGCACTGTGGGATGAGGGCGGTGCGTCGTGTAACTTATGAGCGGTGCCCCCGAAACATGGTGCAAGCAGCGGCGTCAATTTCGGCGGGAAGTGGCGGCGTCAGGAAGGCCATGGCGTCGTCTTGTAGCGAGGCGGTGCAGAGTGCGGTGCCCACAGGTTGCAGTGCGAGCAGCGGCTTGGTGATGGCATCAGCAGGCGTCGTCGGTAAGACCAGGGTCGCGGTGTGGCGTTGCAGCCGTGCCCTCTGCAGTGCCAAAACTTCAGCGTGAAGTAAGGCGGTGCGGAGTGCGGTGCCCACAGGTCACGGTGCGAGCAGCGGCTCGGTGATGGCGTCAGCAGGCGTCGTCGGTGAGACCAGGGTCGCGGTGCGGCGTTGCAGCGGTACCCTTTGCAGTGCCTTCAGGACACAGGGTCGGCAGGGTCGTCGTAGGCATCGTCGAGTTGGTGTTCTTTGGGTTGCAGCACAAAACACACAGTCCCCAGTGCTGCGGGTCGAAGAACTTGAAGTGTTTGCTGTTCCTGAGACTTCGTGAACAGGGGGCAATCTCTACCTCAAGCCTTTGGAGAGACTCACAATTTAGGTTGCAGAAAGTCCAGTCCAGGCCTTTCACTGCCCAAGACAGAAGCAGCCACTGCAGGTCAGCCCAGCAAAGCACGCAGCAAATCAGTCATTCCTTTTCGTAGCTTCCCCGGCTCTTCTTCTTGGCAGTCTTCTTGTTCCAGATGAGTTCTAAAGTTCAGGGGTCCGGGAACCAGTATTTATGTCAAAACATCCTTTGATCTCTTAGGCAGAGAGGGCCTGTGCCCGGCCAGAACCAGTTCTGCCTTCTCTGGTGTGAATTCCTGGCAGGAGGTGGAGACGGCATTTGTCAGAGGCAGAGCAAGCCCTTTGAGGTGCAAGGATATCTCCTCCCCCTTCCCCCATCGCAACCCAGGTCTATTTAGCCCTTGCCTGACCTACCTAGACCATCTGGAGCCCCTCCGCCCCCCCAGTCTTCTGTCATCCAAAACCCAGACAGGCAATCAACATTCCATAAGAGGCACACTGGATGACTGAGCAAGAAAATACCCACTTTCTAAAAGTGGTATTTTCACACACAGAATGTAAAAATCACCTTCACTAAAAGATGCATCTTTAGATTCTGAGTTCAGGCATACTAAATTCTATTTTCTTACAGAATTCCCGGGGCCAATTACGTTTATAAGATGTTATAAACAACCCTCCCATTCTATCCTATGGGGAACTGGTAGCATTGCAACAGTGAAAAACGAAATTGGCTGTAATTCACTATTAGGACATGCCACACACACCAGGGCATGTCCTACCTTTCACATACACTGCACCCTGTCCACAGGGGTACCTTGGGACTACCTGAGGGGTGTCTAACATGTAAGAAAAGGGAAGGTCAGGGACTGGCCAGTGTGTGCACTGGCCGAGTCGACATGGCAGTTACAAACTGCGCGCAGACTCTGCAATGGCAGGTCTGAGTTACCGTTTTCAGGGCTACACGCGGGGGTGGCAGAACCAGTGCTGCAGGCCCCCCCCCCCAAGTAGCATTTGATTCACCGGCCCTGGCAGATCACTTTACTAGGGGCTAACAGGTAAATCAAATATCCAAACATGGAAACACCAATCCATAACACAATTTACACAGAGAGCATATGCACTTTAGCACTGATTAGCAGTGGTAAAGTGCCCAGAGTCCTAAAACCAACACACACAGGTCAGGGAAAAATAGGAGGAAAAAGCAAAAGGTTTGGGGATAACCCTGCAAAAAGGGCCATTTCCAACAGCGTTTATAATATTTTGAAAATGTGCAAGATATCGCGGGTTTTGCTAAACTGCTGCAGTGTTTGACATTAACCATTGGTGGGCTCTTGATAAACAGTAGGCTAATGATGCCATACTTTAAATATGAAATAATTATCCCTGTTCAATTTTGTAGGTTATTTTAGATAGAGATTCAGATTTTAACAAAAAACAAGATTAAAGGGATACAGTACAAACATGAAGTGCTGAGGTGAAAATCAGTCACTGGAAAATGATATGAATCCTTGGTGAATTAATTACTGGACATACAGAACAGTTGTTGTGACAAAAGAGAGAGACGTGGTTATGAAATGAATAATGTACTATGGAGAGGAAAATAAAACTACATTGAAAATATAGCAGTAAAACACTCCAAGTAGAAACATTTTAAGACAATCTATACTTGGCCCTGAAAGCTGCTCTCCGTAGCCATTATTTTGGGAACACCGCACTTCGGCTGTGTAGCCAGTTACTGGCCTGGGAATACCAACTCGTAAGCAGCAGTCAAAGTGCATTAAAAAAGTATGGGCACTGTGATGCTGTATGCAACCGGGGCTGGATCAGTGAGTGTTGGGGGTGGGGTCAAAGGTGTGGCTGAAAAAACAAAATATTCTGTACTTTTCTTGGTGTTTCACCGTCAGGTAGCTACATCTAAAATAATGTGCAGCTTGAATGAAAAATACATTTTAAAAAGATGTTTTTGTGGGACATGCGCTAGAATACATTATAAAATCTCTATCAGTTAATGCCCTTTAGACGTGGGTGTAATCAGAGAGAGACAGAATTAAATCTTGGTTGGTGAAGTGGAGAACAGTGACTTGCGCATTTTAGTACTACGTGGTCACAGCTGTGACAGAATGCACTGTGAACATGTAAGTCTTTATTTTAAACTTGCATTACACACAGTATAGGATAGACTGCTACAAAAAAATGTGCATAAAAGGTTTAAGGTGAAAGGCTGCCTCCAAAATATGGTTTTTAGTAATGCACAGACTTACATAATGCAATCTTCTTACGTAACTGTCCCTTCAACGCCTCAGGAGTAGTAAGCGCTATATAAATACAACTATTCTAAAGCAAGCACTTCACATCTCAGTTGTTAACTCTTTACACTACCACTTACAAAGAACAAATCTTTGTCTTCTCTTTTTCTTCTTTCAGAGTTTTATATAGCGCGAACTTGACCTGAAGGTATCGGGTATCAGAGCGCTTTACATAAGCACCAGTCGTGTTACACAAGGACACATTCATTTTTGTTAGGCACTGGGAGATTAAGTGGTTTGCCCATAATCAAAGAATGTTGAGCGTCAGTGCCGAGACTCGAACCCGCTTCCTCAGATTTGAGGTCGACCATCCTAGCCGTTAGACCACATCCTCTTCCCCATGTCACGTGTCATCACAAAGCTTTAAGTGATTTGATCAATTAAAGTGAGTATTGGCTCCCAAGCATCCCCTACATTTGAAGATCATCCTTTACATTTGCAGATTAACTCGTTGCGCACATTTGCATTTTTTTCAGGCAAACAGGCACCCTGTCCGGAATGCTTGTTTAGCTGAATGCCCAGCTCGGATTTCACAGCACAGGAGACACTCTGAATGAAACTTTAGCTGATGAATTGAAACAATAGGAATTACATATTCTGGGAAGGTTGTCTTTATATTAAAAGAAGGGGAAAGGTTTTTCATAAATCAAAAAAGTCCAGATGAATAAATAGATATTAAGAAAAATCGTGTCACATTTTGTTTAACAGAGAAAGCAGAGGTTAGCTGGTTTCTCCTTCTGGGCCATAAATCATTACAGCATTATACATCATGGCCTCGGTTCTTGGGCAAACGGCCTGACTCTCCCCGATCATCCAGCAGAGATAGGCAGGTCCCAGACACAGCTCTCCAAGGGCTGCTGCATCGCTCTTGCCCTGTCTTTCCGTTGCTTTGTCCCTGTTTTCTGAGTGTCTTTACTTGTCCCTGATTTTTCACTGCTTTCTCCTTCCTTTTCCCCCCATTTTCTGAGTGCTTTCTTCTTGTTTTTCTCACGTTTTTCACTGCTTTCTACTTCCTTTTTCCCTGTTTCGGAGTGCTTTCTCCTTGCTTTTCCCTCATTTTTCATTGCTTTCTCCTTCCTTTTCCATCGCTTTCAGCGCGATTTCTCCTTGCTTTCCCAAGTTTTTACCTGCTTTCTCCTTGTTTTTTCCCCTCTTTGCCGCTTCCGCCTCGTGGCACCCCACCCTTATCGTAGGATCTACTTAATGGAGGCCGCAGCCTGATCCATTGAGCAGGTCCCAGGTGCAGTTCTCCCCATGCTGCTGCATCGCTCTTACTCCAGTCTTTCCATTGCTTCTACCGCGTTTTCTGAGTCTTTTCTTCCAGATTTTTTCTCAATTTGTACTGCTTTCTCTTTCCTTTTCTCTCCATTTTTTGCGTGTTCTTGCTTTTCCCTTGTTTTTCACTTCTTTCTCCTTTTTTTCCGCTGTTTTTGAGTGGTTTCTCCTTGCTTTTCCTCTATTTTGCACTTCTTTCTGCATGTTTTATCCCTCATTGCCACTCTCGCATGTCGCCCCTTTTCCCGCCTAGCCCCGCCCACCACCCCGAGCCCTGCCTAGTGCCCAGTGTCTCGCCCACCGCACCCAGTGCCACGTCCACCACCCCAAGTGCCGCACCCACCACCCTCAGTGCTGCACCCTTCTCCCAGGGCCTAATTAATGGAGACCACAGCACAGGAGTGCAGCGGGCGCGCCACCGGCATGCCAAAGCCAAGCTGGTCTGTCTGTGTTGGTCCCTGCCTAGACCGCGCCCTGCACCAGGAACCCTGGTTCTTACACACCACCGAAGGCCACCAAACCCTGGAACCCAGCTAAATCGACAACTGCTGCCGCACATCTCCACGAACCACCAGAGGCACACTCTCCTGCCAGCAATTCACTTCATCTGCAACACCGAAGCAGCGCTGGTGACATTGCAAACACGACTGCACCCACCACACAGACTGAGACCGCCGCAGCACAACTCCAGTGCATTCTACTAAAATACCATTGCTCAGCAAACACTCCTTGGAGATCTGGAGCACGATCTTATTCCTCACCCTAGACATCATCTTCCTCACACAGACCTGGCTGAACCCCGCCTCTGCGCCAGACATTGTCATACCCGAAGGCTACAAGATAACACACCAGGACCGAATCAACAAATACTAAGGTGGTATTGCCATCATCGACAATGACAGCATCTGCTGCACAACCTACTCAGACGACCCAACCCAGATAAAAGTGCATCCCAATTTCCGACTTCACACAGATGGAAAAGCACCATCAGAGGCACCCTCACAGAGAGAAACAGAACCATGTCCCAGCTTCTACAACGCCATCTCTCACCTCATCACCCCAATCGCCTTCGGGCACTACATCTTTCTAGGAGATCTTAACTTCCACCTCGATGACCCTAATGACACCAACAAAACCGACCACCTCGAAAGCATGAGAAACAACGGCCTCCAAAAACTTGTCACTGACCACATCTAAATTGCAGGACACACACTCGACCCCATATTTACGTCCACCAGCAGTCAAGAACAACCACGTCTCAGAGCTCACCTGGACCGACCACTACAGCGTGACACTTCACCATCTTGGTATCTACCAACACTGGCACCCCCTCTGCCCTCCTCCCAGCTCGACACAGAGAAGCTGGAAAAAGATATCAGAAGACCAATGGAACAACGCTCTCAACTCCCACCACCCAGATAGATCATCTGACCCCGAACTGCTGTGAAAAAACTTCTTGCAGTGGATCACGGAATGCCTCGACATAGTCGCCCCCGCCAAGCCAGCAAAACCCAAAGTACCGGCCAGAAGAGTCAGCTAGTTCACTGTGGAACTGAACCGCAACTGCAAGTAACTAGAAAAGAATTGGCGTACTAGCAAAAAGACAGGAGACCCTACCTCCTTCTAAACAGCACTCAACCAGTGCTACCGCATCCTGAGAGAAACAAAGAACGCTCTACCAGACTGCATAGACGTCAGCACACACCACAGCAAGGAGCTCTTCGCCATTGTTAAGGAGTTCTCCAACCCCGCAGCCACATGAATGACATCAACCCCCTCCCAAGAACTGTGTGACACCCTGGCGGACTTCTTCCATGATTAGATCTCAGTCATTAAGAAGAACTTCAACCCCCAACCCCCCCTGCTGACAAAATCAGCCTACTCACACCCATAAACACAAACCCCGAACACCTGCTCACCTGCTGGGACCCTTTCACAACTCAAGCCACAAGCTCTATCGTGAACGCCGTACACTAGGGAGCATTCACGGACCCATATCCCAACAACATCTTCAACCTCAGCAGCAAGACAATTGGGGACGAGCTCAAGAAAGTCCTGAACGCCTCCATCAACACGGTCTCCTTCCCAGCGGACTGGAAACATGCTAAAGTGAGGCCCCTTCTGAAGAACCCATACGCTGATCCAGCAGATCCAAGGAACAACAGGCCCATCTCCCTGCTCTCCTTTCCGGCGAAGGTTCTCGAAAAGTCAATCAATCAGAAACTCACCGAACACCTGGAACACTACAACCTTCCGGACCTCTCTCAATCTGAATTCCGAGCCTACCACAGCACTGAGACTGCCCAGGACCCTTCTGGACAGCGGTGAAACAGCCCCCTCATCCTTGTGGGTCAGTCGGCAGCTTTTGACACCGTCTCCCACCACATCTTGATCAATAGACTTCACCAAATGAGAATCCAGGGAGACACCTTCAAATGGATCGCCTCAGACCTCACTGGAAGAACCCAGAGAATCCGTCAGCACTCAAAGGTTGTTTTGACTTTTGCAGCACAGCAATAGATCAATGTGGATGTCTTCCCTTCACTCTATGTTAGAAACATACTAATTTGTCTTCAGAAATACATTTTACAAAACGTGTTTGTTAGTTCTCTGCCAGCTTCTGCTGGTGCCAAGAAATCCTTGAACGTTTGCATGCTGTACTCACACAAAACAAGCAAAACATACACTGAGGGGGAAGATGTGCACTGTGGAGAATCTTAAAGAACATAGATAAGGGAAACTTTTATTTCTGCTTTGCAGATCTTGTTTAAGCATGGTGATTCTCAACCCTCTTCCTCATATATGCAGCTCATTCGGTCTACATACAGCTAATGAAATTTGAAGATAAAAGTCAACTATAGCAACAAATATTCTTAAACGTGCACCACTCACCGTGAGAAGATTCCGGTCCCAATTCATAAAACCATGCAAGCCTTTGGCTTTCTTAATCAGGTCTGGGCCCTAAGGGAAAATATACACATATATATTAGATTATTAAATCCAGTAGTATGGTGGAGATACTTTTGCTCAAGGTGATGGCATAAATGGAATGCAGGCCAGCGGCATTAACAGTGACTGACATTGGTGAAACCATTTCAGCTTTTACTTTTTTTCTCTGAGCAACATGCATCAATCAACACAGTCAGATTCGTACCAATACTAGGTCAAACACATCACTCTGCAACTATGTGTAAAGAGCTGCACAGTGATAAATAGAATGAGTTTATTAAAATCAGGTGCATCGGCCTGAAAGAGGAATAGTTATTAATATAGCTCATAAAAGCACCAGAGTCCAAAGGTGTAATTTAAGGTATTCCAGATGGGCAGCTAAGAGCAGCTTCTTAATTGACCAGGTATTCTTATAGATGCATGCAGGGCTGGCCCTAAACTGGTTTGACCGGGAAAGCGCACTGGGTGGAAAGAAAATGTGGTGTTTGTTGAGGGAGCGGGGGTCCTTGCGGTGGGACGGCAGGTGTGGGGAAGATGGGAGGAGGGCAGGGTGTCGATGGGACGCTAACAATTACACTGGGGTACATTAAGGGCTGGGACCCGATTGAGATCAAGTGGGATGGGTGAGCTGCTGTTTGCGTGAAATTAAGTCAGGTAGCTCCCTGCTGCGCTCCTCAGAATATTGGCGGCTTGGGACCAGCTCGCCCATGCCCAACCCCGGCCTTGGATGCATGACAGCCTTTGATGATCTCAGAACAAAATTTACTATCTCTCCTGCAGATAACAGGCAATACTGGACGCTAAAAAAATGGCAATATCAAGAGTAGTAACCACTAGGCTAACTATATCCAAAGATCCTCACCAGTACACAGTGTTTTAAAAACAAACCAAGCCCTCATCCTTCTATTCAACCATTAAAAATAAAGCCAATACATTTAATACAAAATTCAAAACGCTTTACTACTCAACTCACGCAAAATATCCCTGTTGCCAGAGTTTCAAGAGGGATAACATGCTCGAAATAACACTCTTCTTAGTAGTCCATAATACCCTTTGGCAGTGTGTTCAATTCTTCGAGGCAAGCCTCTTCGACACCACCAATACTGGCAAGGTCATGTGTAGGGAGGTCATAAATAAGGGAGCATCGCTGGAACACAAGAACCTAACTTGTCTGTCACAAATCACTATAAAAATCCAAAGTACTATCACTGATACCCTAGACTTTGCTGCTTCCACTTATACTTTACGTGGGTCCTGTTCTCCTTAGAGCTAAACAATTTGATAAGCGGTGCCCAGCTAAAACTATGGCCATTGATTTTCAACAGATAATTTGGAGGCATCCATACCTGTGACCAGAGAAATAGTGAAATCCCTTATGCCACAAGTATCATTACTGACTACCGGAATAACATTCATTGTTATTTTTCTGTCTGGTTTGGTGGTTCTTTTTTAAGTAATAAGTCTCTCTCGTGTTGTGATCCTAACATACAATTACTATTAGTGCCCGTAAGTGTTCACGATTTGTTCTCATAAAACTAAAATCAATCGAAATCAATACCACTGATCATTTTATTATGAAGGCAAGTTACAATTTTTGCCCGAACTCGTCTTTTTAACAGGCGGAAATAAGTCGGTTTTTTTAATTTTTACACAATACTGCTAAAACCGCATCTAAACTTAATATACATTTTTTGTGGTTTCGTATTAAAAATGCATTCACAGTTATTCGTCTGCTGTAGTTTTATTCATTACTACCTCTCACCACTGTCAATTTTGGAAGAGCCTCACTCACTTACCGGGCGCATGCCCAGATGGTACGTATTCCCGAGGCAGATGCAACATCCAAGCGCCCGCAACTGATGCGCCGTGACTCCTTTCATGGTGCCCTGTGTGCCTACGGGCATAAAAACCGGCGTAGGTACCTCCCCATGAGGCAATCGCAGCTCGCATGCCCGGGCTTTGGATACTCGGCATTCCGCTAGCACTCGTAGAGAAAGCGGCGCCGCTGTGCCGGTGGAGGCTGCCATGCTGCTACGGATACGACGTCACCGGAATGCGATGGAACCACACAGCAGGCCGCCATGTTAGAAGCTGTACGGAGGAAGTATATTTAGGGCGCAGCCATATGCAAAAAGCGTCACCAAAAGCCATGGAAGAGCAAAAATCGTCAATGCCAACATTTTTAGAAGAGTAAACTGGGAGAATTTTAAAAGTAATCAGGACACTATATTTTTCCCATTTACTTATATTGAAAGAGAGGCAATTTCAGGCGTGAGACCACCCAAATGAAGATATTTTTGGCTTCAAAGATGATGATCTGGACTCTCCGACCTAAATCTTGTCTAAGGCATGTTTAAAATATAGCATTTAGCAGTCAAGTATAGCAGCCAAAGCCTTTTCAAACCGGTAATCTGTATGCCATAGAAAACAAACATTGGCAAACCCAAAAGGTCTCACCTTTGGGACCCGTTGGCTTTACGAATGGTTTTTAGGTCTCGTCTGAGACAGCGCTTTAGCGCTGCTCTGGCGAGACTTATAGTAAGCGAGTTTTGGAAGTGCAAACAAGTGCTTTCAGGCCTCCAAATACAGTGCATGTGCGCCGGGCGCGCGCACCATTTGGAGGCCTGAAAGCACTCGTTTGCTTTCACTTTCGCGGGCCGCACGGTGATCGCGATTGCGATCAGTTTCTCACAGCGCGCGCACCATTTGGCAGCCTGCGTGTACATTTCGCTGGCGCTTTGATGTTCTCAGTGAGCCGCGCGGCCACTGCGAACATCAAAGCGCCAGCAAAATGTATACGCCATTTGCCACACCCTCCCTTATCCCACTTCCACTTATCTCCTTTCCTATCCCTGCGTCTTTCCCTTCAGCGCGCGCACTTGTTTGAAATACTGTGCTCCTTTCTCGTCACCCTGACCCCACCGTCCTTCGAGGCATCCGCTTCCTTCCCCTCTCTCACCTTCATCTCCACCTTGGTGCTAACTGTCCCTTTTCTTTCTATCCTTCTCTCATCCACTTGCAGTCTCCACCTCTCTCCTTCTACGTTACTCCTCAGTCTCTCCACTCTATTTTGCTTCTAGCAGCTCATTCCTGTCGTCTCTCTCCGGCATAACTTTCCATGTCTCCCCATCCCCTTGCTCCCTCTCACGCTGCTTCAGGAACTTTCTCTCAGTACTCACCCAGCCCAGAGATGTGTCCCGCCTTCACACACTTCTTGATCCGGCTCAGCACAGTTTGCTTGCTCTCCAGACTCTGCAAGAGAAGCACAGGGCGGGCAGGCTTCTCTCATAACACAAGCACTACTGAGAACCAACACGCTGCGAGCGCGAAGCGTGTGAGGGGGCTGGGGTGCTGTGCTGCTCGGTGAGTGCAGGTGCACTCTCTCATTACCCCACAGCTGGTCATCTGCAATTCTGTGGCCTACAGTGCTTTTCACGACCACTAATGTGTACATTTCACATTTCCTAAGAGTCCGGGTGCAAATTTGCTTAAAAAAAACCTGCAAAGCTCGCATGAAGTTCCCTATCCACGCTACCCCCCCCCCCCCATTAATTGGCTCACGTGATTAATTCACGTCATACAGAGTTGCTGGAGCATCTCTCGCACTCCTTTTATTTTCGTTTTTGTTTAGAACCAACATGCTGCAAGTGCGATGTGTGTGAGGGGGCGGGGGTGCTGTGCTGCCCTCGTAATGGCTGCTTCAGGCAGAGCTGCTGGAGATGCTACTTTAAGTTTGGTATGTTGCAGAAGCAGCGACGCTCTGTATACCAAGGGAGCCGTGCTTTTCATATTTGCATGCATTACAAGATTGGATGTACTTCCTTAAATAACTAATCATACACTCATAAGTGTGTTTTTTAAGCTCACAGAATGTCTTCAATTTCTATAGCCCTTAGTCCCCTCACTTTGTCCAGTTGTCCTTCTTCATCGGTACTGCTCTTTATGTTGGTTGACCCAGTCAGAAGACACTATTTGCTGCGTACTAATGCTGTAAACAATGGAAATATTGTAAATCAGCAGTCCAGCCAAATGGGTGATGGGCGATGCATAATCCCAGGGGGTCGCCAGCCATTCCAAAGAGCAACTGTGAGTACTCTCACTACCCCTCCCTTCTCCCTCTCCCTCCTCGTCAGTCACCGGGCTACAGCTTGTTCCTGTTTGTATCCATCGTAAGATATTTTCCGTACCAATATTGTCCAGGTCCTTAAAGTGATGCATGGCAGGATGGGTGGTGCGCATGCAACTATACATATTGACTTCATTCAGAGAAATGCATTCCAATTCTCCACATGAATGCCTGACACAAACATTCAGGAGTTATATATAGGGCAAGATTGAACGAGGTCCAACAAATGTATCCAAGATAGATGTACCTAGGGAACGTCGGAACTTACACTCAAAATGTTTCATGTCCAATAAAAACCAGCATTTGCAATGCAATAATAGGTCTCGCATTTACGAGAGTTTAAGCTATTGGCATTGTAAATGACAATGCGTTGTATTTATGTTTCAAAAAACAAAACATAAATAAAAGGCATTGTGATTTACTATGCTAATAGCTCCAACTCCAGTAAATGCGAGACCTGTTGCATTGCAAATGCTTGTTAGCCATGGTTGTCGTAGTGGGCACTGCGGGCATGGCAGTAGTTGGAGGGTACACGGAGGTAGACGGCGTCCACCTGCTATTTCACAGGGTAGACGCTGTCCACCCAGCCAAGAGTAATTACAAGGGGGCTTTTTTATTTTTACCTGCAGCTGGGTCCAAGATAAAGGTCGAAGCTAAAGGTCAATCAGTCCTCCGATTTTTTAAATATGATCCTGTCTGGGCGCGGTCTGGAGCCTCACACTTAGTTGCAA
Source organism: Triturus cristatus (assembly GCF_964204655.1). Classification (NCBI taxonomy): domain Eukaryota; kingdom Metazoa; phylum Chordata; class Amphibia; order Caudata; family Salamandridae; genus Triturus; species Triturus cristatus. Next base: position 89,004,011 of record NC_140586.1, read on the forward strand.
AGGCATTGGAGGGGAAACAAAGGTTAGCATATCACTTCCCAAGTACTTGAGAGGCATGCTTTTGACTTTGTTCAGTCCCTGTATATGAGATACGCATGCACAGTCAGAATGTCAGATGTATTGGTCTGTCCTAGTATTTACATAACGATTTAAATAGCATTATTTATTATTTTGTTTTTATAGTGTTACTCAACCCAATGCAGGGTGTCAGAGTGCTTTACATAACATACACATTATTCACTGACAAAAAATAATGTAAATATGTAAATCAATGTACAAGATGTGTTATATAAGACAGTGATGGCTACGGCTGATGTGCATAATTTGCGGGACCTGTACTTAGAAACGGATTTTGCACGTCCATTCACATGTAGGGAATGGGGAGCGTTGCTGGACAGTCCCAGACCGATCCCTAGGAATGCAAGATTTAGGCCAATCCAGTTCTACATAGTACATAGGGCCTACCTATTCCCAGATAAAATTAATAAATTTTTAAATAAGACAGATGCCTTTTGCCCGCGATGCCAATTGGTGAACGCTGATTTATTGCATATGATATGATCATGCTCCGGACTGAAGACTTATTGGCTCGGAGTAACTAGTTTATTAACCACCAGCACAGATAGAGCTCTACCGAACACATGGGGGGCTTGCATCACGGGTATATTTCCCAGAGATAGACAGCACAGGGCCTCCTCTCGTTTTCTTGATTGGGGTTGGCGGTGGCCAAGCGACTGGTCACCCGCCGCTGGCAGTCAATTGATCCCCCTCCACTTACAGCCTGGGTTTACTCGATGTTATATTGGGCTAGAGCAGAGGCGACTTTATTGCTAAGAGAGGACCAGTGTTTTAAATGGGCCGGTACTGTCCGGTACGGAATACCAGCACTTTTTTATTTTGAGAGGGACAGTACCGGCACTTCTCAAGAGAAATTTAATACATTTAATTGGAGAGTGCCAGCACTTCTCAGAAACAAGCAGGTACTCTGGCACAGAGTACCTGCACTTCTATTTTTCCATTTCAAGCACTAGAGAGTACACGCTGGGACTCCGCAAGTATCCCATCTCAGCGGCATGGGGAGTGATGCTGACGGCATTGCATCCAACTTCGATCAGGTTAACTCACATACTAGGCATGGTGATCCAACTCATTAACGAGTTTTGCTCCTAGTGCATTTCTTCACTTCGGATGATGTAGTTGCTTGAAATGTAAAACCACAAAATCCGAATTCTCGGATAAAGGACCTAGCTGGAAAAAAGGATTCACGCTCAGCCAGAGTCAGGACAAATGACAAGGAAGGAAACATGTAATGTGAATAATCTAGGACAACTTCAAAAATTAATTCAAATCTCAAAACATGTCACAAATAGACACTAGTGACACTGGAATATAGAAAAATACAAAAAGCAATTTATTAGGATTTAATAATAAATATAAAAAGAGAACTAATGTTACAGAAATGAACAAAACCACAACATTCTAGCTAGCAATCATACATCACAAATTCATACTGTATTCTATTGTTCAATTTAATATACATGATCTATAACGAAACAAAAAAATTTTTAGATTGCAATTGATGTAGCAAGATAGTTCTATGAACACATCTGTAGGAGAGTAGGGTCTGCTATCCTATGGTCACCCCAAATTTTTGCTTTTTGCTTCACTGGTTTTTGACATATTGAGGCTGTGGGCCTGCCAATCAGACCCCCAGCCTGCTGTTCTCTCTACTAAATTAAAACTATGCACCCTAGGTGCATAACCAATTGGAAGTGGATCACCCTGTCAGCCCCTGTACCAGTGTACACTAGGTACCCAGGGCATTGGTGTACCCAAGGCCTGCCAGGGGCTGAAGTATGTATTATGCCACCCCAGGCTTGGCCTAACAATCTGACACAACTGGCTGATCACTCAGCTGGGGTAAGTTGGTGTAATCACCTCTTACTTAGGTGTAGTATACCTATACCTAACCTTAAATGGGACACCTGGTAACCTATAAGTCACTCCTATGGCAGGCCTTAACAATCCTGAAGGCAGAGTGCTTGGTTCCATGTGAGATGGTGCTCTGGCATGAGCTGAGCCTGTCTGCAGTGGTCGGAACAACTTCCTTCTACTGTTTCCAGATATCGTCATACCATATACTCTTAAGTGCATTATGAACCTCGCGGTTAAATGCTATCTTTGGTTTGGCTTTATCAAAACATGTCGAGTAAGGTGTCATACGAATTGGAATACTAACCCCTCGCCAATTCTGGCGACGGGGTTAGCATTCCACCCTTCTAGAGGGACACGACATGTACAGTACCTGAAACCCGGGTAAAATCAGACATAGCCTCAGCTCCACAAAATGGATGCTGCCACCACAGACACAAGTCTGCCCTCCTGCTGCTGGGAGTCCTTCCAGCTTGGGAGGTGTGGACAAAGGGTTTCCTGCCAGGGGAGGTGCGTGCACCACCCCAGACAGGATTTTGTGTATTGGTCAGGTAGGGCTTGAAAGAAACCAGACATGCCTGTGGCTCACAAGGAGCCTCGGTGCATATGCCAGTTCAAACCGGTCCTGGGGCACACCAATCCCGGGCCTGGGGCGAACTGGACAAAGGATTGGGGGTGTAACCACCCCCCTTCCTGGTCCCACCCATAGGGAGGGACCTAGCAGGTAGTCCGGCCCCTAGAATCCGCTTAAAGGTAGGAGCTGTGTCCTAAGACTTCAGACATCCTGGAATCAACTTAACACTAAGAAGAAGACGGGAACTTCGACGCTCTGCCGCACAGAGGACTGAAGCAAATCTCCCCTGTGGTCAGGGAGTGACCACCTTGCTAACGCAAGCACCATCCAGCGAATCAACGTCTGCTTTGCCGCCGCCTCCCGCCGGAGCCCGAGCCCAGAGACTGACAAGACCTGGACCTCCAGACCTCTCACCGCCCGATCCACAGTCCCTGAAAAGAGGAGACCCGTGGAGGCACCGAGACACGTGGAGCCAGCCATCTTGGAACGACTACGACAAGCTGACAAGTGCAACAACCGAGGCTCCCTCCAAGTTGTGCTTTGGGATCTGAGAAGCCCAACACCCGAGCAGCATCTGCACCAAAGGTGAGCCCTCCAGCATCTCCACGATCTGCGTGGGGCCCTTCTGCATTTTGCCACTCGACGCGCCTAACCGGTTGCTGGCCCGCTGGCTAGTAGCCATCTTGGCGACGAACTTCAAGAAATACACCGCTGGTCTGGTTGCTCCAGACTGGCCCTTGCTCCCCTCCAAAGGAGCAGTCCTTCTGACCTTGCTGGTCAGAACCATCAGCTTATTTCATCTCCTACAACAATTGCTTTTGCCAAGGCTTGTTTGCTTCGATCAAGTCGCCGACAGCGAGAGCCTGCGTGGGACAGCTCGTGAACCGACTCCTGGGCGTCGTCGACCTCCAGGGACCACGTGGCTGCAGAGACAAGCTACACCTTTCTTCCTGTTTGCACCCGACATTGCCTGGTACCCACCTGGTGCCACGCCGGTCACTGGCTAGTGACTGTGAACACTGTCCCCTCTGCTTACAGGTCGTCAACATCTCCGATCCACCCTTGGATCCACTGCATCTCTCCCGGACCGACCGCCTGCAGCATCTTTGTCTTCAAGCTCCACGGAACAGATAGAAGAAACCCGACGCACTTCGAGGCCTATGCACCCGCTTCCTGTGGGTGAGGTAAAGCTGGCACACCTGTGCCCAAGTGTAGTATTACATCTCTAGTGCCTGTGTTCCAAATCTTGAGTTCCTAGTCCATCCGGAAGATCCTCTTTGCAGTAACTTTGTACTTTTTACGCACCCATTGAAACCTATGGGAGCACGCGTGTGACTATTTGCTCTGCACACGCCACCCGTGGACCTCCTGGTCACTAACTGACGTTAGCTCCTTGTAGGCCCAGCGATTCTAGAGGCCCTAGGCCTTTTCCCTTTTCTGTTCGTGGTACTTATACCACTATTTTAGTATATGGTTCGAGTGGCCACCAGGGCCTATCCATATAAAGTGCAACTTCTGTGTATTCTGTGATAATCTTGTTTGACGATTTGTGCTCCTGTGCTCATAAAGAGACTAGGGGTTACTTTGAGAAATAAATACATATATATTTTGAATATATATCTGTGTGGTGTCCTTTCATTGGTATAAAAGGGGGTTACATTTGGTAAAACAGCTGGCTTAACACGCTTCACGAGTTTAGCCTCAAAGACTGCTTAGCCTACGCTACCACTAGGGCAGCTAGTCCGAAAAGGTTGACTTACAACCACACCATAAGGGTTGCTTGGCATGGTACAAGGTGATCACTTTAACTAGTGAGCATCATATACCAGGCCAACTTCTCACAACATCGTTATTATTAAGGTGGTTTCCAATGTGGCTCTGGGACTGGACAAAACACAGATCTCGCCAGGAAAAGCGTTAACCTCCAGAGTTATCTTCCCACTATTATTATTCCCTGAGACTTACTGGGCATTAAAATATCTCTGCAGCATGTGCCTTAACCTCATAAGATATTTTAAAATGCAGACTTTGCAACCAATTAAGCAGAACAGATCTACTGCAATTTTTCTCCTTGTTGCCAATTTCTTTGTGTCAGAGTTTTAAACAAAAGAAATATATAAGCTGAGGCCCAGATTTTGCGTCCGGGTTGCACCACTTTTTTGGCACAACCCCAATGCAAAATCTCATTTGTTAAATCTTGTAATGTGCTTAAATGCACTCATGAAAGACCTGCTAAACATGTGTGAGTTTGTAATATCTTATGTCACATCTTGTGAGGTCACTTCATGTGATGCCAAATGCTGTGTCACGCGCTGTGACTTCATGTGCTGTGATGTCATGTGCCATGATGTCACTTGCATATTTCTTTACTTGGTTAGTTCTCCAGGGTCGTGTTTGCGGACAGAGCATCCTTGGTGTTTTTGAAAGCTGGTTCTTACTTTTCTCCCCACACCCATGGACTGGATACTTTTGTGAGTTCATGTAAGGGCCCGGTAATGTCTGAGAGGTTCTGCAAAAATCTGTTGCAATACGTCACCATCCCCAGGAAACTAGGGACCCCAGACACTGAAGTAAGGGCAGGCGCATCCTGAATGTCTTGCACTTTTGCTGGGTCTGGCCCAGTGCCTTTTCCCGAAAACTCGTAGCTAAAAAAACTGATGCTTCATTGCAGGAAATTACAATTTTGTCTATGCAGTGTCAGTCCTCTGTCTTTGAATCTCTTAAACACTGCGTAGAGGTGCATGAGATGCTGTCAAGGGTTGGTACATGTGCTGGAGCGGGTAAAATAAAAATATTTTGGTATACCCAATCCATTTATATATGTTTATATTAAAAGGACTAAACGATAAAATTTAATGATTAAACAGTGTGCTGTAATGAACTAATCAACCTTATTAATCAAGAGAACATACGTGGGAATGCATTTGCATGGCTAAAATTAATAAGTGAACTAAGATTGTACGCATATTAAATTTATATGTTTAGCTTAAGTAACGTTTATGTGATTTGCGCTTGAATAAAACCAGCATTAACGGTATTATTGTCGCATATGGCTAGATAAATACATGTACATGAGGGTATTATCAAGGGAATAACATTGTTTTATTAATTTCCAATGTATTAATTACGTTTTGTGTTTCTTTACCTTAAGTTGACTATTTCGGCCTGCTAAAAGATGGCCGCCAACTGAATCCACACTAAAGTACATGACTTCATGCAATTGGCAGCAGAGGAAGGCGTCTGCACTGACTACGTAGCAACCTCTCCTTGAACCCCTGAACCAGGTCCATGAAGACTACTCTGGGCGAGATGCCAATGTCCCTGAACATGGATGAAAATGTTGCAAAGTGGGAACCAAAAGCCACCTTTCCACAATAGACTGATACTTTCCTGACCTGGGAACGATTTTCCCATACGCCTAGTTTAATACATCATCCGAATGTGAACATTAAAATTGTTGCTTAAAATCTTGGGATGGGGCTGAATTCAGCCAATGAAATGACTAGAAATTATGAAATGTTTCCTTTACATGCAAAATTTCAGTATAAATATTAGTAGGCCAGAGAGGGGAATTAGGTTACCACCCTACGATCTTGAGACGCGCCCTGATCGATGCTATTCACGACGCTGACAGCAGAGGACGGGACGCTAGACTCTTTGATGATTTTCTGAGGACCCGATTCTGAACGACAATTAGCCAGAATAGGTAATTATGACAAAATATAATATTGCATTATTAGGATTTAACCTGAACTTTAATTAAAGAGAAAGAAATTGATTGTTTGAAGAACTGTGTCGGGTGGATATTTCTTGAAATGAATATTTTATTAGCATAATGAATTGGAGAGTTTATCATCAAATCACTAGTCAACTAAATGATCCAGTTGGCCTCCGGATGGAGGAATTGTTAGGATAAAATTAAAATAAATGTGGTCTCCTCCATCCAAGGGAAATAAAGCTGTAGTTCGGAATGGAAATTGAAGATCTCTCTCTCCCCTGTAGGCACGGATAGATTGATGAGAATGAATGTTGGTGTTATGGGCCCCACCAGCGCGTGATGTGTGTATGTGCGTGTGACTGTGAAATCATTCCGTCCGTGGAAGCAGGAGGAGATTTTGTGTTCTGAACTGCACCAGTTTTCTTGGTAGCAAGATGATGGTTTTTATTGACTAGGTTTGATGAGTTGTATATATATATATATATATAGCTACCAGTATTCTGGTTAGCTAGAGATGAGTTTATTGTTTTAGTTGATGATTTTGGCATGTATATATAGCTTATTGATTATCAATTGAGTTTGATATATGTATTAACACTATATGTTGAAGTCGCAGTGAGTTCTATGTAGTCTGTACGGCTTCTGGGATGTAAGAAGTCGATGACAATTCCGTAGTAGGACAGAGGTAAGCGCTGTTCTCGTGAAAGACGGGATTGTGGTTGCCCGTAGGTACACGGGGAAACGCGTAAAAAATTGAAGTTACGCGTCGCATTGTCTGGGTTCGATTCGGTGACATCTCTGTATGTCGTCATTAGAGACAATTTCTGTGTGAGAGAAGTGTATATGATAGCAAAGAGTTATTTGTGAAATTTCAGTCTAAAGTACCAGGAAACCAGTAGGTATGCCAATAACGCTTTTTACTGGAAAGGTAGCAGGTGTACTCTGAGCTTGTTAGAAGGACAAGGTAGAGGTAAGCGCTGCTTTGTTAACGAATGTTATAATTCTGTAGTAGGACAGACTGTACGCTGTTCTCGGGAAAGCAGGATTCTGTGTGAATGGACAGTACTTCTTTGTGTGAAAGTGCGTGAATGAAATAAGCATTTTAATTAATTGCGGAACTCTGGTGTTACTTCTCAGGAGCATTACGTTTCCAACAATGTGTTTTAATTCCGGAGAGAACAGTTGATTAATGCGTGGTAGAAGGGTGAAGTAGAGGGATGTGCTACTTTGCCAACAGACGTAATAATTCTGTAGTACGGCAGAGGTAAGCACTGCTCTCGGGAAAACAGGATTCTCGTGGGAAAGGTCTTGTTGCTATTCTGTGGTTAGCGGAGCAGACAATGGAGATGTTTGTACGTTGTAACTAACCAGTATTGTAAACTTGAAACAAAGTCTACCGAGTAGTTTTGTAAAGGAGGGGTAGACTGAGGACAGGAGTAAAAGCCGCTGCAGCGACTGTAGACGTCAGAAGGACCGCGCTGGGATTGGACAGCTAGTCAGTGACGTAGACGCTCCAGGATTGGTGCGTTAATGTAAGTCGCGCAGGGACTGGAAGTTGTGCCAACAACGTAGACGCTCCAGGATTGGTGCGTTAGTGTAAGTCGCGCAGGGACTGGAAGTTGTGACAACAACGTAGACGCTCCAGGATTGGTGCGTTAGTGTGAGTCGCGCAGGGATTGGAAGTTGTAACAGTGACGTAGACGCGCCAGGATTGGTGCGTGAGTAAGAGTCCCGCTACTATTGGATTAAAAATCATACCGAGGTATAGAAGACTAAAAGAGTTCACGGAAGACGGGAAAATGTATTATCATTCACCCGAGAGAAAGAAAAAGTCTGTGTTCAGTAAATTGAAGAATTTGTTTGTGAAGGACAAGAAAATTGTGACTAGGGAAGGACAGTTACTTCCTCCGGCAAAGACCCCCACATCCTTTATGGTTGCGAAATATTGGTACCATACCTGTATCTGGTTAGACAATTGGGCAAAGTATACAAAGGAAGACGGAGTTCTAGCGTTTCCAGAGGATGGGTCTTTTAATTTGGCCATATTAAGGAACTTGCGGGAAAGGATGATGAGTTTAGATCCGCGACCTAGGCCTACGCAGTTTGAGGCATTGACAGAGTGGGAAGATGAGATGCATGAGCGAGAAAAGCAGAGAAATGGATACAGGTACAGGTACATGTTCGGGCGGCCGAATGATCGAGAAACTCATAGCGATAGAATGAGGAGGTGGCGAAATGCCAGTATGACAGAAGGATTATTTCCTCTTAGAACGGAAGGAGAAAGTGGAGGAAGAAAATGTCTAGAAAAAAGAAATCATGTAGAAACCCGGAGGTATGGGGCCAGTGACACAGATGAAGATGTTTTAGATGATATGTTTTACAAAAGCCCGCCTCCGTACAGACAGGAACCAGAAACGCCCAATACAGGAACACCAGTAAGGGAGACTCTGAGAATCATTAAGACAGAAGTTATGACCCCAGAAGTAAAATGGAGAAATTCACTTAAAGAGAAGGAGACTAAGGTTGAGAATGAAAAATCTAGAGAACTAGCGGAAACCACCTTAGAATTGACTGAGAAAATAAGGGAACTAACGAAAAATCTAGAAGCAGTTACAGTTCCTGTGACCATAGGTCCTGTTATGCCTATTTTTGAGAAGCAGAAAAACAGTGAGCAGGGACTAATCGTTCCGTATGCGAACCAGAAACAGGCAGAACAGCCCCTGATGAAAACGAAAGGAAATTCCTGGGAACATACTATGGGTAAAAGAGAATTACCTGTGTCAAAGAATCCATTTTATTGTTCTGATACTGTTGAGAGAAACCGAAGGGTAGAGGGATCGATGTTAGAACCAGGAAATGCAGAAAAGTCAGTAAGCATAACTACTGAAGATTTGAATGACTGGCTAAAAGGTTTGCATGATAAAGAAAAAGAATCACATACCATTGATGTTGCGAAATTGAGGATGGTGTTAGAAGAATTGATAGTAGGGACAATTCCCACAGAAAAGCTGAAAAACTACCAAGATGAGGAACTACTGTTCCTATGCAACAGCATCACCTGGAGAGCGAAGAATTTACATGACAGACTAGCAGAAATAGCGAGTGAAATGGGAATTGACATGGATAAGGTAAAGGCATTACAAAAGCCCTACCGAGTGGATTTTACAGAAAAAGACATTGAAAATCTGAACGCTGCAGGACGAATAGGGCAGATTAGGGACATAATCACAGTATTGAGAAAATGGGGAGATGTGGACAAATGGAAGAGCAGGTGGTATAGGAAACGAGATGACATATCAGGCAGAACATTCCCAGCGTTTCCCGTAAGAGAGAAGGAAAAAGTGGTAATGGAGTTACCTATGAGAGAGATTCCAGGAGGAGGATATGTGCATGTCCCATGGACCAGACAGGACATTTTGTCATTTACAAATGACTTCCCTAGATTACGGGAAAAGCCAGTCGAGTGGTACAGACAGGTAGACAGATTTGTGAAATTATCCAAGGTACTGTGGATTGACTTGAATAGTCTGTTTGATATAATAGTGCCAGCAGACTTGTGGACAGAATGTAAGATAGTCATAGACTGGCCCACTAAAGAATACCCGAGAGATCCCAAAACAGGAGCTCCAGACCCGGAGGTCATGAAGAAGTATGAACAGGTCATGGCCTTCTTGAAGAATAAAGTGCCACCAAAAGAAACAGATTGGGTTAAAATAGATCGAACACATCAAGAAGCGAAAGAGTCAGTCCACGCATATTATGAGAGGCTAATTCTGGCGTTCAAACAGTTTAGTGGGGATGACAGCCTGGGAGAAAAGGACCTGAGTCATTTTGTGTACAGATTTGTGTATGGTCTGCGTCCTGAGATTGGGGACATGATCAGGCAGCCCACCGTGGACTGGCAAAGTAAGAAAATAGATGAGATCTTGAGACATGCTAAATACTTTAGTGATGAAATTGAGGCAAAACAGCGGAAACTAAAAGAGAAGGCAATGTGGGCTCAAGTAAAAGTTGCAGAGAGGCAGGAAGCTCAGTTAATAGAACAAGCCAATAATCCAGGCATAAAATCAAAGTTTGGTCCAGGAAAGGGAAAGGGTAACATTGAGGAAGCCAAGAAGAAGTTCCCTTGTCACAACTGTGGCAGGTTAGGGCATTGGAAATCCGAGTGTAAAAATCGACCTCTTGCTAATGATGAAAATCCGTCATTAAATCCACAGGTGCAGTGTGAGGGGAGTGGCCCATCGCCACAACAGCAGAAGGCTGTCGGTCTACAGAATCAAGTGCCAAAACCGCCCTTACCACAGAGCCGAAGTCCACAAAGATATAGCAAGGAAACGGGATTCTACAATGAAGAACAGGTAAACAAACCGCAACGCGCGAGCGCTGTGTCACAATATTGGATGCACAATGATGAAAGTGAGCCAGAAGAAATCTATTGACGGTGCCGCAAAGAGGAAGCAGAGTGCGTACTTGGAGCATCTCTAGAAATAGATCAGACAGGACCATTTGTAGATGGGAAAGTTAATGATGAAAATATTACTTTCTTAGTAGACACTGAAGCTACACGATCCACTGTCAGATCAGCAGATGTGAAAAATCTTCCTATTTCGGATGAAGCAATCCAAGTAGTTGGTGTGTCGAACACCCAGATAAAAACGTACCGTACTGATCCTGTAAAGGTCAGAATAGGGAAATTCTCAGACATGCATAGATTTGTGGTGTGTGACACCAGTCCTGTGAATCTATTAGGGAGAGATTTGTTGTGCAAAATGAATTGCACCATATTCTGTACACCAGACGGAATAGCTTTTGAGACACCAGATGAGGATGTCCTGTATAAAATGACCATAGCTAATCGAGAGTGTGAGGTTGCTGGAACCTATGCAGTATTCAATCCAGATGAACTGCCCCCAGAATTGAAACAGACAGTGAAAGCAGCGGTCTGGGACTTCACTGGGGAAGATGTAGGCCTGATGAGAAATGTAGACCCAGTGAGAATTGCTGTAAAAGAGGGAGCTGTTTACCCCAATATTCCACAGTACAGACTGACCCCAGAAATAATAGTAGGGGTAACCCCTTTAATTGAGAAAATGATCCAGCAAGGAGTGCTGAGGGAAATAATGAGCAGTCCATGTAATTCACCTATCATGGGACTGAAAAAGCCAAGTGGGAAATTCAGGATTGTACAAGATTTGAGAAAGGTAATCAAGATTGTCGTTTCCTGTTGTCCAATTGTTCCAAATCCCTCAGTAATTTTGTATCAGATCCCACATGATGCAGAATGGTATACAGTAATTGATGTATGTCATGCTTTCTTTTCCATACCTTTGCATCATGACAGCCAGCCACTTTTTGCATTCAGGTTTGGAAACCGTATTTTGGCATGGTGCCGAATCCCACAGGGGTACACAGAAAGCCCTTCCATTTTCAATCAGCTGTTAAAGAAATCTCTGGAAAGCCTTACCATGCCTGAGAATTCAGTTTTGGTCCAGTATATTGATGACCTATTGGTGGCGTCAAAGACACGTGAAGCTTGTGAAACAGATACCATAGCTTTGCTAAATCATCTGGCAGATGGAGGACTTAAGGTATCTCCAGCAAAACTGCAGTACTGTAAGAAGGAAGTGACATATTTGGGTCATAATATTGAGAAAGGCCTGAGGAAGGTAACCATAGACAGAATTCGAATCATTAGAGGAATGAGAGCTCCAATGACCCAAAGAGAAGTAAGAATGTTCCTAGGAATGGTTGGGTACTGTCGTCAGTGGATAAGTAACTTCTCTCTGATTGCCAAACCATTGGTGAAATTGACAAAAAGTGAGGTAAAAGACCCCCTTGAACTGAACAAAGAAGAACTAGCAGCATTCAAACAGCTGAAGAACAGTCTTTGTGAAGCACCTGCACTAGGTATGCCAGACTATGAAAAGGAGTTTGAGCTATACTGTAGTGAGAGAAATGGGTGTGCACTTTCAGTGTTGATACAGAAACATGGAAGACAAAGAAAGCCAATAGCCTATTTCTCATCAATGTTAGATCCAGTGGCAATAGGTCTGCCAGGATGTCTGAAAGCGGTAGCGGCTACATGCCGAAGCCTGGAACAGAGTGAGGGAATTGTGATGGGGTATCCAGTAAAAGTGTTTGTACCCCATAGTGTGGCGATCCTTTTAACAAGGAGTCGAACACAGTTCATGTCACATAGTCGGCTGACTAAGTATGAAAAGGTCATTCTAGGTGCGAACAATGTGAGTCTGGAAAGATGTGTGAATGTGAATCCAGCTACACTTTTGCCTTATGCAGAGAGAGTGGAGATAAGAGAAGAAGCTGATCATGATTGTCTGGATGTGCTTGATTATTGCACGAAACCTCGTCCTGATATAAAAGACCTACCACTGCCAGAAAGTGATCATGTGTTTTTTGTGGATGGATCCTGTTTGAGAACGGAAGGAGTGTTGAGTGCAGCCTATGCAGTGTGTACAGTTGCAGCAGTTATAGAGGCATCACCCTTGAAAGGAGTTAGATTCGCTCAAGTAGCAGAAATAGTGGCATTAACCAAGGCATGTAAGATTGGGAGAAATGCGAGAGTGACTGTGATGACTGATAGCCAGTATGGCTTCGGAGTTGTCCACGATTTCGGCCAACTATGGCTGCAAAGAGGTTTCCTGACCTCAAGTGGAACTCCCATAAGGAATGCAGAAGTGGTTGGAAAATTGCTTGAGGCAATACAAATGCCCAAAGAATTGGCTGTGGTGAAATGTGCTGCTCATGGACAAGGTAGTGATTACATCACTACTGGGAACCTGTTTGCAAATGACATGGCTCAGTATTGTGCCCGAAACAAATATTCGATCAATCGGTCTAAGGAAAAGGAAATGTCTTTTTGCTCCATAATGTTTACTAACGTTGTGGGAACATGGGATGAAGTGAGGCAATTGCAGGATGAGGCAGGGGATGAGGAAATGAGACAATGGGTAAAAGCAGGATGTGCCCCCAGAGAAAAGGATCATGTGTGGGTCTATCGAGATGGAAGACCAGTAATGCCTGATAGCATGATGTCAACCATGGCACGGATGTATCATGGCCAAGGACATCTGGGAAGGGATGCCATGATAAGGGCTTTTAAACAGACCTGGTATAATCCAAAATTCAAGCTGATTGCAGAGAGTCTCTGTCAGAGATATTTGACATGTCAACAGTACAATCCAGGAAGAAAAACAGTGGTGAGTCTAGGTACCATAGGTCGGGAAGGAGGACCTTTCACTAGAATGCAAGTAGATTTTATTGAAATGCCCCCTTACAACAAACTGAGGTATGTTTTGGTGGTAGTTTGTCTGTTCTCTAGGTGGGTGGAGGCATACCCGACCAGAAGAAATGATGGAATCACCGTGGCCAAGCTATTGTTGAGGGAATTCATCCCAAGGTATGGGTTCCCAATAACCATTGAATCAGACAGAGGAGGACATTTCTACAATGAGATCATGAGACTGATTTGTGAAGCATTGGGTGTACAACAGAAACTGCATTGTGCCTACCGACCAGAGGCTTCTGGTGTGGTCGAGCAAATGAATGGTACCATCAAAAATAGAATTGGAAAAATGTGTTTAGCCACAGGGTTGAAATGGCCTGATGTCTTGCCTCTGGTTTTGATGACCATTAGGTCTACTCCAGATAGAACCACAGGTTTGAGTCCACACGAGATCATCATGGGCCGTGCCATGAGACATGTGTTTGTGCCAGTCAACAAGCTGATGACTATAACTGATGACATGATTTTGGATTACTGTAAAGGCCTGGCTGACGCAGTTCATTCTGTGTTTCACCAGGTTGGAGCGGATGCCACCACTCTTGAAAGAAAACCAGCCCATGATTTGAGCCCAGGGGACTGGGTAAGGATAAAAGTACACAGAAGAAGAAACTGCCTGGTTCCAAGGTGGGGAAGGCCAAGACAGGTCATCCTGACTACGACAACTGCTGTGAAGTGTGCAGGACTGAAGAACTGGATACATGCTAGTCACACTCTGAGAGTTCCAAATCCAGCGGACGGCATTGGAAGAGAATACTTTGACGAATCAGAATTAAGTGATGAGTCAAGCAGTGAAAACACAAAAACAAAAGAAAACCCTGAAAGGGGGGAAATGAGCCAAGACTAGTTTAGACCCCCAGAGAGGAAATTCTGAGGAAAAGATTGCAGATTTCAGACACTTCAGATTCCGGAGACGAGCAAACCGCAAGTGGTGAACACAGAAAGAAGAAAAGAAAAGAAAAGAACATTCAGTCAGAAGTAACATTTACACCAAATGAGAGAGTAGAAGAAATTCCACCTGAGAAAATACTGGAAGAAGAAGAGGAAGAGACAGTTATAGAAAGAGAGGGACAGATTGCGGAAGATCCCCGAGGAGGTGTAGGGAACTGCAACATCCAGATAGGTGAAGGGACAATAAGTCAGCAAGAAGATTGCGTGCCGGAGACCCGAGGAGGGACAGAAGTAGGGCCAACCAAAGAGGTGGAAAAAGAGACTTCTGAAAAGGAAAAATCAAATGAAACAGAATCTGAGGACAGCGAAACAGAGATACCAGAAGGTCGAGTTCTGAGAAAGAGAACTTGGATCGAGGAAAGAAACGGCAAAGACGGCAAAACAAGAAGGAACGCCAAAGGAGATATTTGGCCAAATAAAATTAAGAAATTAAGATACAGATTGACACGAGCTAAACCCTCAGAGGCTGAACAAGTGAATGAAGTAACTAGTCAGCATCCAGAGAAAGAGGGAGAAACAGAAGTGTCAGAAGCAAACAAACGAGCAAGGAAGCCAAATCAGAAATATAAGTCACCTGAATGGACGTACGTGGCACTGCCTGAACAAGGAGAAGAGGCAGATAGTCAAGGAAATCCAGAGGAGACTTGGCTGAAACTGATAAAAGAAGAAGAGACTGGGGAAATCCTGAGAGTTATCTTATCCGACATCGGAGAAGAAGCGTAAGATCAGGAGATCCTGCATGTGGATGACGAGAAAGAAGTGAAAAACGAATAAAAAGGCCAAGCTGAGTAATTTAGGCGATCCTTGTAGGAATACACAGGATTGAATAAGAAAATTGCAATACTTGGACAACCTGATAAGTTTTGCTTTAAAAGCTTAAAAGAGGCAGAGTAGAAGAGGCTAAGTCAAAAGACACGGTTAGATCTAACAAGATGGCTAACATAGATGATAACAAGAGTAGCTGTACCTTCATGAGAAGATGGTGCAAGACATGTTGCTGTTGTACAGGACTATTAATGCTTCTTTGGAGCGTACTCGCTCTTTTGATCTCTTTCAAAGTAACTTTAGATACATTAGCAGGACATACTGAGAATATGACTAATATAGTGAAAAATTCACAAAAAGTAATACCGGTTAGAACAAGCACAGAGCACGTGCATCAAGATAGGTCAATAAATGATTTTTCTAGCAATGTGTTTTCAAAACTGTTGTATGAATATGTTAAAACCATGGAAGTAAGGGATTGCTACGTCTGCATGCAATTACCTGCATCTGTTTCAGAAGGGGTGACTTATCATCACCTCCCAGCAACTTATGGAATAACATGTAGCGTCTTGACTAGTATATTTTATCAAATAGGAAAATTAGAGTATAATCTGTCTAACATAGATAATATTCTTGGACGTTTGCCCATGAATAAAGAATTAAATCCAGCTAAAGATGCTAATACATTAGGAGAAAGTTTCATAGAAACTAAAGGATTAACCCTAGAATATATTTTTAAGAACAATTTAACTTGCAGTTTGAAACCAGAAGAGAAAACATTCTTGGATATGGTTGAGGAGAGAAGATTGAAAATACACAAGAATGCAGAAGGACATAAAGAAGGGGAAAACATTTGGGCAATAGATGGGAACAAGGAAACACAAGGTGATGTTAGACCAACCATAGCTATAGATTCACCACAGAAAGGCAAATTATGCATCATGAGAGAAAGATCCCAGTATGATTACATATACATAGGGACAAGTGAGTGTCATGATACATACTTCATTGCATCTGGATGGGGATTTAGAGGTGGGAAGACCCAGTTTTCCCCGGATTGTATTATATTTGTGGGAACAAGGCTTATTACAGGTTGCCTGACCATTGGTATGCACATGTTATATAAGCCTGGTCTTTCCAAAGATCTTTCACATGGATAGAGTAGAAAATAGTGAACCAAATAACCTACTAATGCGTAGCAGAAGAGAAACCTGGTTAGAAATTGTAGGTGATATTTTTGGAGCCTTGATACCAGCAGTGGGAATATCTTTGAATGCAAATAATATTCGGAAGCTGTCCACAATAGTGGATCGTTTGTCAACAAGCACAGCTGGAGGATTTCTATTGGTAAACACTGAATTAGTTACCATGCGTGCTATGATTATGCAAAATCGACTTGCCCTTGATATTCTATTGGCAAAAGAGGGTGGAGTCTGTGGAATGCTGAAAGTTCAACATTGTTGCACTTACATTCCTGACGAAAGCAGAGATCTAAAAGTCTATATCAAAAATATTACAGAATTGCATGACGAAATAAAACCACTGGAGGTTGAAAGTATTTGGACTAGAATTAGTAATAAGATGGCTGCTATAAAAGCTTTCTTAGGTAAATTAGGTAGTACTATAATAGGGAAAATATTATTTCCATTAACCTGTGTGATTTTTGTATTATTATTACTTAGATTAGGATGTATGTGTTCTAGATATAGAAGAAATAAAAAGAAGGTTAAAAGAGAAATTTACGGGGCGTGGCTTAGCGCCCGGAGAGAATGGCGGCGTTCGCGTGACGCTCCGGCAGGCGGATCGGAATAACCGCGTCCTACGGCTCTCCTGTACAAATGGTGTGCGTCTACATGAGCCCCCTTGCGGCCATCGCACGCCAACACAACCTCAACATCATCTCCTACGCCGACGACACCCAGCTGATCCTCTCCCTGACCAACGACCCCGCCGCCGCCAGAGCCAACCTCCACGAAGGGATGAAAGACGTAGCCGAGTGGATGATGACCAGCCGCCTGAAACTGAACTCAGACAAGACGGAAGTCCTCATCCTGGGCTCCTCGCCCTCCGCCTGGGACGACTCCTGGTGGCCCCCCGCCCTGGGCACCGCACCCAAACCAACAGACCACGCACGAAACCTGGGCTTCATCCTGGACTCCTCCCTCTCCATGACCAGACAAGTCAACGCCGTCTCCTCGTCCTGTTTCAACATCCTGCGCATGCTACGGAAGATCTTCCGGTGGATCCCCACCGAGACCAGGAAGACGGTCACCCAGGCCCTTGTCACCAGCCGACTGGACTACGGCAACGCCCTCTACGCCGGAACCACCGCCAAGCTCCAGAAGAGACTCCAGCGGATACAGAACGCCTCAGCCAGACTCATCCTCGACATCCCCCGAAGCAGCCACATCTCCGGACATCTGAGAGACCTGCACTGGCTCCCCGTCAACAAGAGAATCACCTTCCGTCTCCTCACCCACGCACACAAAGCCCTACACGACCAAGACCCGAGCTACCTCAACAACCGCCTCAACTGCTACGCTCCCAAGCGCCATCTCCGATCAGCCAGCCACGCCCTCGCCGCCGTCCCCCGCATCCGAAGAGCGACAACAGGAGGAAGGTCCTTCTCCTACCTGGCCGCCAAGTCCTGGAACTCCCTCCCGACCGACCTGCGCCTGACCCAAGACCACCCCTTCAGGAAGAAGCTCAAGACCTGGCTGTTCGAGCAGTAGCGGCACCCCCCCCCCCCCTAGCGCCTTGAGACCCTCCAGGTGAGTAGTGCGCTTTATAAATGGCTTTGATTGATTGATTGATTGTGCGGTTCCTGACGTCGGATGGTATGCTGTCACTAGCAAGCCTCTTTACGAGACCTTAGGCAGCCTGTGACTCCGTGAATCCACTATGTTACGCTCAGCGTTTTTGAGGTGATGACAGCGGACGCCATCTTGAATACGGCGTTCTTTCTGTGAGGAGAACTCCCGGTGAGAGGAATGTGGTACGCTCGTCCACATGGTGTTTTTCTCCTTCTGGCCACCTAAAGCTGTACAAATTGAGGTCTCAACTCCTTTGGAGCCCCATGTCTGGACTACTTTCCCCCTGGGTCTTTTGGTTCATTCCCTAATATTATATTTTCTTGCATTGCACCTATTAGATTCTGTCATGGATGTCATCATTTTTTTTTTTTCTTTCATTGAGCCTGGGAGGAGCCCTGGTGTCTGAGTGTAGTAAGTTATATTTCGGATGCTGGGTTTCCAGACCCTATGCTGGCTTTTTGTGTATGGCGAATTAAAGTTTTAATTGATACCACCTTCACTTAAGGAACCAGGTTATCCTAGTCATTTTGCCAGCGATTCGAAAGGTACAATAACGGTTTCTTCTTTCTGTGTGAGAGAAGTGTATATGATAGCAAAGAGTTATTTGTGAAATTTCAGTCTAAAGTACCAGGAAACCAGTAGGTATGCCAATAACGCTTTTTACTGGAAAGGTAGCAGGTGTACTCTGAGCTTGTTAGAAGGACAAGGTAGAGGTAAGCGCTGCTTTGTTAACGAATGTTATAATTCTGTAGTAGGACAGACTGTACGCTGTTCTCGGGAAAGCAGGATTCTGTGTGAATGGACAGTACTTCTTTGTGTGAAAGTGCGTGAATGAAATAAGCATTTTAATTAATTGCGGAACTCTGGTGTTACTTCTCAGGAGCATTACGTTTCCAACAATGTGTTTTAATTCCGGAGAGAACAGTTGATTAATGCGTGGTAGAAGGGTGAAGTAGAGGGATGTGCTACTTTGCCAACGGACGTAATAATTCTGTAGTAGGGCAGAGGTAAGCACTGCTCTCGGGAAAACAGGATTCTCGTGGGAAAGGTCTTGTTGCTATTCTGTGGTTAGCGGAGCAGACAATGGAGATGTTTGTACGTTGTAACTAACCAGTATTGTAAACTTGAAACAAAGTCTACCGAGTAGTTTTGTAAAGGAGGGGTAGACTGAGGACAGGAGTAAAAGCCGCTGCAGCGACTGTAGACGTCAGAAGGACCGCGCTGGGATTGGACAGCTAGTCAGTGACGTAGACGCTCCAGGATTGGTGCGTTAATGTAAGTCGCGCAGGGACTGGAAGTTGTGCCAACAACGTAGACGCTCCAGGATTGGTGCGTTAGTGTAAGTCGCGCAGGGACTGGAAGTTGTGACAACAACGTAGACGCTCCAGGATTGGTGCGTTAGTGTGAGTCGCGCAGGGATTGGAAGTTGTAACAGTGACGTAGACGCGCCAGGATTGGTGCGTGAGTAAGAGTCCCGCTACTATTGGATTAAAAATCATACCGAGGTATAGAAGACTAAAAGAGTTCACGGAAGACGGGAAAATGTATTATCATTCACCCGAGAGAAAGAAAAAGTCTGTGTTCAGTAAATTGAAGAATTTGTTTGTGAAGGACAAGAAAATTGTGACTAGGGAAGGACAGTTACTTCCTCCGGCAAAGACCCCCACATCCTTTATGGTTGCGAAATATTGGTACCATACCTGTATCTGGTTAGACAATTGGGCAAAGTATACAAAGGAAGACGGAGTTCTAGCGTTTCCAGAGGATGGGTCTTTTAATTTGGCCATATTAAGGAACTTGCGGGAAAGGATGATGAGTTTAGATCCGCGACCTAGGCCTACGCAGTTTGAGGCATTGACAGAGTGGGAAGATGAGATGCATGAGCGAGAAAAGCAGAGAAATGGATACAGGTACAGGTACATGTTCGGGCGGCCGAATGATCGAGAAACTCATAGCGATAGAATGAGGAGGTGGCGAAATGCCAGTATGACAGAAGGATTATTTCCTCTTAGAACGGAAGGAGAAAGTGGAGGAAGAAAATGTCTAGAAAAAAGAAATCATGTAGAAACCCGGAGGTATGGGGCCAGTGACACAGATGAAGATGTTTTAGATGATATGTTTTACAAAAGCCCGCCTCCGTACAGACAGGAACCAGAAACGCCCAATACAGGAACACCAGTAAGGGAGACTCTGAGAATCATTAAGACAGAAGTTATGACCCCAGAAGTAAAATGGAGAAATTCACTTAAAGAGAAGGAGACTAAGGTTGAGAATGAAAAATCTAGAGAACTAGCGGAAACCACCTTAGAATTGACTGAGAAAATAAGGGAACTAACGAAAAATCTAGAAGCAGTTACAGTTCCTGTGACCATAGGTCCTGTTATGCCTATTTTTGAGAAGCAGAAAAACAGTGAGCAGGGACTAATCGTTCCGTATGTGAACCAGAAACAGGCAGAACAGCCCCTGATGAAAACGAAAGGAAATTCCTGGGAACATACTATGGGTAAAAGAGAATTACCTGTGTCAAAGAATCCATTTTATTGTTCTGATACTGTTGAGAGAAACCGAAGGGTAGAGGGATCGATGTTAGAACCAGGAAATGCAGAAAAGTCAGTAAGCATAACTACTGAAGATTTGAATGACTGGCTAAAAGGTTTGCATGATAAAGAAAAAGAATCACATACCATTGATGTTGCGAAATTGAGGATGGTGTTAGAAGAATTGATAGTAGGGACAATTCCCACAGAAAAGCTGAAAAACTACCAAGATGAGGAACTACTGTTCCTATGCAACAGCATCACCTGGAGAGCGAAGAATGTACATGACAGACTAGCAGAAATAGCGAGTGAAATGGGAATTGACATGGATAAGGTAAAGGCATTACAAAAGCCCTACCGAGTGGATTTTACAGAAAAAGACATTGAAAATCTGAACGCTGCAGGACGAATAGGGCAGATTAGGGACATAATCACAGTATTGAGAAAATGGGGAGATGTGGACAAATGGAAGAGCAGGTGGTATAGGAAACGAGATGACATATCAGGCAGAACATTCCCAGCGTTTCCCGTAAGAGAGAAGGAAAAAGTGGTAATGGAGTTACCTATGAGAGAGATTCCAGGAGGAGGATATGTGCATGTCCCATGGACCAGACAGGACATTTTGTCATTTACAAATGACTTCCCTAGATTACGGGAAAAGCCAGTCGAGTGGTACAGACAGGTAGACAGATTTGTGAAATTATCCAAGGTACTGTGGATTGACTTGAATAGTCTGTTTGATATAATAGTGCCAGCAGACTTGTGGACAGAATGTAAGATAGTCATAGACTGGCCCACTAAAGAATACCCGAGAGATCCCAAAACAGGAGCTCCAGACCCGGAGGTCATGAAGAAGTATGAACAGGTCATGGCCTTCTTGAAGAATAAAGTGCCACCAAAAGAAACAGATTGGGTTAAAATAGATCGAACACATCAAGAAGCGAAAGAGTCAGTCCACGCATATTATGAGAGGCTAATTCTGGCGTTCAAACAGTTTAGTGGGGATGACAGCCTGGGAGAAAAGGACCTGAGTCATTTTGTGTACAGATTTGTGTATGGTCTGCGTCCTGAGATTGGGGACATGATCAGGCAGCCCACCGTGGACTGGCAAAGTAAGAAAATAGATGAGATCTTGAGACATGCTAAATACTTTAGTGATGAAATTGAGGCAAAACAGCGGAAACTAAAAGAGAAGGCAATGTGGGCTCAAGTAAAAGTTGCAGAGAGGCAGGAAGCTCAGTTAATAGAACAAGCCAATAATCCAGGCATAAAATCAAAGTTTGGTCCAGGAAAGGGAAAGGGTAACATTGAGGAAGCCAAGAAGAAGTTCCCTTGTCACAACTGTGGCAGGTTAGGGCATTGGAAATCCGAGTGTAAAAATCGACCTCTTGCTAATGATGAAAATCCGTCATTAAATCCACAGGTGCAGTGTGAGGGGAGTGGCCCATCGCCACAACAGCAGAAGGCTGTCGGTCTACAGAATCAAGTGCCAAAACCGCCCTTACCACAGAGCCGAAGTCCACAAAGATATAGCAAGGAAACGGGATTCTACAATGAAGAACAGGTAAACAAACCGCAACGCGCGAGCGCTGTGTCACAATATTGGATGCACAATGATGAAAGTGAGCCAGAAGAAATCTATTGACGGTGCCGCAAAGAGGAAGCAGAGTGCGTACTTGGAGCATCTCTAGAAATAGATCAGACAGGACCATTTGTAGATGGGAAAGTTAATGATGAAAATATTACTTTCTTAGTAGACACTGAAGCTACACGATCCACTGTCAGATCAGCAGATGTGAAAAATCTTCCTATTTCGGATGAAGCAATCCAAGTAGTTGGTGTGTCGAACACCCAGATAAAAACGTACCGTACTGATCCTGTAAAGGTCAGAATAGGGAAATTCTCAGACATGCATAGATTTGTGGTGTGTGACACCAGTCCTGTGAATCTATTAGGGAGAGATTTGTTGTGCAAAATGAATTGCACCATATTCTGTACACCAGACGGAATAGCTTTTGAGACACCAGATGAGGATGTCCTGTATAAAATGACCATAGCTAATCGAGAGTGTGAGGTTGCTGGAACCTATGCAGTATTCAATCCAGATGAACTGCCCCCAGAATTGAAACAGACAGTGAAAGCAGCGGTCTGGGACTTCACTGGGGAAGATGTAGGCCTGATGAGAAATGTAGACCCAGTGAGAATTGCTGTAAAAGAGGGAGCTGTTTACCCCAATATTCCACAGTACAGACTGACCCCAGAAATAATAGTAGGGGTAACCCCTTTAATTGAGAAAATGATCCAGCAAGGAGTGCTGAGGGAAATAATGAGCAGTCCATGTAATTCACCTATCATGGGACTGAAAAAGCCAAGTGGGAAATTCAGGATTGTACAAGATTTGAGAAAGGTAATCAAGATTGTCGTTTCCTGTTGTCCAATTGTTCCAAATCCCTCAGTAATTTTGTATCAGATCCCACATGATGCAGAATGGTATACAGTAATTGATGTATGTCATGCTTTCTTTTCCATACCTTTGCATCATGACAGCCAGCCACTTTTTGCATTCAGGTTTGGAAACCGTATTTTGGCATGGTGCCGAATCCCACAGGGGTACACAGAAAGCCCTTCCATTTTCAATCAGCTGTTAAAGAAATCTCTGGAAAGCCTTACCATGCCTGAGAATTCAGTTTTGGTCCAGTATATTGATGACCTATTGGTGGCGTCAAAGACACGTGAAGCTTGTGAAACAGATACCATAGCTTTGCTAAATCATCTGGCAGATGGAGGACTTAAGGTATCTCCAGCAAAACTGCAGTACTGTAAGAAGGAAGTGACATATTTGGGTCATAATATTGAGAAAGGCCTGAGGAAGGTAACCATAGACAGAATTCGAATCATTAGAGGAATGAGAGCTCCAATGACCCAAAGAGAAGTAAGAATGTTCCTAGGAATGGTTGGGTACTGTCGTCAGTGGATAAGTAACTTCTCTCTGATTGCCAAACCATTGGTGAAATTGACAAAAAGTGAGGTAAAAGACCCCCTTGAACTGAACAAAGAAGAACTAGCAGCATTCAAACAGCTGAAGAACAGTCTTTGTGAAGCACCTGCACTAGGTATGCCAGACTATGAAAAGGAGTTTGAGCTATACTGTAGTGAGAGAAATGGGTGTGCACTTTCAGTGTTGATACAGAAACATGGAAGACAAAGAAAGCCAATAGCCTATTTCTCATCAATGTTAGATCCAGTGGCAATAGGTCTGCCAGGATGTCTGAAAGCGGTAGCGGCTACATGCCGAAGCCTGGAACAGAGTGAGGGAATTGTGATGGGGTATCCAGTAAAAGTGTTTGTACCCCATAGTGTGGCGATCCTTTTAACAAGGAGTCGAACACAGTTCATGTCACATAGTCGGCTGACTAAGTATGAAAAGGTCATTCTAGGTGCGAACAATGTGAGTCTGGAAAGATGTGTGAATGTGAATCCAGCTACACTTTTGCCTTATGCAGAGAGAGTGGAGATAAGAGAAGAAGCTGATCATGATTGTCTGGATGTGCTTGATTATTGCACGAAACCTCGTCCTGATATAAAAGACCTACCACTGCCAGAAAGTGATCATGTGTTTTTTGTGGATGGATCCTGTTTGAGAACGGAAGGAGTGTTGAGTGCAGCCTATGCAGTGTGTACAGTTGCAGCAGTTATAGAGGCATCACCCTTGAAAGGAGTTAGATTCGCTCAAGTAGCAGAAATAGTGGCATTAACCAAGGCATGTAAGATTGGGAGAAATGCGAGAGTGACTGTGATGACTGATAGCCAGTATGGCTTCGGAGTTGTCCACGATTTCGGCCAACTATGGCTGCAAAGAGGTTTCCTGACCTCAAGTGGAACTCCCATAAGGAATGCAGAAGTGGTTGGAAAATTGCTTGAGGCAATACAAATGCCCAAAGAATTGGCTGTGGTGAAATGTGCTGCTCATGGACAAGGTAGTGATTACATCACTACTGGGAACCTGTTTGCAAATGACATGGCTCAGTATTGTGCCCGAAACAAATATTCGATCAATCGGTCTAAGGAAAAGGAAATGTCTTTTTGCTCCATAATGTTTACTAACGTTGTGGGAACATGGGATGAAGTGAGGCAATTGCAGGATGAGGCAGGGGATGAGGAAATGAGACAATGGGTAAAAGCAGGATGTGCCCCCAGAGAAAAGGATCATGTGTGGGTCTATCGAGATGGAAGACCAGTAATGCCTGATAGCATGATGTCAACCATGGCACGGATGTATCATGGCCAAGGACATCTGGGAAGGGATGCCATGATAAGGGCTTTTAAACAGACCTGGTATAATCCAAAATTCAAGCTGATTGCAGAGAGTCTCTGTCAGAGATATTTGACATGTCAACAGTACAATCCAGGAAGAAAAACAGTGGTGAGTCTAGGTACCATAGGTCGGGAAGGAGGACCTTTCACTAGAATGCAAGTAGATTTTATTGAAATGCCCCCTTACAACAAACTGAGGTATGTTTTGGTGGTAGTTTGTCTGTTCTCTAGGTGGGTGGAGGCATACCCGACCAGAAGAAATGATGGAATCACCGTGGCCAAGCTATTGTTGAGGGAATTCATCCCAAGGTATGGGTTCCCAATAACCATTGAATCAGACAGAGGAGGACATTTCTACAATGAGATCATGAGACTGATTTGTGAAGCATTGGGTGTACAACAGAAACTGCATTGTGCCTACCGACCAGAGGCTTCTGGTGTGGTCGAGCAAATGAATGGTACCATCAAAAATAGAATTGGAAAAATGTGTTTAGCCACAGGGTTGAAATGGCCTGATGTCTTGCCTCTGGTTTTGATGACCATTAGGTCTACTCCAGATAGAACCACAGGTTTGAGTCCACACGAGATCATCATGGGCCGTGCCATGAGACATGTGTTTGTGCCAGTCAACAAGCTGATGACTATAACTGATGACATGATTTTGGATTACTGTAAAGGCCTGGCTGACGCAGTTCATTCTGTGTTTCACCAGGTTGGAGCGGATGCCACCACTCTTGAAAGAAAACCAGCCCATGATTTGAGCCCAGGGGACTGGGTAAGGATAAAAGTACACAGAAGAAGAAACTGCCTGGTTCCAAGGTGGGGAAGGCCAAGACAGGTCATCCTGACTACGACAACTGCTGTGAAGTGTGCAGGACTGAAGAATTGGATACATGCTAGTCACACTCTGAGAGTTCCAAATCCAGCGGACGGCATTGGAAGAGAATACTTTGACGAATCAGAATTAAGTGATGAGTCAAGCAGTGAAAACACAAAAACAAAAGAAAACCCTGAAAGGGGGGAAATGAGCCAAGACTAGTTTAGACCCCCAGAGAGGAAATTCTGAGGAAAAGATTGCAGATTTCAGACACTTCAGATTCCGGAGACGAGCAAACCGCAAGTGGTGAACACAGAAAGAAGAAAAGAAAAGAAAAGAACATTCAGTCAGAAGTAACATTTACACCAAATGAGAGAGTAGAAGAAATTCCACCTGAGAAAATACTGGAAGAAGAAGAGGAAGAGACAGTTATAGAAAGAGAGGGACAGATTGCGGAAGATCCCCGAGGAGGTGTAGGGAACTGCAACATCCAGATAGGTGAAGGGACAATAAGTCAGCAAGAAGATTGCGTGCCGGAGACCCGAGGAGGGACAGAAGTAGGGCCAACCAAAGAGGTGGAAAAAGAGACTTCTGAAAAGGAAAAATCAAATGAAACAGAATCTGAGGACAGCGAAACAGAGATACCAGAAGGTCGAGTTCTGAGAAAGAGAACTTGGATCGAGGAAAGAAACGGCAAAGACGGCAAAACAAGAAGGAACGCCAAAGGAGATATTTGACCAAAAAATTAAGAAATTAAGATACAGATTGACACGAGCTAAACCCTCAGAGGCTGAACAAGTGAATGAAGTAACTAGTCAGCATCCAGAGAAAGAGGGAGAAACAGAAGTGTCAGAAGCAAACAAACGAGCAAGGAAGCCAAATCAGAAATATAAGTCACCTGAATGGACGTACGTGGCACTGCCTGAACAAGGAGAAGAGGCAGATAGTCAAGGAAATCCAGAGGAGACTTGGCTGAAACTGATAAAAGAAGAAGAGACTGGGGAAATCCTGAGAGTTATCTTATCCGACATCGGAGAAGAAGCGTAAGATCAGGAGATCCTGCATGTGGATGACGAGAAAGAAGTGAAAAACGAATAAAAAGGCCAAGCTGAGTAATTTAGGCGATCCTTGTAGGAATACACAGGATTGAATAAGAAAATTGCAATACTTGGACAACCTGATAAGTTTTGCTTTAAAAGCTTAAAAGAGGCAGAGTAGAAGAGGCTAAGTCAAAAGACACGGTTAGATCTAACAAGATGGCTAACATAGATGATAACAAGAGTAGCTGTACCTTCATGAGAAGATGGTGCAAGACATGTTGCTGTTGTACAGGACTATTAATGCTTCTTTGGAGCGTACTCGCTCTTTTGATCTCTTTCAAAGTAACTTTAGATACATTAGCAGGACATACTGAGAATATGACTAATATAGTGAAAAATTCACAAAAAGTAATACCGGTTAGAACAAGCACAGAGCACGTGCATCAAGATAGGTCAATAAATGATTTTTCTAGCAATGTGTTTTCAAAACTGTTGTATGAATATGTTAAAACCATGGAAGTAAGGGATTGCTACGTCTGCATGCAATTACCTGCATCTGTTTCAGAAGGGGTGACTTATCATCACCTCCCAGCAACTTATGGAATAACATGTAGCGTCTTGACTAGTATATTTTATCAAATAGGAAAATTAGAGTATAATCTGTCTAACATAGATAATATTCTTGGACGTTTGCCCATGAATAAAGAATTAAATCCAGCTA